>NC_046613.1:16008552-16320052 GCF_900324465.2 Anabas testudineus | reverse complement strand
ACCCTAACCATTTTTCTTTAAGATTGTGATGAGTGAAATTATTACTTGAAAAACAACAAGTGAAATTAGGCACTTTTTGCAGTTTCCTGAATTTCTGCATTTCTAAGCTGATAAAACACAAACAGTCATGATCTTTCATGTCATTGTTGAACAAACCCCTTAAACATGAAAAGAGGTGCAACTGATCCATGATCAATTACCGCTAATCGATCATGGATAGCATCGCTCTCACAGACATTCTCACGATCACTCGTCAGAAAATGCTGGCCTGATATTCTGTGGTAGCTGGTAGTATGACTACTTAAGTAAAGTCTGTTTGGGAAGCACTAGTCTGCATTTGTTTAGTTAGCCTGTGCTTTTAAACATTCAGTCAGTGATCCCTGTCGTGTCCCTGTATTGCGTGGTATCAGTAGTATCAGTGGTAGCAGTGATAGCAAGGTAGGTTCTCCACAACACCTGATGCTGTGCAGCATCTTACTTTTTAAAGTCAAAAAAGCTCCATATAACTGATGTGCTGTTCCTCTTTTACACTGAAGTCAGGTGCCGCCGATCCCCTGTAGCAGGTCAAGATACCGCACAGTGTACCAAGTTGACGCTCACTTAAATGTCACATGACCAGAGTGTAATTCAGCGTTTGTGGTCACAAAACGTTGCGTTCACTGATCGGGCATTTACACAGTCGTTTTAATGGTGGGCACTGGTTCAAGTAGTCATACTGTAAAAAATGATTTGACAAATTAGAATATATAATTATATAATAATATATGCAATATAATACAGCAATATGCTGGGGTTTTTGTCATAGGTAAACATTCTCTTAATGCAAGATTCTGCGGCATTCGTGACATCTGTGACATTCGGGTTGTCATGTTATTACAGGCACTGCAGACCTCTCTTTCTTTGTCGCCCCCGTGCAGCACTCTTTTTGACACTGTGGAAGCAAAGGTCAAGATTCCACACGCAGTCAAGCATTCACCTTCGCCACTTGGCTGAGGTCTGGCAAGATTAATTCTTTGTGTCTAGCTGTCTCTCTATGTGCCAGGTTCATTTTTCTTACAAACAAACACAGTAGAAAAGTGTATGTCTGAAAGTGTGTGTTTGTGTGTGTGTGTTTTTAAAAGACATTGGTACAACCGTTTTAACAGGGCAACTCTGTTTGAATTAGATGTTCTAACCCCCCGCTCGCTAAATGGATTTCTGAAGTGGCTGTAGTTGGAGGCTTTCAATCGGATGCAACCTTGAGTCCTTTTTTATGTGAGCTCTGTAGGATTTAAGTGCCGGTATAACATGAGCACGACTGAATGCATGCTCCTCATTTTTTGAAATTGAAAAATCTCGAAAGGCTCTCCCCATTGTACGGGCAATTAATGGAATGCTGGCAGCGAGGTTCAGGTGCTTAAAAGTTGTATTTTTTTCTCTCTCTCTCTCGCTCTCTTTTTAATGACTAATAAAGGATAATCATCATGAAAAAAACCCATCATAATGCTGTAGGCTTCCTCTTTATGCACAATGATGTATAATGCATGCTTTGAAATGAAACGGCAGCGGCCTTCGAACCATTCTATCTCCAAACCTTAGTGTATTTGTTTTGCATGCCACAGTGAGGCTTTTGCATAACAATAGTGAGTGTTCCCATTAACAATGCTTGCCTATTAATTTGATCTTTACATTTTTAAAGTTTGTCCATCAGGCTGCCAAACAATGCTTCCCCCGTTTGCCGTTCGGTGTAAGTGATTAGAAAGTTGGCTAATTGCTTCTCTGAAGAGTTGTGCTGTTTCTTTTTAGTCTCCTTGCTCCGTCTCTGTGAGCCTCAACCAGTTGCACTGTAACACTGAAACAAATGAACAAACTATTCTAGTCATCCATAAAATGTATCTTGATATATGAGGCACAAAATATAATATAATATGAATAAATGCCGGCGCAGACTTTGAATTAATTGAATGACTTCGAAAAAAGAAAAGTTTCCATTGCAAACTCAGTGAATTAAGAGTGCATACACAGTGAGTGGTGTCTCTATCCATTACAGTCTATTTTAAAGTCACCCTCACTGTATACGCACTCTTCATTCACCAGAAACGGGTTTCGCCACCATGTTAGGCGTTTCTCAGGCATCCCGAGCCTCTCGGGCCTGCCCCAAACTGGACTGAATACCAAACTGACTTATTTCAGCGTTTCACTTGCACCTTTTCTCGCAGTCTTGGAACACTTCCAAAAGCTTTTTGTTTTTTCTTCTGCCCTCAGCCTCCTTCTCTTTGACAGTGCAGGGAAACGTACAAGCACATCTCAGTAAACACGAGTGATGTCGTTCCAGAGTTTAAAAGCTTCACATAACACTGGCAGACACAACTTGGGGCTGTTTGTGTTACGGAAAGGAAAACTAGTTTAGAAACTGACAGCACACCATCTGTGTGTGTGTAAGAGAAAACCGTGTATGTGTGTTTATGTTGCTTTTGGCAAGTTATTCATTTGTGTTTTTTTTTTTTTTCTTTTCTCTTTTTTCTTGCTCTCTGTGTGGTTATCTTTTGAGTTGGTTGGTTTGGAGCTGATGTCCACCTTCGGGGATGCACATATCATGCATTTCTGAGTATTTTCACCTGAGGCTGCACTTGTTAGAGTCTGTGGATAAATGTATATACATTATTTATACAAATTCAGGGCGAGTGAAAGCAGGTTTAACACATTTACAGACAGGAGGCCAGGCACTGCAAGCCAAGCTCCAAGTGAGGATTGCACTGCTGTGCGCCGGGGATTGAGTTGGCTGCTTGCCTGACTGTGACCAGCATCCTTAATGCTGTACCAAAGCTCCACTAACTTTATCATCACCTCAACAATCAAATGAACCTTAAAAATTATTTTTATTGGAAAAAAAAAGTAGAAATTAGATTGTTAAAAGTTTGTTATTGTGCTACATTTACTAAAGACATTTGAAACCTTTTATCACAGTTCATCAGTTTCTATCACTGATGGGATTTATTACTGAAACTATTTTTCAGCCTTGTAGCCTTGTGGACACACTGGATTACACAAATAAGTCTGCTGATTGTGCTGCATTGTGATTACTTCATTTTAAATGTGCAGAGGTTCATACGATTCCAGATTTTAAATGCTAATAATCTAAGAAAACGTTTTATTTTTGGATGACACACATGGGGTTCAGATGACATTATGTGTAATCACTGGTAACAGTTTTTCATTCATTCATTCATTCATTTCTTCCATTCATGATTTCAAAGCACTTGTGATTATTATAACTGAAGCCGTTCGGGAGCAAGACAGAAACAAAAGATACAAATTCAGAGTCAATAGTGCCAAAAGGTCAGTGCGAGACTGTAAGGTAAGGAAGCCTGTGTCCTTCAGAAAAAACTGAACAGATAGAAAAAACTTCAGTGAATCGTGGAGGAAATGTTAAACAAGGTTAAATAAAACACACTATGTATGACATTAGTATCCAAAGTGTGACTCACACAGTTCAAAGGGCAGTTTTTTGTTAGGAGTCGTGACCAGTTTCAATGACAAAACATTTTATTAACCTTCAAAGACACAACAATTACAAATACTGTATGCTGTAATTAAACGTTTTCCTTACATGTGATGGTAAATGCCCTGTCCTAATCCACCAGTAGATTTTATCATGTTATTCTCCAATATAGTTTTCCTGTTGTAGTTAAATGACTTAACTCTCTCCGTCTTCCATGCAGGAGCCTCCCACCTTGGAGGTGGATGCCTTGCCGGCCGGTTGTATTCTTCACATTCCCATGGAGCTGGAGTTTGCAGCTTCCTGTTTCCCTCGCAGCCCTCCACCTCAGAAAAGCAATGGCCTTGTCTACGTAGACTGAACTGGTCGGTGTGAAGATAATTTTACTTACATATGTTGATTTATTTTTTAATCAGTCTCTTTTTTTATGATAGCTTATTTTTCCCTTAACTCTTCCATTTTGTCGTCAAATCTGATGTGACTTAAGATGTGCCAATAGCAATGCCAAGTGTTATTTTAACCTACATTTAAATTTATAATATTATTACTTAATTGTTTGTGTTATAAATTTGTATATTTTACATGTGGGCACTGTCTCTCATGAATTTTCTTCGTTCTGTGCATGTATTTGTGAACATCTTATATTGTATGGTAGCTGTTACATGAACTGAGTAATGTGTCTTGATAACCTGCTATTTTAAGATACATATCATGCACAGCCGCTGAGTCATCGTCCCCTCTCTTTCCCCATGTTTTTTTCATACGATCAAGCGACATCATCAATATGACATGATTAAGAACTGCAAGTTGATATTGTACAGCATGACATTCTTGACACTACCGATTTACAGAAGTAGGAAAATGCATAAAACCAAGACGGCATTAATGTATGCAGGAAGTGAGAATCCAGTGTTATAAGCATAATAATTATTTATTGAAATATGAGGAAATTTTCAATTAGCCTCAGAGAGACACTTCCAGGATCAGGTACAGATGTGGTCAGAATGTCATTGGTTGGGAGTGGGTCGGGTGGAGGTGGGGGGGGGGGGGGGGCCAAAGACAAGCAGAAATGAAAATAGCATTTTGATGCGTTGTTGTGTATCCAGGTGGTGACAGTGTACATGAGCATGTGAATTCACAAAGGTAGTCATTGTTTGAGCATTTATCTTGCATCAAGTCTGTCTTGACAGTTACTCTTCAGCTACAGAGGTTGGTTGCAAAACAAATAGCGTAATAACTTCTGACAAAAAGCAGTTTCTTCAAGCTTTTACTAAACCTTTTCCTCATTTCCAAACAAACTCCACCTGGGGACGGAGCAGGAATAAGCTATGTTTTAACATACAAGCAGAATAACTGCTCACCTCTGCAATGACCACGCTTGTGACTGTGTTGCCAGCATGTATAGCGTTCACTTGTATGTTAAAGGAAGTCCAAGGCAGCTGCAGAGCCTAAACACAGGTTTTCAGAAAGTGGGTGATAAAGGATTGTCTGATCAATTGATGAGGATATCAGATAGTGAAGGTTAGGATCAGAATCGGGACATATGATGAGATGGGATTGATTTTTTTCTGTACATTAAACATGCCAATGCAAGACTCGTGATCATTCTATGACGTAACCAACGAAATGTCAAAAAAAGTAAACAAACACCACAGGTTGTTGTGCGAGGCAAGTTGTGGGAAACATGTTTGAAAAACAATAAAGCAGTAACAACAAGAACTGTACATGTGAAGAGATCCACATGGAAATAATTTAGGCTGCAATGTTGTAAAAAAAAATTAAAGAAACAAATGAAAACAAAAAAACCCTAAAACAAGCCGGTTTCATTCATTTTGGACACAATACTAGAAGTCACAGCTCACAGAGGGGAAAAAGATGCAGTCTTTGGTATAAGAGCAAACCGGACAGAACAATGATGCAAAGGAGAAACTCTGATGTGGCACAAACATCTTTCACACCTACTTACTTAAATACAATACTCTTTTCAATGTACAGACTTGCATAAACATTTAAAAGACAAAAAAATTGCAGCGATTTTTCTTTCTTTTTTTTTTTTTTGCTCCAGACCTGCATCTCAGACGTACTTGTGGAAACAAAATGAGAAAAGCTACAGTAAAAAAAAAAAAAAAAGAAAAACATCTGCCGTGGACACCTCACATCATGTAACACAAAGATGGAAATCCAGAGACGCAATAAATTATCTTCATTATTAAGCGTAACCAGTGACATACTGTACATCAAAAGGTAAAAGCACTGTAAAAAAAGGTACAAAAAAAAAAAAAAAAGGTTGAAAGTGAAACGGAACCCTTATACAGCAACGTGTACGAAGCAACCCTTTGAATGCCAGCAGACACAGATAGAAATTAATATTTTAAGTGTGATTCCTTCTTGATTTTAGTGTCTCACGACATAATTTAAGTACTGCCTGAAAGAAATAAAAAGTAAAACACTGTACACACATCAAAGAAAGCAAACCAATCTTGTTTTTTTTTTTTGTTTTTTTGTTTTTTTTCATTTGGTTGATTTCATTTTTTAGGAAATCATTGCTTTGCAATTTCTGCTTCATCACAGTTCTCTCCCATATGACCACATGAATGTAAACACCTGTTGAATTATTCTTTTTTAAAATTTTTTACAACATGAATACTTTATATATATATTTGTACATATTTTCATTCACATCTGCACGGTTAGCTAGCATGGTGATGAAATAAGGCAAGACTCGCATAACTGTGACATCACAAATCTTTTTTTTTTCTCTTATAATACTGATTATTAAGGTTTTTTGTCATTTCCTTCTTCTGTTCTGCAGCAAGCTTTGGTCTTTCTGGACAAAGGCAGGGTCGATCATTCTCTGTCTCCAGAATACACTTCGTTTTGTTCCAGTTTTCATGAAATGATGAAAAAGGGAAGTTTTTTTTTTTTGTTTTGTTTTGCAGGACAATGGCTATAAATACAATTTTTGTTAGCGGACATTATTAACTGAATTTATTTAACACTGGTCTTTCTGAGGTACATAGTTTAAGATGATTTGGGGAGGTGGAGTAAGAACCACAAGGTGACCATGAGGAGCATATGACTTTCATTACAAGAGAAAAAAAAAAACATCTTATTTTTCTTCTTATTGGCCTGTTTGTTTTGTTCATTAAAGAATGTTCCTGTTTTAGACCTTTATTTTTTAACCATCAGTTCTCCCTTTTCAGTTGCATCAAGCTGCCGTGGCAGCTCAAAAAACAGATGTTAGTTAGTAGATAGTTAAGAGTCTCTGGCCCCTGTCGAGCGCCTGTCCATTTGCCTTTATGGTACCAACAACAGCTAAAAGCCGGTTTCAGTGAGAAAGCACAACGTAGGATCGTCGACAAAAATCAGCCACTGGTCCAGGCACACAGCTGTCTGAAAGATGGGCCGTTGTTACTCAGCTTCCTTTCTCAGCAAAAAAAGCCTCTCACAGTGTCACCAGTGCTAAAACACTCAAGGGTTGTTAATTCTTTAAGTTGCAGCCTGCCAGTCTTGATAGTCTGTGCTTGTGCAGACGATTAAATACCATCTTTTAGTGTCATTGCAGTGTTTGCTTCAAGTGTTTTTCTTTTTTCCTTACAACATTGTGTTTTTCTGTGTAGCTGAGGAAAAGTTGCTCTTCGTTCAGGCCTTTTTTATTTTCAGAATAAAGTGATCCACATGCTGTTTTTTCTGCACATCACAGTCTCAGTGCATGTGTTTTTGTCCAAATCTGTTCTTCAAGTTGTAACTTGAACATCAAAACGAGTTCAATATAAACCAGAGTCTCTGCTTTCCGTCCTCTACGTCATCTCACGGTCAAGTGAGGTGGACGTTCAGTTTGGTAAAAACATAGTTTGGAGCTTTTGGGCTGCAGGAAAACTCTCAGGATGTCAGCGAAGCTGCGTTTGGGCAGTCCCTTACTAAGCTCTCTTGGCATGTAGCATTTCAATGAGCAGGTTGTTGCAGGGCACATCACCATTCAGGTGTTTGTAGTAAAGGTATTCTTCAGCCTGCAGGCTGATGGCCCGGATCTCGGGCAGCCGGAGGAGCAGCTGGCCGAACTTGTCCGTTTGCTGCGGGTAGTTACACATGACGTAGTCCAGCAGCGCCGCGTTGACCTGCTCCTGGACGCTTTCTACCAGGTGGAAGTTCTCCAGGTTCTTCACATCTACAGGAGGAAGCAAGGGAAAGGTTAGATGACATTTTAACAGTCTCTGTGGGGAGTTTGGGGAGGTCCTGATGAAAACCAGAAGATTTTCTTAGGTTAGATTTTGTCTTTATTTTAAATTATAAAATCACCCTAAAATCAGAGAGATGACAGGAAATGAAGAGAAAAATAAAGGGCTGTTAAATATTTTTAATGCCTCTGTTTGGACACTGACCGTTTGTTTTACCTTTTGTTTCTTTAGGTAAAAATAATCCATCACAAGACATTGTCAATCAACAGTTTGCCTCCTCTAATGTGTGTTCGAATCTATTGTTAGTGCTAAGGAGGCATTGTGTTGAAGGGTAAATTAACACTGGGCACTGCTTAACTATCTACTACTGCAGCTAACAAACCAGAAATCATCAGCCAGTTACAGTTTGTCATAATATAATATTAATTCCTGTTCAATCTGTTTTAAAGAAGAGATTCTCCAATTGGGAGACACATGAAGAGGTTGTATTACATTTACACAGAGCTAATAATGAATCAGAGGATACATTTATTAATGAGGGGGACAGTATTACAAGTTGAATTCATTCTCGTGACACACTTTACAGAAAGGCTTCAAAATGCACCACACGGTGAAGTATTTCTCCTTCTTCCTCTTTTTTTCCTATGAATTGTCTCTAGAGACTGGATTGTTGAGGGAATCAGGTAAAGCCCAAAAAAAAAAAAAAAAAAAAAAAACGGTTCTCCTCCTGAGAGACTTCCCCCCCAGAAGTCAATGAATTATGTAGGACAGAATTACGCTAATATCTGCGCCAGAGCTGCTCTTTAACCCAACACTTTCTCCACCCTCTCTCATCACACTAAAACAGAATGTGTTATTATTGCTTGTCTCCAACAGTCCATAGATCATGTTCACTTAAAGCATCAATTACATGAAGAATAACAATCACTTCAAGTGAAGAGTGCCTTAAAGTGCAGGAATTCATCTTACACAACTCTTTTATTCACTTGTAATTCCTTGTGCAAAAGACATTTCGCTTCTTTCCAAAATCCCACCTTTCTCTGCAGCTATAAGCACTTTTCCTTGACAATAATAAGCTCACTGGGGGATTTGAGCAGATTATTGCAAGACAAGACAAAATTTGCTAAATGGATAATGGTGGACCAGGGTGCTGTGTGTACTTGTCATGATTATGAAGCGCGGCGCTGTAGAATATTTAATGAGATAGAAGCCCTGTGTGTGTGTGTGAGCGTGTGTGTGAGTGTGTGTGTGCGTGTGTGTGATCTTTTATTAATCCCTTTGACCCCAGGTCGAGTGTGCCCACAGATGGGGTAATGTGGAATGACAGAGTCCCCGTGTCTAGTTGACATATTCAGACAAGGACACATGCACACTAAAGTATACTTTCACACTAAATCTCTCAGACGCAGACACTAATCCATTGAAATACACATATTTATTTCTCTCTTATACAGTACCCCTGTTCCACACGCACACACACACACATATCACCCACCCAGGGCATTAGGGGGGAGGAGGGAGAAATAAATCAGCAGCTAATGAGGTCTAGAGAATGAGAGGCAGGTCCTTCAAGGCACTTCCATCTATGATGCACTCTACCATGCTATTACATTCTGTATGCATGTGTGTGTCTGTCTGTGTTGTATGTGTGTGTGTGTAGCGTGTGCATGCTCACCCTGACCTCTGGGTGACACGATGAGAGGCTAAATAAGGCCAGGAGGAGGACAGGAACAGAGAGAGGAGGTGTGGCCTGACAGAGAAGCCTCCAAACAAACGTTACCTGTGCTCCTCTCTGCTGCCACTCAGCTGTCTGACCCCATATCAAACTCAGTGTTGCTGGTGTGATACCAGGTATCAGACTCCAGCAGCCTTTCGTAGGATCACCAAAAAGAGTTTTCTTAGAGCATTAACACGTTTTATCTGCAAATTAAACATGTACCAAAGACAAATAAAGGAAAACTTGAGTTGCTCAGACAGTTGTGAAAATTGCAGAAGGAGGTTTGTGCGTTGCTGATAATTGTTGTAGCCAGGGGTCCAGGGGGTTTTAGCCTTTTTTTATTTAGTAAATAAGTTAAGTTCATTTTTGTAAATGTTGTGTTAAGCTCACTGAATCTTTTGCAGTGGCGGGTATTAAAAGTTGCCATTCGATTCTTAGGTTTGTTGGCTTATTTTTCTAATCAGACATTTTCAGATCAAAAAAATATGTTTTTTGCCTTTTATGCAAATTCAAAGTAAAGTTTCACCTGTGTCCAGTGCTCTGTTGCTCTTAAGGGATGGCTTTTAAAGAAATCAAGGGGGGGCACACTAGAATCATCCAATAAAATACATATCATGTTCAGCATTTAATGATACTAAATGAAGAGTTTGCATTTTGCTAAATTCTTGGAGCCTTATAGAAAATATGACAGTGTCCTCAGGGTGCTCCATTCTTTCATGGGGCTAAGAAACAAATTACTTCTTGAATTACAGTCTGTTAGTGCAAGAGATGATTTCTGCCATTGAGTATTTTGAGATCCATAATGTCCAAACACAGTTGGTATATAATGAAAAAAACTAATAAGAGGTTTTTAAAAAATCAGATTGATAATATTGATTACATTAGATTGTTTAGAAAATTATATTTCAAATTTAAACTAGAACATTTCTCTTTAGCACATTAAGCCCATTTAGCATATTAAGGGTGTGCAAAGGTCATTTTGCAAGTGTACTTTTTGGACGTGACAAGTATTTTGTCTGCAGCTGTCGTAACATCATGTAACACGATAAAGAAGAGAGCTCTCAGCTGTATAGACGCTGTCAATAACAAACACCTCTTGCTGATAAATAATCAATTCAGTGCTGTCAGAGCCTCTTCTGAGTCTGATTTAGTTAAATCTGAAGAAACATGACAAGGTGAGTTCAGATCACAGCAAAAACATGTAAGCTGTTGCCATGGTTTCGTAGAAAGATTTGTCTGAGTCTCTGTGTATCAGCATGAGTGTGTATGCACGTGGAGGCGAGTTTGATGGGTTTATGTGTGGATGTTGGGGGAAACTACAGAGAATTAGTACCCAGTGTCTCTGTCAGGCTAATTAGGGGTAAGTGAGGCAAAAACACAGCATTTTAATTGCTAATTATTACTAGAGCCTCGTTTGAAAAAATAATGAATAGGGCTTCTAAAAAAAACGAAAAAATTAAAAGCATAAATGACAATAGCTACATACCTACTACTGATTGCAAAAGCTAGTTGGCAAAAACCAGTCAGATTTTTGTCCTTAATTTTTATTTTCTAATCAAAGCAGATAAGTAAATTGATTTTAATTCGCTGACAAGTCGATGGCAGACAAGGATGAGAAGGGGGAAAGAAGAGTTAGGGAGAAATAATAAAAGAAAAGAAAGAAAAAACAATTGATCAGCGATTCCCAGACAGTGTCAGGTCGGAGTATTAAGTGTGCTAAGCGCTCTCTCTTCTTCCCTCACTGCCCCCCTCCACCCCCCCTCCTCTCCCTCTCTCCATCTCATCGTTCAGTCACTGTGGGACTAATTATCAACTTTTTTTCACATAAAACAGCCACAGTTTGTTGCAGCACCGCGTACGAATACTCAAATGGAAACCCTGAGGTCCCGTGGAATACATTGTTTCATTTGACGGGCGATCATGCTGAAGCCAGCGACCTAATACAGAAGCACACACACATACATACAGATTAATTCTTTCTCTCACACACAACCCCTGAAATCACTGCTGTGCTTTTTAATTAGACTTGATCTGCTCTGTGCCGTGAGTGTCTGTATGCCTGCATGTGTTTCGACTGCCCCTTACAATCAACCTGCTCCAGGGACTCACATACATATAGCATGTAGACACAGTGCACATTCACTCATGCAAATATTCGCTCCGTTATTTCACTCTGATCTCAACGATGCCTCGCCGAGTGGACACTGGTGTAAAAAAAAAAAAAAAAAAAAAAAAAAAAAAATCTCAGGAAAATAAACATCACTTAGTGTCAAAGTTCATTGTTCATTGCAAAAGCGAGCAGGCGTCACTTTGATCATGGCTGTAGGAAGCCAAAGAAGTGGAAAAATACTGATTTGTACTGTAAGACAATTTGTTAATATCGCACATAATGTAAGTCAGTGTCTGAAATTTTTGTTCTAAAAATTATTGTAAGATGATTTTCTGTCAAATCACACTGGATTGTAGATATTGCCTTAATATAAACACCTTACTAGGTTAGAAGCATGTAATAACTTGCTAATAACTGGCTATTACCAGTATTTGTCAGCATCTGTTACCTCTCCTGTGAGCCTGTAATTGTTAAATGAGTGCTAGGTTACAGTAAGAAAATGTTACTTTACCATAAAACAACATTTGGGATAAAATACTGATGAAAATAATAATGTTTAAAATATAGAAGTGAATCTGGATTTACCCAGCTGGGCAAATCCTTCCTGCTCTTTACAGTCTCGCTATTTCACCTTAAAACCTGCACCAATTCCTGTCTGCCCTGTGCTCTACACTGCTCTACGCCTATAACAAATATACATGGCGATGTGACGCCATATTCTCTCGCCATTACACTTTTAGAGCCGCAATCAATAACATCTCAGTCACATGCTGCCTGTTCGGTTTGCCTTTCCAACTTCACAACATGTGTTTCCTCGTGGATCCAAAAACAACACATAAAACTCCTGGGCCATAAACAGTTATTGAGTCAAGTGTTGTCAGTAAACTTGGCCAATTAAACGTAAGTGAAAGACAAACCGGTCACTTCCTGTATGTGCGGGAATTAAGGCCTCGCCCCTTCCTATAGGGACTTTCACAGGCATTTATATGGGCCTATCAAAGCTGAAGCTTTACTAGGTAAGAGCGAGTTCAACCCGTGTCCTTTTTATTGCACCCTTCGGGATTGTTATCAAGTCAACACTGTCAACACTGTCTGCTGCTACTTCACTCATTATTAATCTGCCTCACAGCTTGGCTCCAATCAGAGACATGGGTGTAGAAAGGAGAGAACTCAATAACCTTTGACTCGGAGGACTAAGGACTACAATAAGCAACATGTAGAGTTACGTATTCAACGAGGGAACGTGTCCGTGTTTGTGTATGTGTGTGTGGTGTTAAAACAGGGCAACAAGGGCAATCAAAGCAAATAAGGTTCATGGGGCAAGGGGCAGTGGCCGTATGGTTAATGGTTTGACTTCAGTTGGCTGTTAAGTGAATAATGGTACAATGTCAAAATACATATGTTAAGCTTTGTATTGGAGAAAAGCAACTTGTTCCCATTTTTTACCCCTTATTTTACCCTCACACCACCAGAAAATACACAAACACAAACTCACCTGAGCTCCCATCAATATTCCACTGACAGCTTTTCACATGGAAGTGTGTTTTTTCTTCCTCTACAGGAGGCTGTGCTTCCCCATTAGAGTATTACAGTCTGCATCTATCTACTTGCCAGCAAACATCTTCCCCTGCTCCCTAGAGCTCTCAGCTTCCTTGTTTTCCTCCAAGTCCCATTTGGGGAATTCTCTTTCTCCAATACGATACCTCTGTTTTAAGCTGAGTGAGAAAGTAAAAAAATGCTTCTTAACATTTAATAGGAGTCTTTGAGACATGATACACTAAAGACTAACAGGATAACTAGCATCATAACTATCCTATCACAGGATACCACAGGAGCATCTTTAAACACAATAGAGTTTATGTGTTGTCAGCTTTATCAGCTGAAATTTGACCTGTAAAAATAAAATAAAGAAGCACTGCATCACAGGGCTGATATAGGAATATATCCAAGATCCCCATGTTTGTCCAACTATGTCAAAAGGCAAAACTGTTTATTTGAAGTAGCTTAAAAACCTACTGACACAGAAGCAGGCAGGATGTGATAATAGTGGAATTGTTTATATGTGCAACACCAGTAGAAAGTCAAAAATAGTTTTAATCTTGGTTACTTGTTCCCCTGGACAATGACAATGACTGTGCAGTGAGGATGCTTGTTGGATTGTCAATTTCAGAAAGTTACACAAAATGGATATACACAACCCCCCTGGGAAAATGTCGGAGCGTAGCGGTTTCAGAGGCTGTTAAACCATCTGACATGCACTTTGGTTGGAGCATACTGATGCCCTTAGGCTATGAATATGGTGGGATTAGGTTAGGTTAGGGTTAACACTGAAATACCTCAGTCTAGGTGAAAAGAATTGATTTAGGGGTTACATGTAATATTAGCAAACCTTGTGTACTTTGATTAATGCCTTTCCACTATGTCTTTTAATTTTAAACAGTATACCCTTGGGTGCACCTGTTCGTGCCTATTTCTTCTGCATCAGATGGAGTGAAAGGAAATCAGCAAATATCCTTTACGCTCATTTCTTTCTTTGTTCATTTAGCAATGGGCTTATTAAGCCTCAAGCAGTGACGCTTCATCTTGAAAAGTGACCCTTTATTTCACCAGCATACAGGTAACATACTGTAGCTACATGCCCTCAAGCTAACGTGGAGCCTGATGTCCAGAGGCCAAGTATCCTCTGTGCTAACAATGCATTATAACAATTGTCTCGCTGTTCCTGGAAACAGGCCACCAATAGGACGAGCTATTGTCAGTGTGTCAGAATAAAGCATGAAGGCTCAATTTGTCCGCCGCCTCATCAGACCCTCCCTTCAGCCACTCAAGGGACTCAATGCCATGCGGCTATGAAAGAGAATTAAGCAGGTACAGCCCAGTTGGGGATATATTAAGTCAAATATAAACCTTTGCCGACAACATTGCCATTGTTGTTAAGCTAAACAGGTAGCGGCTGGTTCAGTCCTGTTGCCCAAGGACGGATCGGTGGGCTCAGTGGGCCGATGGAGAGAGGTCGAGAGATATTGAGAGGAAGGGAAAAGTGCCTTAGGTCTGATAAAATAAACAAGAGAAAAGGTGCTCCGAGCAGGAATGAGACAAACTTCTCTCATTGCCTATGCTGACTCGAAGGTGCTTGGGATTTATCCTAAGGTGATAGAGAAAACAAATTTACATCCTGTATCAGTCGGACCTTTCTGTGGTATGATGGGCTTTGAGGGCTTATAACAGATGGGCACCACCACAGAGGTTAATGTCAGTGACAATGAGGATTTACATTATAGTTCAGACATTTCATGAGACATTATTTGTGGTTCCTGTTGATTGGTCAAAACCAGGAATTCAGATTTAAACTTGGAGATTGAGTTCTTGACTAAATGATTAATCAGTTAGTTGAAAATTAAAACTTTTGCTTTTCAAATATTTCAGTGTTTTTTTTTTTTTGTTTGTTTTTTTTGCATAAAATATTTTTGTCAACTGGCCCCCTTTCCTGTTTCTTGTTTCTGACAAGCTGTGAACTCTTTGGGATAAAAATCATATTGTCTCAGCATTATGAAAATTCATTTGCCAGAGGGATGCTGAGAGACTTGAATCAGCAATGAACCTAGTGCTTAGCCCTTTGTGGTCCCTCTAGTCCTCCACCTTCCTCTTCGAATTTCCCCCTTCTTTAGCCTCACTGGAGTCGGAACCGATTGCCTCTCATTGAGCTGACCTCAGACGGTCCCTGCTGGGCCCTCAATAGAGCAGCTCCCACTTATGCAGTTACAGGCAGCTAATAACGCTAGCACTTGACTGACAGACTCAAATCTAATGGACAGTGATCCACATGAAAAGTCAGCATTTGGTGTTATCTAAGAAATTACTTATGGAGTAGTGAAAGAATAATCAGTAGGTCTGTACCTGTGACCTTTCCGGCTTTTCTAGTCTTTAACTCTAACTTTGAAAGTGTCTGCAACAGCAGAAGCAGGTGCACCATCGTGTGTGTGTGTGTGTGTGTGTGTGTGTGTGTGTGTGTGTGTTGCTGTCTCTGTTTGTATCAGTGCATGCGTGTGAACCTCGTTTACATTCAGTGCACTTTTGTACCCCTTGGCTAATTACACACAGGGTTTGTTTGCTAGTGGAGGGAGGGCATGGAGAGTGGAGGGGCATGTCAACCTTTCTTGTTTATGATAAAGTGACAGAAAATCATTGGGGGGGTCAAGTACCCCCCCTCAATCCTCCACCACCCTGAAAACTCCTGCAGCAGTACAGAAGGTGCCCGGTGTGGGAAGCCTCCCCTTTAATGAGACCATTAAAGGCCCCGTCTCCCTGTCAATAGATTTCTCTCATTCTTTCTCTGACAAATTTGAATTAATAATTCAACGGCAAGCGCCTGGGGATGTATATTTTCAGTATGAAGGACAGTTAATCCATAGCGTCATTTTTCCTCTCCTCTCTTTCCCTTCTCCTTCCCCTCTCCCCCACCCTCTTGTTTTACATCTACCCCACTCGCTCTCGTCTCTTTTGCTCAGTTTTCATTTGATGATGGAAACCAGCAAGTAGAGTGCTGACTAAAGAAAGTCTGTGTTTTCTACAACTTCTTTGTTCTCTGCGTGATTTTCATCACCAGTCATGTCACATGACAATTGGAGTCAACCTAAGTGCTAATTGGGGTTTAATTTATTCAAAAGTATTGGGTGGTGTTGGCCATTCATTCCTTCCCCATGGGTGTTAATGTAAGATGACATGTTTGCCTCTCAATGTCAGACTTGATTTAGAGAACTGGGGTTTTCTAGATGTTTTTACTCGGCTAAATGTTAGAACTTTCAAATGCACAATGCAAGAAAATGAGAGGAAATGAATAATTTCGTGGATAAGCCACAAAAATGCTTGCTTAATAAAAGGATATTGTGGACTTTCTGTGGTTGTGGAGTGTGTTTGTGTTTGGCAGCCACAGCTGTTCTGGGTTTTCACCAGTTTCAGTGATAGAAAACAAAGTAGGCCTTGTAAAGCGTGGGCTCTTGTGTTGTCCCATTACTCATTTAACACAGTTTTAACTGATAAAATGTTTTTAACAGCGCACAAAATATAATCTGTCTAAATAGTTTGGGGAAGTTGCATGTCTTTGAAATCAACAGTGTACTAGTATAATCAATGTTAAACAAGCAGCTCATCTTTAAGCTGTCTGCTTATTTTATATTCTTGATTTGTTTGTTCGTTTCTTGGCATAAACAGAACCGACATCTCGGGATTTATAAACTAGTTATAATATTGACGACCTGTTTATTCTCCTAATAGACATTCTTTGCAAAGTGCTGTTCTGCTTCATTTTAAACTTGCTGCATTGTTTATCTCAGACAGAGAGAAGCCTCTCATCTTTGAACATTAAAAGTATTTTAAGGGTTACAGTGTAATGCCGGCAGTAGCTATGGACATTAAATACAAATGTATGCACTGAGGCCGCTTGGAGAGGGAGTTGGAATGACAAATTGCAGGCAGTGACCATTACATATCATTTTCTGGTAATATGTATGTGGTGTGCACTGTAGATTTGTGAGTGTGAAGAGAAGATAGGTTGATTAATTATCTCTTGTGTTTCGACATGTGTTGGCTTCCTGACTCTTGTTTCTAACATTTGCTAGGAGAGCGAAATGTTTCCATTGCACTACAATGTAGTTTCTGCTTCTTGTTCTGAATGCAATGCAAAGAATAGCTATGGTTAACGTGTGTGTCTGTGTGTGTGTATGTGTGTGTATCTCTGGGTGAAAGACTGTGGACTCACAGGGCTTTGTTGCCTAAAATATCCTCCAGGACAAGAACGAAGAGACAAGAAAGGAGCTGTGATGGTTCAGGAGTGGAGGTGTAGGGTCACAGGATGGGTGGTGGCTCAGTAAAGAGAGAGAGAGTGAGAGGCGCAAGGAACAGCGAGCCAGGCCACCTGTTGGATCATCTGTGCTTTGAAACGTTCAATCTCTGTCTCTGGTTACGTACACACACATGCCACAGTACACACACCACCTTAAAGCTCTGCTGTTCTCTGGCCTGCTAGAAGTATCTTGTGACCGCATTGTCTAAAGACATACACACACACGCTAAAGAGTAAAGGGATGAGGCTGTTTAATCTTATAGCAGCCACCTGACGACCATATAGCTTACCACCGCCATAGTTTAAACACATGCCACTACACTGTACACGTTCACACAGGAACACAATGGCTGACAATCCACATGCCAGGCAGTGCTGCGATGCCAGTGAGCTCCATTTGTGATATCAGGGGGTACGTGAATGTAAAGAATTATTTTTACTCCTACTGTAATCGTCAGTGGTTTTTCATGCGGGGTCTTAAACTAGGCTTACACGAGTCAAGTCAGTTATGAAATCCATGACAAATGAAGACACTTACTCGTACGTACACATACTCGGACTGTATGTCCCAGGACTTTTTTTTCAAACTTGAAACTACAACGTGATCATTTTAATTAGTAATATCAAAACGGGCAAATAAAAAGATTAATTACTTTTATCTTACTCAGCCATCACAACTCCACAGTTCATTCCACACCTATGTTGTTTTCTGACACTTTGCATATAGTAATGATTGTCTAATGATTAACACTAATGACACATCACAAGCCATAGCTGCCATAAATGTCTTAAAAGTCATAAAGATTTGTCTCGATGAGTGATGGCATTAATACCGAGGCTCCTGCTGATACATAGATTGAAAGAGTGAAGGGCTGCTATTCACATTTACAACTTTACAAATGATTGACAAAGTGGGTGTGTAAAGCTGTGGGTTCATCGGATCCCATTTTGACCCATGATCCACTGGATAAAAGACTGAGGGGCCACAACACCACCCTTTGGCCTAGATACTGTGGTGTGTCTGTGTTAACACAAGTGTATATGCATAAGTACCTGACATAGTAAACTGTAGTACATGCAAGTGTTTTGTTTGTATGTGTCAGGGGCAGAAAAACAAAGAAAAGGCAACCAAGACAGGCTGACAGCTGTGTAGAACAGGGCTGCGCAGGCGCTTGTGTAATTTCTGGGTTTGTTTGTAATGTTTACAGTATGTAAGGTAAAGGCAGGCAGTCTGATCAATAAGTTCTGTGACTGGCAGTACTTCTTTCCCTGATGTCGTGCAGTGAAACAAACCACACGGAGCCTTTTTCTTTTCATAGCAGGGCTGAAAATCTACAGTTTGTGAGCAAAGTATTAACATATTTTTGAGCATAAGATTGAATTCGCAGTTTGTGTTTCTAATCATCCTTATTGAATTTGAATGAATACACATATATTTACATATATATGTACCTCATATACTGGTACGATACTATGACTAAACTCAGCTGTGATATTAGGGAAGTTATCTAGATGATGAGGAAAGGCACCAGATGATCTCCAGTAAACAAATCATTCAAATGAAGAGTGGGAGTTTCAGCCGCCCTCCACTGTATGCACAATTTGTTCTCTGAGCCCGCTTTCCTCGACTAATGTGAACCTGTTCTCCATAGGGCCCCGGATAGCCCAGGCCTGTCCTCCCTACCCCAAACAGACATCCCACAGCCTTTAATTGGAGAGGAGTAGCTACCTAGCTAGCACAGCACTGGGACTCAAGCTGGAGCCACTGAGAATGCATTAGCATTAGCATTGCAGCAGACCAACCTGTACATAATGATAACCTCAAGCTCTGGCCACTGGGAGCAGCCGCAGTTCGCACGCACGCACGCACACACACATGTGCGCACACTCCCTGCCCCGTCTTCCCCTGTACACGCAGTCATGTAAACAAGCAAGTGTAATGCAGCCCCAATGGTGGGCTTCTCGACTATCGGAGGAGGAGGGGGCGAAAATCAGTTGCTGCCGTTCGGCTGAAAAGTGTGTGTAATGAACTTGAGTTCCATTGATCGGGACTGAGAGTACAGAACCGGGGGCTGTTTGTCCCAGAAGAGCTGCCATACCGCTGCTCGGTAGCCCCTCATAAATGTTTGAGAGGCCTCAGCCACTCTAGATCCATGCTACCTGGGTTTAGATTCTCTGTTACAACACACAAACACATCCAGGTTGATGCTGGTGATGGATGGATGGTGGGTTGGTGGTTGAGGGGATCGATCGTTAGTTTAGCTTAATGCCATTTAGTTAGGGTACTGTGTGTGTGTGTGTGTGTGTGTCTGTTTTTTTACTGGACATTCAAAGTATGTTTATGGTGATGTTTAAAGAGATTTGAGAAAACCGCAGATGTTTGACACTTGGAAAAAAAACCAAGTGCAAATTCTCTTCAGCATGAGAATTTAAGATTAAAACTTCCCTGCTTGTCTCATTTTTAAGTCTCTGTCCGGGCGCAAAGGCTGAATTTTACAAGCATGTGCTAATTTGTTTGGCGAGCTATACCTTCCTATGCTGTACTCCTAGGCTCTACGGCCCTCAACTCACCCTGAAAGGCCCCATATGCCGTACACATGATTGATATTACTGCAGATATCACTTAGAAAACACCTGACGTGCTGGGTAGACTATACGCGGCTCTTTTCGACTGCTAAGTATGGGAGGTCCTCTGTGTTATGCAGCCGGTAATAAAAGTTGAGCATTGATTTTCTGTAGCAGCTTGTAACTGTTAATGTTGAGACATCAATAGCCAAAGCAAAGCACTGGTGCCTTAATAGGAGACAGAGAACGTGGAGGGCACGAGCTGAGGCTGACTCTAAATCACAGAATCTATCCCTGCCGATCGATACGACAGTAACTGCAAGTGTCCCTCTGCTTTCCTAATGTTTTATAATAAACTGACAGCCTGTAATAAGGCCAAGGGAGAGGGAGAATAAGAAGGAAGGAGGGGTGAGAGATGGAGGGCAACAGTTTCTCCATTGCTTGCCCGCCTTAAATCACCCCACAGGGGAGTGAAGAGAGGAGCAGAGGAGGAGGTAGAAGGGAGGAAACGTTTTTTTTTTTTTCCTTTATAAAAAATAAAAAAAAACTTTCAGAGGAGCATTTGTCTAGTTGTGCTCACTGCTGGGGTAGTTAGTGAGTGTATTGATGGAGGGGAGCAGAAGTTTAGGGGATATGACCTGTATTGCTTTAGCTGGCGGAGTGAGTTAAAGCGTATTAAATCCTGTTGCCACCATGTAGCCGTCACCATATTCAGGCAGAAGTGAGTGGCCAGGCTGCACGTGTTATGACTCTTACTGGGTGTGGACAGTGTTGAAATTCACAGAGAGATTTCGACTCTTGCGACACCACTGGTTGATGGGGAGAGAATTTGCTGTTGCTGTATCGCTGCTGCAGGGGCGCTCTGGCGTGATAACGTTGCATGCCTTAGAGTTATTATACTTTACAGTGCAACAATTAAAATGTATTAGTTTTGAAAATCACCCATCCCACATTTGATCCATAAGAAATTATGTGCATCGTTTGAAACATCTAGACAATTCAATGTTTTAGTGGAATAGAGTATGCTTTCACATTTCAGGTCTTACAGGAGTATATAATCTTCAGAACTTTGTGAAAGGTGTGTGCTAAGACCTAAAAAGAACAGTAGACAGGCGTTGAGTTGTAAATTGGAAAGAAAATTTGGAAATAATCTGGGAAAAGGCCATCAGGAAACTGTAAGTTTCTCGGGCAATAAAGGGAGGCTCAGGTCAGGGGTTAAAGGCAGTGATCCTCCATATCCCTGCCACCACTACAATTCACTGCAACTGTTGCTTAATGACACCAGTCTGCGGTATTGCCAGGTAATAGTGGTGGGCTGGAGACCTGGAGCTTTTATTGCTTGATAAAGTCTGAAAGCCTTTTAGGCAGCCTCATTACATGGAATTCCCTACAAAGTGGCGGACGGCGTGAAGCGCTCACTGCTCGCCATGTTAGATTTCTTAGGCTAAAATTGACGGAAAATAGGCGCAAATATTAGGTTCATTGCTTTAGGGCACACTCATACTGTAGCCACTCCTGACGAAATGAAAGAAAATGTAAGAAAAGTCGGGATACTCGTGATTAGCCGGGTTTGGCTCAGTTGGGGACAAACTTCAAGCAACTTTTTTTTTTCCTGTGTGTTTTCTATGTGGATGATGATGGTTCAATACTTGTCAATCAGCACGTGTTTGCTGAGCACTTCACTATGCTACTAAACAGAGTGATAACAAAAAAAACACTACAGTGTCTATGTAATATTTCCATACATAAATTGCACTTTGTGAACCTTTTACATACATTTATAGCCTCAGTCCCACTGTAATCACCACCACTACTACTGCATTTTCCATTACAGCTGTCATAGCGCCAATCCAGTCACTGAATCTATAATTTGTGGCATACGCAACAATCCATCACGCATAGGGCCGGCATGTCTGTACACACACACACACACACACACACACACACACACACACAAACACACACTACAGAGCATGATTTGTACTATATATCACACACATATGTCATAAGGCATCTGGATCTTTTCACATTAACTTTTAGTGTATAAGGAATCACATCCAAATTGTAATACTCCACATGTGACAATGCATACTGTACAAGGGTACGAGAGTATTTTAACAATAACTGGTGACATAGGAACCAGATGTCTTAACACAACATGTGTTACCTTGTGGGTACCTGAAAATGAATTCTCACAATACAATGTGGGGTGACAGCAGATTAGTTACTTATATATTTAAAAAATCAAATGTACTTTGGAAGTATGTTGGGAGACGTAGGGACAGGTTTTTTTTGTTTACACCTGCGATTTCTACTATTTATTTGAAGTATCGTTTACCATACTTTATTTGGGTATTGGTCAGGTTAACATGTCAGGTACACATGATGACTCCATTATGTTGACTTACAGCCCAGCAGAAAACTTGGCACCCACACACATCAAGCAGTCCAAAAACGTTCCTATTATATTGCTTTTAATTAAGATGTAAGGGGTTGCGCTGGTTCTAGACTCCATTGTTTGGCCTCTACATCAGTCTCAGTTGGTAAAAATATTGAACAGTCGCCGCCTCCTGATGTTAATCAATTCCTGACCGAATTCAAAATTATTCGCTTCATTTCAGGAAATGAATATTTGCCAGGCTTTATGTGAAGAGAGGAGAGTTAGTGTGCATGAATTAGCTAGCTCCCCCTGCTCGCTGGTCAGGGATCAGGGCATTGATCGCGAGCCGCCTCAGCCGTTGCTTAATTAGGACGTACCTGTCTGGGAATTCTGTGGAGTTGTTTTTTTTCTCTCATTGTGTGGAGAAATAAATACAGTATGATAGAGAGATAGACGGCGTGATAATACTTGTCTTTTTTCATCAAGGTTAACCACGTTTGCTGTGTTTGTGTTGTCAGCAGATTGGCGTCTGACCTCGCAATGCACAAAACAGAAAAAGACTGCCTTCACTACGTGGTGCGCTAAACATACTAATGAGCAAGACATCCTTACATATGGGGCAGCCCTCCCTCAGCGTTTAGGTAGACATAATACCTGTTACCCCAAAATGTGCACTAAAATTAGGCTGCGTCAAGAGAGGAGATAGAAGAGATAGAGAAACTCAGGATGCAACAGCAGAGACAGAAACAGCATAAAAGGAAAGAACATATTTGACATTTAAGCTTTAACTTTAATCTTAAAAGATGAAGGAGGAAAAAAAAAAGACAGAACTTGTTTCAGAATCAGCCCAGGAGTCAGATGGAGACATGTAGCTTACAAACTATGAGAAAAACTGTCAAGGTCTCACTTATTGATATTTTAAGACATATAAATTGTACAAAATATAATACAAATTCAAATTCAAAACACAAGATTGGAACCTGCTATAAAAACTGTCTATAATACAGATGTAGATTTTATCATTGCCTGACTGCTATGTTCATCTTTCCATCATCATGACCCTTATGGGCCCTCAATAGAGGAACTGATCCAGCCTTTATTTCACCTTCCTACTAAGAAGGAGAAAGAGGCGTGTTAAAGCAATAAAGAGGAATGGAAAGAAAGTCAACATGTTTTTATGACGTGATTTAATTTTATATAATGGAATTGAGTTTTATTTTAGATAATAAATAATAAGAGCAGAAAAACAGATTAACCCAACTTCAAATGACTAAGTGTAACTCTATGAGTTAAGACATTTTAGGTAGGAGAGTGGTGAAAAAAACAGAGAGGGGTTAGGAAAAGAGACGGATAGTGGCTCAAATGTGGGTGAAGATAAATGAGGAGAGATAGAGGAGGATGGGAGGATGCAGCGGTGATAGAGTGAGGTGTGCAAAGATAGATGTGGAAAAAAAAGGGCACAGCAATGAGAGCAGAGACAATGCAGAGGGCTGGATGGATAGTGAGGGAAGGAGGGGGTCGTAGGAATGAATGTGTGGGTGTCTCTTCGAGCTCAGAGCCTGACTAATCACTTGACAGACAGGTAATGTGGTGCTGAGGCAGCTCTTGAATCACAGGCTGTCTTGGGTTCTTATGAACAGACATCACTACTTTTTCTGATTCCTGACCTGGAGTCAAACGAATCATGATCATGTTTGGATGACTACTTTTGTTGCATTAATTACATAGATTCCATTATTCAATTTATATTGCGAAAACTGAGTTAGTCTATTCCTAAATGAACTAGTGTGGGAATCGGTTAATTGTTTACTGGTATATGCAGATTAAATAAACAAATGCAATGTTATAGCTCAGCATTTCAGTGCGGCTTTGGGCATGTACTTTATATTTAAAGCAGAACAAAGGGAAGCTTGGCTTTGACTCTGATTTTAGTAAAAATAGTAAAATAGTAAATGGAACTACCAATGTGACTAATTTTCAATTTCAACGCACCTTTACACTGTATAGCACAAATCAAACACAAGCGAAAAGTGTTCTGTTTTTTCATCTCTTCACTTGCTCCAATGCGAGGGCATTATTTAGTACTATGTCCACAAATCTGCTCTCCCCGCTGGGAACATTTACCACACTGCACTGGTCTGGCAGCTACTCTGGTACTTCTCTCAGTAGACAAGGACTGGCAGGGCCTGTCTCACCCAATTATACCTGATGGGGCCTGACCTGCCGCACTATAGGTTAAATAGTTTCTGGCTGAACACTGTCTGACCCCTGTCACTGCGGCTGCTTTGCCAATATGGGAATTGTCTGCTTGCAGGAATGCATAAAGCACACATCTGTGCAACTTTAAGTTAAAACTGAGTTTGTTCTCGATTGTGGTTTAAGCAAGGTTCAAAGTGCACAGAATCACTATCTCACAGTCTCCTTGTCTCTTAAACAAATAGTGTTTTCTCCTCAACTTTATACCTGGGAGCTGACACTTCTTAGCAAATCTACTCGTGGCAGTTCCCCAAAAATCATTCTTTTCACCTTTCTCAGCCTGAACTTGAACTAGTCACCCATTACTTACCTCTGCTGCTATCATCTGGTCACATATACAACAACCTGTCAGTCTTTCTATTAGACCTTTAAGCCTTTTAAAGAAAATCAAATACCTATTAACATAGATCTGACACCAGACAACTACTAGTAATCCTTCACTGAACTCTAACCCACGCAGCCCTCACTTTCTCTGGGATGTTTTGTGTGTTTCTTGCTCAATGCCCAACACACACAATCATTTCTCAAGTCCTACAAACACTTAAGAGATCAATGCTCTCAGAGTGATAATCTCCTTCTTGATAAAGGGTGAGAGAAGAGGAAAGCTTTCACTTAAGGCAAGGAAAGAGTGATGGTGGACAGAGAGAGGGATATAAAGAGAGGAAGAAAGGGAGAAAATAAAGTAAAGATATATATATAAAAAAGTCTAACCCTGAGAACAAACACACACATTGATCAGGACAAGTGTCTCCTCTCCACTGGAGTGACATCTATATATCCCTGTCTTTATCGACAACTGACTTAACTAAGAGCTCTTCTGGCAGAAATTAGGTGACTGATTGTCCATCCACAGATGAAAGGAGCGGGAAAAGTACAGAGAAAATCAAGACACAAACAGAATGATAGGGAAGGAAAAAGAAGCAGGGAGACGGATATCATTTTTGCAGTCGTAGTAATCCCTCACACGACTCACATACTGTAGAATACCAGTAGATATAGTCAAGTCAATTCAATTCAATGTTGTTTGTATAGTGCCATATCACAACAGAAGTCATCTCAAGGCAGGTTTAAAACCTTACTAAGTCATAATAGTGGCTGAATAGCGTAGCGGTAACATCACTGTCCTCCATGTGGGCCACCGGGGGTTGGTATCCTACCTGTAGCCTACCTGCAGGTTGGGGCCTTAGGCAACACCTCCTTATACATACTCTGCCTTTGTGTTGTATCTTGTATCTCACTTGACTTTGTCGCTGTGGTTAAAATACTAAAGTAGTTTAGTAGTTTCCCTTATTAAAGCATAATGAACAGACAGCTGAGCTCATTGGCCGCTGATAGAGATTAAATAATACTAACAGAGAGGTTGAGACTGATGTTTTAGTTGTGCAGTGAGTGCTGAGCTACTTTCATGCCTCATTTCACTACAGCTCTTATTAATTGGCTGTGCTCGTAGGGTCCAGGCAGCTGTTTAACATACACACAGATGCATGAACACGCACCTGCTTTCCCACTGCTATGCACATTATGCACATTCCCTCAGGTAAATGCATGGATCTCAGGCTTCTCACAGCCAGTCACACACACACACACACACACACATATCTCTGTTCGACTGTGTGTGATATTAATCACATCATTTCTAAATCTTCTGCCTTCATGTACCTCGAGCAGCTCCCAGTCCCTCACTTTCCCCCCCACCAACACCACCTTAGCCAACACTGATCCCCTCAGCCAGTTCTACGGCATCTGTTTCGGGCTTCTTTTGCAGGAGGCCTGGGCAACACCGGAGAACAGCACTGCCGGGGGCGATACACATCCCTCAGGTGAGCCTTTCATTATGGATGATGTGTCTGCCAAATTATTTAGACCCTGAGTCCCAGCACTTCCTCCTATAACAAAACCCCCACACAAACAAGTGCAATCAGGCACGCAGACTTACACACTCCTAAGCCCCTCTGCTATTCAGTCTGTCTTCCCCTTTTTCTTTGCTGTACCACAAACACCACCAACACAAACATTAATCCTGCCTGATCACTTGTGTGTGTGCATGTATGTGTGTTTGTGTGCTTTTGCCGAGCTGTTCATTATTCACTCTGTCTTTGTTTAGATGAGGTAAAGAAGTAAAAATCTGATCCTAGTAGATTACAGGTGAATAGAGGGATGGATGGCTGAAAAATCACAATATGTATGCCACTCTTGCTCTCAGTGCCGTAGACGACAGAGGTTGAGTGAAGTTACCTTGACATTGTTGGCTTCAGTAATGTAAGATGTTAAAATAGGTTTGGCTGAGTGTGTGTGAGAGAGTGTGTGGATCCCTCAGAGGCCATTTGTTGCAGGCTTGTTAGGAAAAAGACAGAGATGGCAGTCTCCTGGCAATGTCTGACCTCGACTTAGAGAGTGGAGAGCAGCTTTGGGATCTGAACGTGCGCGCACACACACAAACACACACATTCACTCATTGTTACTTTCTCTTACTCCCTTAACTAATTTGGCTACTTATCCCTCCACGTCCATCCCTTCCCAAACCTGATGCTCCCTCTCACCCTTGAGCCTCAACTGTCTCCCACCTTTCAATCCCAAATGCTTTGAGGGACCAGCCTCCCACCAATTACCACTCTTTCCCACTTCATCATCCTATCTCCTCCTTCTCATCCTTTCCTTCCTCCCTTTTCCCCTCGTCAGATGATCTCTACCCCCTCAATTCCCTCCTTACCCATAAAAGCTCAATCTGGGAGGAAAAAAAAACACTTTGAACCAAAAAAATCACTCCCATTACCTTTTAACTCCCCACCTTCACCTCTGTGAAGGTACCATTTTCAGTCGTACTGTACCTGATCCCACATCGCAAAGTGTTGTATCTAATATTTCTGATCTAAGAATGAATGTTTATTCTACTATCAAAAAGTGTAAATTGTCAATATAAATTAGACATTCTCAATTAATATTGATGAACGCCACCCCTCAACAGCAGCTTCTGAACATCACAGTGAAACAATATGAAGAAGGATTGACTCAGTGGTTTGCTGCGGGCACTGGCAAAGTAACAGCCTACGTATGAGACGACTAACAGTTAGACAGCAGACCTATTTATGGTGACTCTAAACTTACTGCACATGTATTTAAAGTTTTACTGCATAAAAGGAAACTTAAATGGCAGAGTTGTGTGTAAGATTTTGCCTCAACTTCTTCTTCAGAGAATTGTATCTCTCCCCTACTTCTCTCCCTTACTTTCTCTTTTGTGACCTCCTGACTTATAGTGCGTTACTTCCTCCCCTCCCATCTCTCCTCATCCCTTCTTTTACTAGTACCAGGACACATTTTTGCCTCCCTTCTTTCTTTATTCTTACATCAGTCCTCCTATTATCTCTCCATCATCTGTATCACTTTGATCCTTATCCTCTACTCTTACCTCAAGAGCAGGGACTTTTTAGGGGAGGTAGGAATAATGGCCAAGCAACCACAAAAAGGGAACAAGTTAGGTTAATCAAAAGGCAGGTAAACCTCCTGATCTCCTAAAATGGTTCCTGGGACCTTGGAGAATCTTATTTAGATCTTTGGAAACTTGCTAAAGGCAAGAAACACCAGAAAATACTCTTTCCTGCTATAACACTCCCTCAAACATTCAAACTTCAGGGCTTCAGAGACTCACCCAGGCTGAACAGGACCAGAAACTTAAGGCAGACGAACTCCCGTTGGTCCAGCTGCAGAGAACGTAGTTTGGCCACAAGCTCCTGGGCGTGGCTCAACAGGTTGTTGAGGGTAGCTCCTGCCTGTGAAGCAATCACGGCATAGTCCACCTGGAATAAGCAGACAGACAAGGATGTAAGAAGATGCTTACTGGTAAAGTCAGTCTGTTTGGAGAAGCACAAGCTTAGCTGGCCTGTGGCAAAAATACCCTCGGAGTACAGCCTATGCATTATGCCATTTCATTGAATCATGAATGTTGCATTTGGTGTTCAGATGTCTGCCAGTTAAGTTGGTTTTAGATGTTTCACCCCCACCCCCCTTCACTTGATTGAAGTGTGTCTAACTGTTCATATTTGTGTGCATCTCTCCCCATTCAGAGTTAATTCAGCCAGTGAGAATGTATCTAAAATCCCCAATGCACAAAAATAACTGTATCCTGAACACATCACCTCGTCTAACCAACAGTGGTAAAAAGCTTTGTTTTATTAGAGACAGTGACAGATCCGTAAGAACAGCATCTGCAGGCTGTAGTTTTTTTTGTAGGTTCTTTTGTCAGTTAAATAACACAAAATAATCCAACTGAGATCTGATAAAAAGCAACATCCATAATCACTGTTCTTTCTGTTAATTATGAATCTTAAAACCCAAACTGTCATAGTCTTTCAGCCTTAATGAAGTACCTATTTGAACCCAAACTGCAATGTTTTTTTAACAGAGTAGTTTTTGTACCTAAAGCTAACTAAGCACTGTTTCAGAAGATGCTCTGATGATGATGATGATGATGATGACGATGATCAGGGTTTGGACAAATGACCTGTACATTTGTTTAGGTTGGAAGACTTGTTGGTCCAAACACACACACAATACTTTTTCAGGTGCACTTCATATCTGCAGCTGCAGCACATTTGTCTGGGAGGCAAGTCCTTACCTGCCACTCACAGTAAGCAGGACCATATTAAATTTTTATATTTATTGACAATTCATTACCATAATTGACTGTGCGAGGGTTTCCTGGGGAAGGTAGATGTTGGCGTGTGCAGTTCCTTAAAGCTCGCGGAGGAAGAGGGTCCCTGGGAGCTCCCATTAGCAATTAAAAACAGCCTCCATTTGCAATTTATTTATTGTGTATCATTCATATTTCTGAAGACGGGAACAGTCAAAGTCAAGAAAATGTTAATAATGCACCATGTTTTTTATTTCTTCTGCAGCATCTTATCTCCACTTTACTCCCTTTCTTTCTTTTTTGTTCTACTACGCTACTCAACCTAGCTCCCAATTCATCCTTAACTCCTTTGCCCCTCTCTCTTTCCTTCTTTCTACCTTCGAGACGGAAAGAGTTATGACTTGGTGAAAAGCACACACTGCCCCCCTTCTGAGATGTCAATCAATTTACATAAAAACAACTGTGCATGAAATAACTTCATTGAAGGATTGGACTGTTGATGGCAATGCCTTGGGTTATTGCCTTCTAGCCTTAAGTAAAAAGAGAGAAGAAAAAAAAACACTGTAATGTCACTATAGCAGACTTAGCACTAACCCTGGTGACCTGCGTATCAATCAATACTACTTTATTATCCTTCCTAGAGAGACGTAGAGTAAATATATGAATAAACCTTCAAATCTTAACCCATCATGAATATGATGAACTATCTTAACTGACTATTAAAGATGAATATGGAAGGTGAGATTGGTTTATTACGTACAGGGCTTTGATGTGGGGGGGATCCGCACCTCGTTTGGAAGCACAGAAATGTGCGACTGCTGGAGAAATGTGTGCTTTTGCATTTCTTCATCATTTGAATTTCATGTCCACCAGGAGCGTTGTGCTATCAAAATATCAGGGTTTTCATCCCAAAAACTGGTTGCCGAGCTGCAAGGCCTTGCTTAATCATTCAACAGTTCGGTCCACGCATTGTCATTTCATGTTTGCGCATATTTTGACAAGTTCCATTTTGCATTTTGATCCTATGACAGAATAAAGAAAAAGCCTCGATTCTTCCACCCAAAACTATAAAAAAACACTCATGGCCATATCTGACTGGGTTTGGTGACATCATGCAGCAACACAAAAAAATGAAAGACAGAACATGTAAAATAGAAAGGGATTAACAATGCAAGTAATGTAAGGATAAGAGAACAACTAAGACAGAAATGACATGCTCTCACACTAAATCTGCTGGATTTCTTTTCAAGGGTCCGTTTGTGTGCAGCAGATGACTGATGAGAGCATCATCTGCCCATGTGAGAACATTTCAGTGCAAACTTTTTCAGCTTCTTTATGCTACAAGGGGCCTGATCTGCCTCACTTGCACTTGCACTGAACTCACTGAGCAGGTCATATAGACCAATATAATAAGCACGTTGTAATGCACAATGCAATATGCTGGTCCAAAAAATTCATTATACAGTATGATTTGTTATATATGCCTTTACAGCATTTGCTTTGGGCGAAACTGCAACTATTGTCTAAATATCCCCGGTGTTACTGCTGTGCTGTCACCCCTGGCCAGGCAGAAAATAATAGGAGATAATGAACTGACTGTTTCGGTACCCCTCTGTCTCTCTATCTCTCTCTCACCCCCCTCAGTACACACACACACAGACACACACACACACACCAGCTGTTCATTAACCAGTGTATGCAAACGAAACCACCTGCACCTCCCCTGACAGGAGCCCTCCTCCTCCTCCTGAACGCTGTGGTCTCTTCGAACTGTCTTTTTCGCCTGTGCCTCCTCATCCCCTCGCTGATCCCGCACTTCTTCTTTCTCTCTTTTTGCACTTGCATCCTTTTTTTCTTTCCTTGCCCTCTGTGTTTGTTCTTCCTTGTGTGATGTCACTCCTTGCTCATTTGCTTCTGTCCCATTTGGTTGTGCCCTTATTAAACCTCCATCTCTCCTCTCATTCTCCTTTAACTTCAACATTATCCCTCCTCCTCATCTTTTTCCCCATTCTTTCCTCTCACTCGGCCCTCAGACTGCATCTCTCCTTCTTCACTTCTCTTATCCCCTCTTCTTTGCCACTTTCTTCCATTATTGCTCCAACTCTCTAACACCTGTTACACCCGAAACCTCATTCTGTCTTTGGGTCTTACTTCTTTTTGTTCTTTTGTCTCATCACCCTTTTATCATGTCCCTAATTCTAAATCACATTAATCTTTTTCTCTTTAACAAAGTTAATATTTGATCAATAGCCTTGTTAAAGCCTTGTAGACAATACTCCTAAATGGTACTTCTAGCCAGTAGGAGAAATTCTGCTTTCTTGCCACAGACAGTAGCAGCACTTTTTCACTGAAAATCTACACTTGACCTTGTCTTCAGTGAGGTGAAACATCAAGTACTAACCTGTATACAATGCTCTTCCTTTGCACTATTTTTCATATCAACACCTTTTGTTGTAAAATATTTTCTGGAAGAGCAACACCCACTCAATAGTTTCTCATCTCACTGAGAGACATGTCACTGATCAGAGGCATAATCATGATGTGCAGTATCATGATCGTTGTCATGTCTCCTTTTGAGGTGAGGTTTTTTTCTGTATCTATGTATCTACATGACATTATAAGAGTCAATGAATACTGAAGGAGTCTTTGCTGGCTGCACTGGGTTTGTGTGTTTACTGTTTGACATTTGTGTGTTGTGTGTGCAGCAATTGGATGTGTTAAGGATGCCACAGGCATTAGCACCCATCAACTTCCTCACACTCAGCCAAATTTTGTATCTGCCCACCCACTTAATATGCTGCAGCCTCCGTAACTGAGTGCTTTACTTATTCACTATTGGAGTCTGTGCAAAAAGTGCAAAATTGATTATTTTGGTGGCATTAGTTTGAATCTATGAGCATAAGTTATTTTTAATGATGCTGCGACTCCTGTGTGACTGTGTGATCAATGCGGCTTTAAAAGAAATGCTAAAATATTAAGAGTCCCCTGAGGAGCAGCAGCTGATTTTTGATGGAAAAAAAGAAAGGAAGGATGTAGCTAGAGGTTTCCAGGATGGACTTTCAACAACTCACCTGCTGGCCAGTGACTAATAGGATGGAGCCCTCCTTGGCGTGGACCACCTGCCGGAAGACGTGGTCAAGGATGAGGAGTTCACTCCAGCAGTTCTGCAGCAGCTTCATCTGGTCATCCACCTGGTTAGAAATAAACACATCAGTTCAGTTGTAATCATCACTGCAGATTGCGTGTCTTTCACTGTGCCCTTTCATCGTGGGGCAGAGCTCCTGTTTTCTGTTTGCCAATATATGTGGGCTTCTGAGTGACATTGTTGTGTGCACAGGCAGGGGAGTGGCTGAATGCTTATGATAGGTAGAAACTGTTTAATGTCCTTAATAATAAAAAAAAGGCTCAATGTATATAAGTCACAGCTGATTGGCATCTAATCTGGTGAAACCACTTGATTTTAGTAACATATCTGATAGTACTTCACTGGAACTGTCGAGTTTCCACAAAGTAATAATCACAATAATCATACATGTTTTTCTTTTTGCTTGCTTTCAGTTTTACATTTAAACAATATGGTTAGGTATTGTGTTATATGCATTAATTGAAGTGTTATAAGTCTTCATTCTTCACTGCAGAATAGTGTCCCACCCTCAAAACACAAGGTTCAAGCACTGTGTCAGTCTGAGCAGCTCGGAATATCACAGACAGCTTTTTGCAAGGTAAGCTCACTCACAGGTCAATCGCTATTGATCAGTTGCTCTCCACAGGCATTATTTTTTTTCAACCTTAAAGCTCAAAAGTCCCTTGTACACACTTTAAAGTGTTCTCATGTGAACCTTTCCACACTTGGTTAAGCACTTTGCTACGTGTCTGATTTAACAATGTTGTCAGGTTTATCTGTTTGCCCATTGCCAGCAGTTTCTGAGTGATTCCACAGATGATAATGATTAAGTAGTTATTTTTTTTATCTCCTGAATGCCAGCTGCTGACTCCCAGGGAACTGCCAGGTGAGCCTGGGAAGCAGACACAGGTGAAACACTAGGTTTGTGTACCAAAACAACCCCCTCCATTGTAACGGCTAATATCTTCCCATGCCTGACTGTGTTAATCATTACTCAAGTAGCCACACGGAGACAAAAAAGGCCACATTGAAAGAGAAGGAATGAGGAAAATGTAAGACGGGTTCGGTCTTTTCCTCCCCCCCCCTCTTTTTCTGTCAACAAACATTGTGCTCTTTGTCGTATCTTTGGGAATAATGTGTCTTTCTGGACACACCGCAGTTTTGTGGCGATGAGAATTACTTTGTTGCTTTAAATCTGTGAGAACCGTCTGTGATACTCATCGCCAATGTCAACCACAACTTGCAGGGTGAAGAATGTGGATCGATGCGGGATCGTTATAACTTTGCGACACGGGCAGGTACAACGGCAACACTGTTGAAAGTGTTTTCTTTTTGTGCTGTCGGACGATTTGTGTACAGGAATCCATTTGCTGAAATCTGCAGTGACCTTAGATTCTAATTTGATGTCAACAACTGTAGCTGTGCCAAGAAATGGCACTTTATTACCTTGTACGAGACTGTCTGCAGCCCAGCCTGAAGACTATTGCTTGTTGATTAGGATTGTTTTGACTGGTGATTGGACACTGGTGTCAAACAGTGTATGCTTACCTTTCTGACAGTCATAACAATATTCATGCCATAACATTGACTGCTGGAAGACATGAACACTTGGACTGACTGCAGCTGTCTTTTGTCTCAGCTGCAGTTTGGTAACTGTATTTGTTGTAATGCGGGCAAGTATTTTGTTTTATATTGTATAAAAAGCCTGTGTATGCCCTACGCATATAGCACTATCAGTAATTAGTTTTACTTCCTTATTGTTCCGAATTTTTTCTTGTTTATCTTCTGGTGTTATAATAACCAGTGAAGAAGTATAAGCAGTAATAAAACAGTAATACATATATATTCATTTGTTTTTGTAGTCATTCATAGAGAAGGAAAAGATTTGGATGAAGTATAGTAGTAGTAGTAGGTTTAGTAACTAATCTAAGTCTTGCAGTTTTCTCTTATGAGTGAAAAAGAGCCACATTTTGACAGTATCATTGACTCTTTTTGTCTCCCTCTCCTGCTTCCTATACTTTTTTTTTTTTTTTTGCTCTACACTGGAGGCGTCTTAAGCACAAGACGAAAGCAAAATTCAAATGCCTTCATTAAAACTGTCAAGGAAGGCAAAGAAGGCTGTCAAAGGAGGGCGTTCTCTATACCGTCCCCCAATCTGCTTCTCTTCGCCTCTCCGTCTAAGGACCAAGTTTGTGTGTACGCGTGTGCGTAGATGGATGGGTACATGTAAGGCCCAGGCTCTTCAAAGGACCCCCCCTCTATGTCAGTGGTGTCGGGGTCCTCATCAAAGGACTGTCCTCACTCTGCCTGCCTGGAAGCTCTTCACTGACAAGAGGCCTGCATTATCAAAGGGGGCCAGCTCAGAGGGGATGAAGGCGGAGATAGCATAGATGAGCGCAGGGGACACTTGCCTGGAAAAGGGGACTGGTGACAGACAGACAGATGTGAGGGTGGGCCAGAGGTTGGGGTACAGTTTTCTGACCTTTTAAGTGACAGCGACAGGAGCTGTTTCCCTGACAAGCTCTTCCTTTGCTCTGTCAAATGAGCAAAAGCCATGGCACTTGATCATACAAGATCTGCTGCCTGCTCACTCACATAATATGAACTTTGTTACTGTCTGATGGTTCGTCCTGTGTTTTCAGATCTTGAATGCTATCTCAGTGCAGAGAAAATATAGTCAATAAAACACTGACTGACTGGCAACGGCAGATTACAGTTGTTCGGTTTGATTTAGTCAGAATATGACACTACAAAGTTCAAATAAGCAGTTTGCAGAACTCTGCAGGAGCAATAAAAATGGTGATTTATTTACTTGTTTAATTCTTATCTTACAACACCGTCACGGACAATTAAGATAACACTGCTAGTTGCTAAATCACCATTTCAAGCAATGTTGACTCACTAGCAGTTGTCTATATATAGCAGTTTGTTCTCACAAAGGGAAATAATTCTGGTCAACAACAATAACAATATGAAAACACTTTAAAGCTCATGAGGGGACATTATAAAAACTTAAATAAAATTTAAAATAATTAAATATTCCTTATTACAATGTATGATTGATGGGAAAACCATTGCAGCTGAATAATTTTGAGACCTCATGCATTGGTGCTGCCAAACTAGAGGTCTTGTCACAATTGTTAGAAAACACAGTTTTCCATTTGGAGTCACAGTGTACAGTACAGTACCAACTTATCTATAATTTAATAATATTATAACTATACAGTATTAATTAAAGGAAGAATAGAGCAACATGAAAATATAGTGCTACACCTTCACTTTATTTGGAGAATCCCAAGTTTCCACTTGTCCTTGGATGGAGCAAATCTCAACACAAGAATATAATTTCTAATTTTCGTACTCATGTTAAAAACACACTCCCCAGAATATGGTTCAAACTGGCATCAAAGTCCACATTTAAGGCTACTTTTCAAGGTGTGATCTATTCAATATTTTAATATCATCACCAGTGTTTGGTTAAAAAAAAAAAAGAAGAAGTGAAAGTCCAAGCAGAAACCTCTACTTGAAGCAGCCAGCAATGAAAAATACATATTCTCCAAGAAACCAATTTAACACCTTTATGATCGTTCAGGCGAGTGGGATCAATGCCCGGATCAATCGCTTAGCCCATAGCTTTTGTTCAAAACCACTGGCTGAGATTAATGGGATTTTCCAGAGAGAGAGAGAGAGGTAGAAAAAGAAAGAGAGGGGGAATGAAAGTGCCAAACGGGGAATGAGAAAATGAGAAAAGACTTGGGGGAAATTGAGAAAATAAAACATAGTGATTAAGCGCAGATATTCCCTTCATTTCTGGGCAAATGTAAATTAATTGGAAATGGAGCATTCAGATGCTCTCTGACAAAAGTGATGTTTATTCATAGCCCCCTGCTAAGAGTAGAGCAATTACCGTGGTGTGTTGAGTCAAAACAGGCCAATGTAGTAGAATCTTTTCCCCCCTTTCTTGTGGCCGGGTTTTGGTCTAGTGCCACGAGCATTGTTAAGCTTCGTATGCTACGGCAGGCTTTAACGAGAGTACACAGCTGGATCTGATTTTAATAAGTAGTTCCATTTTTGATGTGGCCTAATGAACAGATTAATGGAATCTCCTTCTGTGGAGGCTTAATGAATGGAGAGAATGTGTGTGTGTGTGTGTGTGTGTGTGTGTCAACGCAGGGGGGAGAACACACACACACACACACACACACACACACACACACATACATACACACATAGAGAAACAGACTATGAGTTTATCTACCTCAAACAACATGTACATAAACAATAGCTGTGCTTCTATCTTTCCGTTTCTCTCTGTTGGACAAGAATCAATGCTGTCTCCGAGTACTACAGGTGAGGTTTGAAGCTGACATCAATGCTTGTGCGTCTCTAGCAGCCATCCTTTGGTGCAGTCCTGTCTTGGCATCTGTTCGCCTTGAGCCAAACAGGCCTTGTATTCACCTGGGAACAGGCATTAATTCACCTAGAACAGGGCCTGTTGTTCGCAGAGTATTGCAAACACTTAATTATGTCGTGCCTGAATATACTGTAGCTCATTTCCAGGATGGTTTGCTAATTTAATTGAAAGAGTCGCAGTGTGGGGTTCCATCGCCAACAACAGAATTGTGCTCAAATAATTGTTCATCAGTGTCTCACAAATGATGCAGTGGTTACATATTTTCTCCGTGGAAACACATTTTATTAACCTGCGTCCAAATATTACAAATTTATTTTTTTACTATTTTTTACCTAAGACCAAATTAACAGGAAGGTCAGTTTAAAAAAACAATCATTAATCATGCTCAGTGTCTTGATTTAGGTCAAATGAAACAGCAAATGCCTCCTGAATGCTTTACGTCAGTCATAACTTTCAAAAGCCACAAATAGAGTTGCATCCATTACGAAAAAATAAAAAAAAATCTGAGTGAGTGACAAAATCCCAAGGATGTTCCAGCTACGTGATCTGGTGGGTGGAGAGCGGTGGGCTTCCTCCATGTAATGCATAAGTGGATCAGAATAGAAAACATTACTGCCTCCTCACCCCCATCACCTATTTCCAAACCAGCTATTGTTTATCATGGTATACAGTCCACTCGGACCTCAGTCCTATGGCTGGTCGGATGATAAGAATGCTGGGAAAATGAGCAGGTGGCAGGTGGCGCTGCGACTCGGACAGAGAGAGAGAGAGAGAGAGCTGCTTGCTGAAGAGAGGAATGATAATACTGGTGATAATATATTGAGCAACTGACTTCAGTAAAACTAAATTTGTCAGCCAGCAGACAAGGCTGAAGTTTGATTTCTATTTACTGCTCACACGCCCGTTGGTTACCTGCCATTTTGTCTGTACCGACTCTTAGGGAGCAGGTAAGTGCTACTGGTAATATCCACACTGGGAATAAACATGATGAGCCAGTTACTATTAATCATTCCTTTCAGCACAGATCAGAAAAACTCAGCTTAAAGAATTAATCACAAATAAAATGCACCCTTCATGTGGTCAGCCGAGGTCAAAATTTGCATTTGAAGCATAATTTTGTATGCTTAATATTTCCAGCTGTTTTTGAATATACACTCATAAGGTTGGGAGAAAAAGTCGGAGCGGTCAATGACCCATTTTTCTTTCTAGAGCTGGATGTGTGTGAACCTTAATGTATGTCGCTGCATGCGCGTTCATCGACGTTTCATGTCACTGGCACCTGTTTGTCAGCTGTGTGCATTTCTAATGCAACATATCAGATAGTGGCGAATGCCTATAGGTTTATCCCTGACAGAGCACACAGAAACTCTAGCCTGCTATTATGTCCCCAAACAGCTATAGAAATGCCATAGGCCATCTGCGAGCTGGAAAAATATCACTGTTGTCACCAGAAGGCCCTGTGAGGGGAAAAAAAGTGTTCTGACTTCCAGAAGAGAACTTGTAAAGGCTTTCTAAGGCTCACATTAGAAGCACTTACATGTGCTAACCATTAATTTTAAGCATACATTCAACAATATGTGCTCACTTTAATATGTAAGATATTCAATAGAAATATGAGGCAACAGAAACCTTACAATGCAATAACACAACATGCTATAGGTTGTGCTTGTTTTAACAGACAAACTCAATCATTCAGGTAACAAACAACATAGAGGCCACTGAGAACTGAACCCCACTGTCCCTATACACAGATTTTTACATTTTTCATTTTTAACATTAGAAGATGACAGAAATAATATCCCAAGCTTCCTTTTAGTATGCGAGTCGACTGTCGTTCTGCTCGCTGCGGTGGCCGCGTGCCCTTGAATAAACCACAAGTTGTCTCGACTTTTCTTAGCTGATGGTTGTGATGTCACAAATTCTTCACTTTATGAGGACTTTTAAAATGGAATTTGTCTTTTCAGCAAGCATAAGGAAGCAAGTGGATGTCAGCAGTGTCCTTTTGTGTTTCTTGTAATAGAGAATAATTCCATCAAGTATTTTGTGGCACAATGGTTTAGACTTGTTAAATATGGTATGTGACATTTGCTGACATGCAGCAGTTGTGCTAATGACAACAAATTCAATGCAGTCAAAGAACCCCTTTTTTCTCCTCCTGCTTCAATCATGCACGGTGTTTGTAACTGTGTAACTGTGTGTGTTTCGATGCATGTGCACTCACAGTGTTACAGTGAGAGCAGACCCAACATCGTAAGAGTGAATAAATGCTGCGTTTGTGTCTGTCACGCCAGCATAGTGTTTTCGAAAGTGTGTGTGCATACGCGCATGTGCCAAAGTCTGATCGATACTGTCGAGGCACTGAGATTGATCAGTTCCCACGGTGACCGCGTTAACAGACTCTGGAGGCTGACCTTTGACCCTGAGAACACTCTGCTTTCGATTGCCCGTGCTCTCTCTGTCTCCCCATCTTCTCATCCATCTACACATCCTGACATTCTTTTTCTTGTCCCAGGCTTGTGGTAAAGAAGGAAAAGAAAACCCTGCCAATGATTTGTCATGCTCTCTTTCCCCTCCTTGCCTCTCCCTGCCCGTCCTTCCATCTCATGAAGCATCCTTTTGTCCTGGGTGTTGACAAGATGAGAGGAAACAAGATGTGGGCCTAATAAGGGCTTCTAGCTGTGCCTGTTCTGCACCAGCTTCAACACACCAGTTGCAATCTGTGTGTCTACATAATTTGTTAAAAGATGAAAAAATAGATAATACCAATATAACAAATGTGCAGAAGTATCTTAATACAAAAGCTGTTACAACTAAAACAATGTACAACAATGGATCATGGCATGTTAGGTTAATTTGTTAGCTTAAACCAACATAAGCACACACACATCTGTGAGAATCCACAAACAGCGCAGTGCTGCATTCATGAAGCAGGCAAAACAAAGTATCTCTACGGGTCTGTGTGTTGCAAGGGAAAGAACGTCTTGTTTTCTCAAGGTCGCTGACGATGGCAACAAACCCTCTTCTCTGTCTGATATCAGCGCGGGGATTTGAGGATGAACCAAGCACACCCAAACTTTCCTATTCTGTTTTTACTCGATGCATAAGCATATGAAAGGTAGAAAAATCAATAAGGCAAGAGAACAGACCAGTGCGAGGCCAGACATGAATTTCAATGGATACCTTTTCATGCATGCAATGTTTATTGTTTTTCTGCTGTTTACTAGAAATGAAGAGAATAACTTTCAGGTAATGACTGGCTTTTTACTGTTGAACTATTTTCCTATTGTAGTGTGGTGTACCTTAAGAAATGTCTGAGAAAGTTCATCTCAATCATCCATGTAGAAGTGTCTAAAGAGAGGTGAATTATATTCAACTTTATCCAATAAATAAATAACTCCAGAAAAAAATGGGATTATGGGAAATGTATATATTGTTGCCTCATTTTTGAAGAAAGTTAATCCACGAGTGCATGGCTTAAAGTAATTTGAAAGCTGTTGTTTTCAGGATACCTTAGACGTGGGCTGCCTACCCCTTAACCACAAACACACACACTCACCCACTCTCTCTCTCTCACACACACACAAACACACACAAGAAATCTCAGGGCTTAGAGCTAAGAAGCTATCAACTAATTATCAAAAACACAGAGAGGCCCTAATCAATTATTCACACGAACATTAGACCGCTAATACACATGCAGCTCAGAGAAGCGTCTCCCAAAAGTAACCCTTCCTCCTTCTACACACCGACACACATACTTGTATGCAATCAAGAGCCATATAGTTACACAGAGACACACACACACACGCAGCCTCTTGCGCCTTTCCCGCCACTCCACTCTCTTCTTTACTACCCCCGCTCCAACATCAGATGCAGACAGAGAAAATGCATGCCATCCAAATGTAAAATGAGCTTTGCTAGGTTCCTGGCTGAGAGATACTGATCATAGATATCCTATTGATCCATCACCACCCCCGTATAGACTCCACAACACACACCTAGAGCTTAGCACTGGGCGATTCCTGGCCATTAAAGAGTCAATGGATTTTCATGCTGTATAATCATTACTTGAGTTAATGCTGCAATTTATGACTTGGTGTTTGTGTGCCGAGTGTGAAAGGTAGCTGGAGGGTATGCAATATAAGAAGGTGACCAGGTGACAGAGTTTGTCCCTCAGTCAGAGGTGGGTGCGAAAGAGGATTTATGTATACGCACATGCATGATCACGTGTTTCTCTACAACTCTGTGTGTGTGTGTGGCTTTTATTGACAGACAGTGGGAAATGACCCCATAATCCTTGTCCGACTGTCTGTGTGTTAAGAGACAGACTAGATGAGAAAAAGACGAGACAAAGAAGACAACAGGCTTCAGGCGTCCCCCTTTTGTATTATTCAGAACAGCAGAGACAGTCCTCCTTAACCCTCTCCCACACACACACACACGTCCAGGATGCCCCACAAACATATTGTACACACATATGCAATATACCTTAACACAGCTGAGAAGACTAAAACTGTTTTAAAATGCAGAGACTAACGCAGTGATGCTTTCTGTCTGAGAGGGCGGGAGACACTGATTCCCATTAAGATTTGATGCGCTGGGATGGGTGTGTGTGTGCGTGTGTGTGTGTGTGTGTGTGTGTGTGTGTGTGTGTGTGTGTGTGTGTGTGTGTGTGTGTGTGTGTTTGTATCGAAAGGTTTAAGGTGGGTTAGAGGAGACAGCTGTGAATCCACATCCAACAGTGGCACAGCTCCAGAGATCACTGGGATCACAGCCTTTAATGCACAAATTAAACATCTGAATTAACTAATTGAGCATTTCCGGGCCTTGTGATGTGGAAACAGTAGAAGAACAAGGGACATGAGGCATTAAAACCTCAATGCCACAGAACAGATGGAGCCCTGCTTCTCCCTTAAGTCTATCTCTAGGCCCCATCTGATACTCCTGAGAATGCCATGCATGCATCTCTATTAGAAAGATTCCTTTCTTTAGCGATGTTGAGGCGGTATAAGGCCTCGTGGTGCCGTGATGTAAAGTGCAGTGAAACATCTGGCGTATAAAATAGTGGGTGTAGAGAAGGTGAGACTGCGGCTTGCCACCTGAAAACCTTGTCATTTTTGGATTTCGTTGCATATCCCTGGTTCATTTCTAGACGTTTAACGGTGTTGTCGACAGCTTTCTCCGCAAGTCCCCCTTCAGCGTATTTGGTTTATTGCTGGTCTTTGTTTCAGCTTGGTTGAAAAACCTCTTTTTATCCCCCTCTGAAAGGGCGCAATCTTAAAAGAATGCAGTACTGTAACGCTTGTTATTAGTGCCATGCCTTTATTTCGCATATATGGAATCATTTATTTGTGGCTCGTGCCAAGTGTGCAGTTACGGTGTTTTGGGAGAAATAGAGAAAGGGATTGACGCGTTGAGAGGTGAGGAAGAGGGAATGGTGTAAGGGTAATAAAACAGTCCTGGTTTAATGTAAAAAAAAAGAAAAAAAGAAAAGAGGAGCAGGAGGGAAATTAAAACCAGCAAAGAAACGAATGCCTAAAGTGGGGATAGGGAACAGGTGTTTTTGTCCTACTTAGCCGGTGTAGTTGAAGGCATTTTCTTAGCTAGGTCATTGTTTGGTGGCTGCACTGAAATTTCTCATCCGTCATCACAACACAACTGTAATATCTAGTTATAAAGTTTCTCCTGTGAACTGTTTGGCGTGTAACTTCAATCACCGCCATTCTTTAAGTGTAAAACTAGTCGACAGACTACTGACTCTAGCTCTGCTACTGTCTTTCCTATTGTCTCCTGGACCCCCAACCCCCTCAAGCTTCCCCACTCCCGGCCCAGAATAGACAGGCTGTAAATAAGCATCAAAAATAGACATCGGGAGACAATTGTTGACAGCGCAGTGACGAAAGCGGCAGACACAGGCACAACCTCCCGGCAGGCTGGATTACATGCAGGCCACGCGGTGTGTTTCACAGTCGGGTCTTTGGAAAAGTTTGCAAAGAATAGTATAATTTTTCATCCTGCCCGGGTTATGAATGTATGAATAGGTGTTGCCATTAAATACTCTTGTACTGCAAAGTGAAAAGTGATGTCAATACTTTACAAACTGGCAAAGATAAGAGTCTGGCATGCATAGAAAAGGAAGATAAATTACATGACAGGTTTGCATAGTTTTGCATGGTGAGTTTAGTCTAGAGGTGGAGGGTCAGCGTAAGGTTGCAGCAGCTACACTTCGGCCTCTTTGACCTCTATGAAACCATATAGCCTGCTGCTATTTCGAAGCAAAAGGCCAGCACTTATGTCTGTATATTTATCACCACCGCCACCTTCAGCCACCCAGTCTGACTGGGTATACTTATTTTACGAGGATTAATCCTAATTCATCCTTTGCTGTTGTAATCACCACCTTTTTGGCTTGGAAAGTTTCTGATGGGAGGCACTTTGGAAAGGTTCCTGAATAAACTGTAGATTTTACACAGCTCATAACAATAAGCACAGAGGGGAGGAGGGGAGACGAGGGAGAAAGTTGCCCTGTACTTTGGTGGAGTGGGTAAAGTGTTTGCACGCTGTTGAGTTGATTTGTTAGGAGTCTGGCCTACTAAATCAAGTCCCCATATCCACTTTGTTTACCCATTTTGTTTGTCTCTCGTTTCCACTTCCTCACTACCTTTCAATCCCTCTCTCTCTCTCTCCCTGCTGATTTGACTGACTGTTGACAACTTGTGAAACAACAACTGTGTTACTTTGGGGCCACTGAGGGTAACAGTGCAGCCTAGTCACCTGCGTCACCGTCTTAACAAGCAGCATGACCTGCCAATAAAAAAGGCTTTTACCCTGATCGTCCTCAAACAAGACTTAAACACAACCTGCTCTTTCTCCTGCCGAACGCCCAAAGTGCTCGCAAATGCGAATCAGGCTGTGTTAACTTGCCTGAAAATGAAAAAATACAGGAGGAGGTGGAGGCAATTTCGGCTTTTCTTTGCTACTTCATCAGCGGTTGTTTGAAGATGGCGAGCTGGAGAAAGGCAGAGATGGAAGTTGAAAAACACATCTCTCCTATAGGTTTGGCAAGGCGGCACAGACAGATCCATGCAACAACATTCATCCATCAACCTTGTATCTCTTGTTAGTGTCTATAAATAAGAGCACTCCCTTGCCTGTTCTCTCATATTGAATGAGAATTTCCGTTAAATGTTAAAACAGTAAAAAAAAAAAAAGTGGAGTGAGGAAGGAGCAGCACAAGAAAGATGTCGAGATGTTGTTGAGGACAGTGGAGTCTATCATTGCCTAGAGCTCTGTAAACCTGTACTTCATGACAGCCTTTCATCCCTCATCAAAGCAACAAGTAGATGAGCAGACTCTGTGTACGCTAAAACCTCTCAACCCCTGTTGTCTCCTTAAAGCTCCTGCTCCTCTGGGAAGGGCGACCTTAAATCTTCTCTTTTAACACATTTCCTGTTCTTCCTTCCGGCCTCCTGCACTCCCCTGGGGTTGAAACTAAGGGACCACTCCAGTGTTTGGAAATGCTGTATCTTAAAGCTCAGTCTACAACCATCAGGGGACATGACGAAGACACTGGAACAGTGGAAAATGGGATTTTTGTGAGATCAGTGGTCAAACAGTCAGTGTAGGCTTCGGCTATGCCAGGAAATAAATACTGAGCAGACGAGCTTCACACTAACCGCAAACAGTATCTGCAACTGCGACCTCCTCGTGCTGCACACAATTCAATAAGAGCTTGCTCACGTGCCAGTACAATTGTGGAAAACATATAGCATGCATGTACATATTTAACCTGTGGGACTTGTGGGTGTAGCGCTTTGTAGTTTAGTGCCTTGCTTATAGACACTGCAACAGAAAGAACGCGTTCAGGTGGTCCCACTTGGCCGTACAGAACAGCCTCTGTGAGGTCTGTTTATGCCTTTTTGACTGACAGCGCATTGCGTCTTCAAAACAGATCACAAAATTGACTTTTTCCATTTTGTAATGGTAAAAAAAAAGTGAGGGGGCCTGTTTTACAGTATTTATGAAAGAGAGAGAGAGAGAGTGATGTGATGGTCAATAATTTATGAATGAAAAGAGGCCTTTGTGAACCCCTACGATCCTCTCCCTCTTGTCTCACCCCCCCACACCCCACTCCCCGTTCAGCTCCTCAAACTCCTGCTCCTTCCCAGTACTACTGATCAAACAGATATTGTTACCACTAAAATAGAAACTTGAAACACACACACACACATTTTCACACACTGACACACACACAAGCAGCCAAAAAGCCTGCATGCAGTCTGGGAGAAAGATGGACGGCGGAGACGGGGAGTGGGGAAGGGGGGGAGGAAAGAAAGAAAGAAACAGACATGGAACAAAGTCTAAATTAAACGGAAATTTATCCAGGTCGACCGAGTAGAAGAGCCAAAATCTGAACAGCAGAGACAAGAAGTGTGTGTTTAGGGGGGCAGAGTACTGCGTGTGTACATATGTGTGTAGGGAGGGGGGTGCGTGTCATCTATCACTGGACAATTGCTGGACTGTGGGGGGTGTTGGTGGAGGCAGGGGTGGGGGGTGGTGGTGGTGGTGGTGGGGGTATTTGGCCAGAATGGTGCTGCTCCTCAAATGAAATAATATATCTTTGAAAGCCTACGCCCCGCGCCAGGCCCCGGGCCCATATATCAAGCCCGAGAGCGTCTGGTGGATCTGCTCCAGGCCCATTAACCTTCCACCTGTTCCCCCTTGCACCCCCCCACTCCCCCCACCCCACCCACCCTGCCAACCTACCGGTCCTCCCCTGTTGTCCTTCAGCACAACCCTCTCCTCCTCCTCCTCTTGCCCTTGGTCATTACCCCTCACAGCCCCTTGTTCATCTTCCATTTTGACCCCCCCCCCACCCCCACCTTCTTCTCTTCCTCATTTCCCCCCTTTCTGTCCTTCACTCTCCGTCCTTCATTATCTCCTTCTCTGTCTCTTTCTCTCTCTCAGTCTCCTGACAAACTCTTTCTTTTACTCTCTCCATCTCTCCGGTATCTTCCTCTCGCATCAACTTCATCTCAGATGTCCATCCTGTCTTTTTCTCGTGGTGTCCAAGGCTTTTCTCGCTCTACATCATTCACTCTGTCGTTCTTCCTTTGCTCAGTTTCAATATCATGTCACTTCTCTTTTTCTCTCCTTCTTCTTCTGTAAGTCATTTAAAATCCCAGTGTCCTTCTCTAAGTCCCTCTCTCTCCTCATCCTCATCTACACCTTCTGTCTTCACAGTTAATGTAAAACAAGCATGTTATGGGCTGTGTGTGCATTGGTAGTGCAGCACAACCTGCAGAATAATTCAAATGCAATGGACCAGGGACACAGTTACAAATCTCTGCCAACTGCATGCTGCCGCCAACCCCATCACACTCGCAGTTTGTCAGGATAGGGGTGTCGAGAGGGGAGGTTGTTGAAGGGGGGACCATTGACCTCTGTGACAAGACATACATTGCAGTCTGAGGCTCTGAATTTGTGTGTGTGTGTGTGTGTGTGTATTGGGGGGTGGGGTGGAGGGTAGATATACCACTTCCTAGGGTTGAGAGAGCAACCCTAGGAAGTGGTAAAACCTAAAACGCCTTATTAATTTCCACTCAGTTATGGGGTGTGAAGAAAAAAAAAAAAGAAAAGAAAAGGTGCAACCGCCGGTCAAAGCAAGGTGGGGGCTAAACACCCCTTCTTTTCCTAACACACACCCACACACACATGCTTGCACATAAACATGTAAACGCACTCCTGGATGCACCTTGAAAACTAAACTCGTGGATAGGTCATATAGTGTGTGTGTGTGTGTGTGTGTGTGTGTGCAGACTAAGGATAACTAAGACAGTAGAAAAAGGCCCTCCAGTGTGAACGGGGCGGGTGGGTGGTATAAGTGTAATTTCACCAAAGTAAATTCATGTAATATTTATGGATGTAGATGGAGGGGGAGGGGGGTCTGAAATTATGCAGCAGGGAGTGGGGAGCATCAGAGGACATTACATTATTCACTCAGGTAAATCTATAAGTGGAGAATATTCAGGTAAGAGATGTGAACATCAGCCCCACTCCGGGGATCTGTCATACAGTATGATTGACTGACGTGCGGCCACTAAAAGGAGTCAAATAAACTGGCTGCAGTGAGCAGTATAAATAATTCTACCACTTAAAAATGCTTGTCTTGTTTCTTTTTTTTTTTTTTTTTTGGATTTCTATGAATTTGGTGAGTTTTTGAAATATCCGTTGGAGAAAAACAGTCGAGACTTCTCTGAAAATAACAAACTGATGGACTGACACGCTGCACAGACGAGACATTTTTTAAACTCTTGAAAGAATTTTTTTTTTTCTCAATCTGAAATGAATTCTCATCAATTTCAGCTCAACTTAACAAGTGTCCCGACCTCTTCAACACACTGTCTTATTACTTGTCTTTCTAAAGCAACACAGTGGTGGTGGGCTGTCTTTGTGTTTAATAGTATTATTCTGAAGAGACGAAACCAGCAGGAAACTTGAACTCAACAGTTTCACAACTGACAGGAAAGAGACAAACTGTCTTTAAGTTTTGTGATTTTATTCACTGTGCTCATCAGTATTTCTAATAAACTGCCCTTGAGCGGGGCCACTGTAGTCAGTCTGCAGCCCCAGTAATTATTGTTTTTCATTGCTGCCTTTATTTGGTAGAAGATAGTGAAAGTGAAAGTGAATGTGAAGAAGAAGAGACGACTTGCAAAGGTTTAGAGTGAAATGTGTCAACATGTATACCAGGTCATATTTGTAGTGCAGTAATATATCATTTTGGCTTTGATCTGACGATATGTAAACACCAGTGAAATAATTCCTCCTGAGCTCTTGTCCTTACCTGTTTTTTTTACTTTTTAAACCTGTCATTGCTTCTTTTTGCTTTGCTTTTATCTTCTGTCCTCTGGAATCTTTCTTTCCTCTCCTCTCCTGTCTTGTGTTCTCACTCCATTACTTTTTATTTTTTTCCTGTCTTACCTCGTCTTCCTTGTTATTCGCTCTACTCCACCTCCCTTTCCTCTACTCTCTCCACATTCCCCTTCTACTTGTCTCCTCTCTCATCTCCCCTCTTTGTTTCACCTCTGTTCTCCTCGCCTGTCCTTTTCCTTTCCCTTGCCATCTGTTTATCCAATATGGCCGTCCCATCTCAGCTGGGAGCTTTTCCAGGGAACAAGACTTCTAATACAGTTCCTCCTCAACTTAATGGGCCTCAGTTCTGCTTTTGCCATTCCCGCTACATGCAGAGAGACAAAACTGAAAAAGAAGAGAAGCTGAAAAACCTGTCTGGATCCCACCAAAAGCAGTCCCTTGATGACTAAAGTAAACATTGAAGCCAAATTTCAAAACGTCATGGCTATTTTACTCCCCGCTCCACTTTTATCAGGTGGACGGACTAAATATATGTATAAAGTTACACAGCATTTTACTTGAGACAGATTAATATCCTGCTAAAGCGGACGTCATTTTCTGCATGTGGCAAACTCCTGGAGTCACGCACAACTGTGCTATTTCTGTTGTTAACATGTAGGAATAGGATAAAATCGTAGTTGATAGTTGATGGTGGATGATGCTCTACCTTCGTATCTGCTTCAGTCATTTTTAAATATTGCGATAGACGTCCTAGTCTTTTGGGGGCCCGAGTTTTCTGTGTTGTCTCTTCCTTGAAAGACTGTAAAAAACTAACAGATGAACTCATTTAATGTTCATATTTATTCAAATCTTTACTTTGACACAGCCTTAATACACTGGATTAATTAAAACTCTTTTGTAATGTGGTCTTTTCCTGTTTTTTTTTTTTTTTTTTTTTTGGATGTTGTCAGTTGACAAGGTACACAAAAGTGCTTGTTGTCCCAACACCACACGCACATGCTTTTTATTAAAGGGTGTAGAGAGGAAGGGGGTGGGGTGGCCGTGGTGAAAAGGGAGTAGTGTTAGGAAGGTGAGATATAAACATATGAATCATCAATAGTCCCGATCGCCCTGCTAAATTCTCCTTCCCATTGTGTTTGTGGTGGGAGCCAAGCCAGCCATCCTAACGGTGGAACAATGGAGGAGAGGGTAGCACTGGACCCGCTACGGTATGAGTCACTCACACACGCACACACACACACACATGTTGGAAATGCACTCAAAAACACGTCCATGTCCACCCTAATGTTCAGTAACACAAACAGGAACATTAGAAGAGGGGTTTGTTTGAGAGCTGTGTTTACAGCGTTCACAAAGACAGCGTGGCATACATTTTTAAAACCATTTAATTATTCACTCCTTTTCTTGTGATCCTTTACAAATCTAAACTGCAATTAGCCCGAGCTGTGTGCTGTCAAAGCTCTGTAAGACAAAGTACTTTTGTAAAATATTTCAATTTACTTGCCTGCTGTTGTTTGTTTTTTTTAAACTCATATTTACAAATTTGATTTTTTTCCTCAAATCTTTATTTATATTTTACATCTTAATACATCCTGGATCACTATTATCATGATTTATCAGCAGAGTCAGGTGAATTAAATCAAGGAGTGTAATATTTTGGAAGCCAGGATTTGTCCTTAGTTACAATTCTTTCTTACACTTTGTTTTCTTAGCCACATACAAACTATGCCTATTTTAGTAGGTTGATGTCGTAACCTAAGAGTTTTTTTTTTTTTTACAAACACAACTACTTTTTTGACCACAGGGCCGCATTGAAATCTGCTTTTCTGTGCTAATTCAAGAACAACCATTACCAATAGATACCTTTTAGGAATATTTACATTTGTCGGTAGATTTGTCCTTTAGCGTGTTCAGTCCTGTCGGGTGAGCACTTGGCACCAGGAGGGTAGAAAGGTTCATGGCAGGACAGTGGTGGCCAAGGGAGGGGAGGGGCGACGGAGAATCAGCCCTGTGCTAGTAAATGTCACTGAGTGACACACACGTGTTTCCCCCATTAACACACACTCAAACACTGCGACATTCTCACGAACAAACAGACCAATTGAAAAGACACTAACACAGTGTAAACTCTTATAAATCACAAATCTGAAAATATCCATTGCTTTTAGAAACTCATAGAAGTAGTTTATATGTATAATGTTCTATCATACAGAGTGGTAACTACTGTACATATGTCCTGCAACAAGCACTCAGTCAAATTAGATTAAAAACCTACAAAAATATGTGAGGAATGGTCATTTTTCAAATGAATAAAATATTTTAGAAATATATATTTCTGCTTAAATTATTTGCAGTAAAAACATATTTCACAAATAGTAAATACAAGTTTATATTCAAGAGTAACTGTGTCTAACCACATACGTCTATACATGAGCACACACACTGACACATGCACCTGCTTTTGACTCTTTTAAAAATTTAGCAAGTAACCACACGTGCTCTTAACACTGCCAAAACTTTCCCCCTACTCTTTTTTCTCTGATTTAAAAACCAGTGCACCGGACCCAAGTTTCTCTTATTGTCGATGTGTTAAACCAATCAAAACTGAGTTGGGTTGGCGGGAAAAGCCCACCCTAGCTTCTTGTATCCAAGGTGTTAGAAATAAATGTCCCTCACGTCATGCCTCATTCCCAGAAGGAAAAGAGGGGGAGAAAGACGGGGGCAGCGTGCCGCGTTGGAAAAGAATGGGGAGTGCTCTTTAGAAGGTCCTCCTAATGGCAAAGATATTTATGAGTCTCGTGACCGAGGCCAACTTATGGAAACTAAATCTTTAAACACTTTTTTGGCAGACTCTTCACACACACCCTCCTAGCTTGGTTCTATTACCAGAGAAATTCTTTTGTTCTTACGGCGCTAATAATAGTGAGAAGGGCTGTTATGTGTGAGTGGTGTCTGTGTCTTAATGTGGGTATGTGTGTGTGTGTGTGTGTGTGTGAGATGGAAGTGTATTTATAGCTTCCTACAGTGTTGCGCTACTCCGGTGACAAGCTTTTAATTCTGCTCTGCTTCCTATCTTTTTGGTCCCTCACATCTGACTATCTGATCTATAGTAGCAGGAGAAGTCAAAGGTCAGGCAGCATTAAAACATGATATTGAATTGAACTAAAAATCGTACATCATTTGTTTTAGGAAGTTTTTTATCTAAAGTACCTTACAGTAGGAGATATACACATGATTTACACATGTTTCACATCAGCCCAGATTAACCTTTGAGCATCTGCAATGTTTGTCATGCTCGAGCAGACGTTTAGCATGCGTGTATTCCCATGAATGAACAGCCTCAAACGCTCACAGACACACACACATAAACAAAAACAGGCATATTCACGGGAAGACAAATCGGAGGGGGTCACAGGTCGTGTGTGGGTTTTTATATGTAATTTGGTGTTGAACTACAGTAGCAAAGACAAGATGACAGGCACCAGAACACATTTAAAACACAGGCTTGATGCACTGTACACAGTGCACACGCCCCAATATTTATTAATAAATTAATCAGAGCTGTAAAGCTAAAGGGAAAAATCCTCAGAACCAAACAATTGTCGGGGCAACCTTTTAAACAAAAAGTAAAATTATTTATATCCACAGCTTGTAAGCATCAATCAAAAGAGCTGATGAGCTCATTTAAATATTCTTTTCACTGACTCTAAAGCTTCTCCCAGTATTTACTTATTATAAACAAGAGAATTGTGGGAAAAACTGTCAAAGCCACAGCTAGCACATTATTTTTCAATTCCTCTTGTGCTTCAGATAGCTCTTTAAAAACAGAGCAAAGGGGGCTCGGTTCAATTATCTCCCTCACTTAAGCGAAATGCACTCCCACCTCCGCTACATGTAAACTAATGGGGCTGTGCATCAGGATCAGGGGAGGTTCTGGAGGGATATCAGGGGTTCAGGGAGAGGTTTCTCCTGCACTGAGCCCAGGTCATTTTCTACCTTTGTAACAGGCACCCAGCTGAATTACTACTAAGCTGCAGTAATATGGGTAGTCATTAGGCAAACATAATGACAGTTCATTCAGCAGAAAATCAGGGAGTGACGAACACAAGTGGGTGAGATAATTGAATTAGGATGAGAGTGAGAAATGAAGAGGCTTCACAGTGCTTCAAAAATTATCATTCAAAGTTAATGGGCAAGCCGCACAATTCTGGGCTTTGGCTACACCCTACGATCAGGCCCGCGTGCATGCATGAGTGTGCACCGTGCACCGTGGTTGAATGCGAATACAGATTTCGAAAATGTCAACAGCGGGAACACAGTGCGTGCTAAATGTCAACATGTGTTTTTCAAGGACTCTTTTCAGTGTTATAATTGGCTCTGTTTTTAATATTACATTTATTTCATTTGTTATTTCCCCCCTTTGATAACACAAGATAATGTTAAATATTTGGAGGGAATTTTGCAACAGGCTGGGGCCCATGAATATGGAGCCGAGCCTTTGGCGATGCAGCGTGAAAGACACTGACAAAAGGGTCAGACGAGGAGAAATAAAACAGGTGAAGAGCAGACTAATCAAACGCCTTTCATGTCGCTCTGAATATTATCCTTCATTCGAAGCAAATAAAGCTGCGAGAAACACCAGAAAGTCTCCTTTGGGCTCTGTAATGTAGAAGCAGGAGTGATCACATTTTCAAAGTGAGCCTTTGGGAGTGGCAATAGACAGGTTATTGCTATTGTGATTCTTCTGTATGAGATGGTCAGCCGTCTGGTTTTCTTTGACCCATATGCTAATAGACAATATCTCATATCATCACTCAATGTGTGCTGAGATCTGAGGAATATTTTCAAGGGGAGAGGGGCGGTATTCAGTTTGCATAAAACACTCAGACTAGGACCCTGTTAGGATGAAAAGTGCCTGAAGCTCATAGTCAAAGTTTTCACAACCCATAGCCAAAATGTGTCACACACAGCGTAAGTACAGCTGCTTGCTGAATTTTGATCAGGCAGTGCAACAGACAGCAGTGGCAGCTATGAGCAGATTCCCAATTTTGCACCTCACAGCCCTGTGTTCTCCACATTATTGTTGAGCCAGTGCATAAAAAAGAAGATTAAAGGTCTGTTGGAGATAAAGGATTGAACAGATGATGTTCCTGAACTGCGTACTGTCAATTATAAATGACGACACGATGAAACATTTACTGTTGAGTCAAAATGCAGGAAATATTTCCAATGGCCTACAGTTACTGCAAATAGAATTAAAGCTTAAAAACAGTGTGCTCTCATGATGATGGCTGATAATGTCAATAAAATAAAAATTCAAACTACAGCACTCTTTTGGTTGGTCTTTGCACACTTACCTTGAGTTCACGGAAGAAGATGCTGCTGCGTGCCCACTCCACAATAGAGAAGAGAGTCTGGTCGGCCATCTTGCACATGAGGCCAAAGGTGTTGAGCTTCTCGTGTTTGCCACGGCTGGCCTGCTCCTGCTGCAGGTAGGCTAGGATCTTGGCCTGAACTTGCGGCTCATCCGGCTCACACTTGAGCAGCTCTACGATCAGGTGGGGGAAGCTGGGCGGCGAACCCGACTGGTAGGCATCTACGTAGGCGTAGCCCATGATGGACTCTGGCGAGCTAGTGTACGGATCTGGATACTCTGACTTAATGGTACGTGTGCCCTGGAAGTGTCCGTAGGCCGCCTGGTAGCCCTGCAGGCTGCCAGCGTGCGGGGGCATTGCCATGCTGACGGGTGAAGTGACAAATGGGCTGCGGTCATAGTCTGTGGGGGGCAGGGCGGTGGCATGATGATGATGATGGTGGTGATGACCAGTGTGGTGGCCAGGGTGGTGGCTCAGTGGAAGGCCCTTTGAGGCAGCTGAGTGGATGTTCTGAATGGCAGAAGAGATGGTGAGGTCAGTGGGCACAGCCTGCATCACCTGACTCATAGCCTCTATCTTCAGGCCATTCGCTCGGATCAGAGCCTTCTTCTGCTGCTTCAGAGCCCGATCGCGTTTGTACATTGGGCCAAACTTGTTGCGACCACCACGCATGCGGTCCGCCCGCACAGCTGAGAGACACATGGGAAGAGAAGTGAAAAAGAAGACAGGAAAGGAAGAGGACAAAATTAGAGACAAAGATAATGTCATTGTGTCCAATACCAACCAACCTTTGGCACTTCAGTTAAGCAATGTAAAGTAATCTGAAACTATAGATCTATCAACTATATAAAGTATTTAAACAAGTTTAACCTAAAAAGGTTGTAGACAACAGTTGTGCAAAAAACACTTTCACAGATTGAATCGATTGTATTTGTCCATGTACGGTCTACATATTAGCACAATATTATGGTCGTGTACCCCACGGTTGTATGTAGGACAAAGGTTTTCCTGTGATGATTACACTTGACATTTACCTGTTGGCTCTTAAACCCCACAGGTCCAAGAGATAGTGAAGTTACTCATTGACCAGAGAAACAAACTTCTATGAAAAACTGTGCTAAATGATCATCGTGCAGCTGGCTATGTCTTTCTACCACCAGCTAGATATTAGTAAGGACTCAAAAAAGTCTAGTTCTTTTTCCAAATACATGTTTTATTATGCTGTCTGATTATGCAATATCTAAAAACTTCAAAATGCCACTGACCAGTAGGAGAAACTCATTTTTCTTTGTAAAGCCCCAAAGGGTAAAAGGGCTGACAATAAGCAAATTGAGCTTCTTTTTTCTGATGAACCAAACATACCCATGATGCCCCCTGATTTTCCCCTTTAGTGGAGGATCCTGTGGTGAGGTTCACAACTTGCCTGTGCCGTGGGTATTTCTAATGAATGAGCTGGGCACACAGTGGACTGCTACGAGGGGGCCATGTGCGATCTGCCGTAGGGAAGCTGCTCTGGCGTCTCCCAGTTGGGGGGCGCTGGTGTTAATTATTCATTCTTAATTAACTCTTATTCTGACGAGGCTTGCCGAGCCCAGCGTGCAATGAACTAACGGACGTCTGGGAGACGAAGCAATAAAAAAAATCAAATTAAATTAAAAATAACCCTCTCTTATACTAAAACCGAAGATTATTATTTATTGTATCTAGTGGGATTTTCCCTTCTGTTTTAGAAAGAAACAAAAGAAACACATATGACACTGTACATGCTATAAATGCACATACATTTACCCTGTTTATACAAACTGAATATTCAGATAACAGAGTCCACTCCAGCTCATGGGTTGTTGATGGATGAATGAAAGAACAGAGGAAGAAAACTGAAGAAGGGGCCGTGGAGAAGGACGGGTAGAGGGGGGTTGAAGGGAGACACCCGCACAAAAATACACACTCGCTTACACACTCTACGCTGCCTTGGGAGTGATTTTAATGACCTCCGTCACAAAAAGTGTCTGTCACTGATGTGAGCAAGAGGAGCTGAGAGAGAAGACACACTTGCAAACACACACACACTTTCTCACACATTCATGCCCACATGCTGACTCTATCTCTCTTATTCATTCTTACATTAAACACACACACACACACACGCTCGCTAATACGGGTGAGTTGGGTGACGGCCAGACGCTCCGCCACCTTGGAGAGCCCTGACAGCTCAAATGGTATGTAATTTATACACAGTGATTTTACATACACACACATACAAACCATTTCCCAACATGCTTGAGGTCAACTCCAGTGCCCACTCGCCCACGCTCAGAAATTATCATGACCGTTGAAAAATTGATCACACATCAAAGGGGGGAAAAAAATGAAATCAGGAGCCCTGTGAAATGTATCTATTATACATTATTGTAGGGCGACTTTAACTATTAATGATTTCTCCACAACAGCGTAATTAATGAGCTGAGAAACTAATAGTTGGCCCTACTGGGAAAACAAAATTAGGCCCTGACTGTCTTGTTGCCTGCCTCAGACCCAGGGATCCACATCACATCATGAATATCAGGATTGGGGGGCTGCAGGTCTCACCACACACACATACACACACACACACACACACACACACACACACACACACACACACACACACACACAGATTCTTTGTCTCTAATTAAACAAGGTGATTTGCATGCATGTAACATGGATTAATATGGACGGGGGAGGGGAGGGGGAGCGGGACAGTTCGTGTGTGAGGTGTGTGTTTGAGTGAGGTGGAGAGATGTTAGGTGCTGCAGGGATCAGGTTTATGACGATGAAGTTATTGTCTTGCTGTCTGACTTTTGATTATGTTACGTGAGAGAAGCTTTTATGTAACAGGAACACATTCAGAATTTTCTTTTCTTAAGACTTTTTTACTCTTTACGAGCAAGAAAAGCTCTTCTGTTTAAGGAACTACCATTCTATACTGTAAGTATTATTGTGAAAAGGATCTGAGTAAGTGGATGTTGTGGAGTTGCAGTGAGGCTTTGGGGCTAAAGCTGGGCTGAAAGGTTAAAGGCTGATGTTGTCTTCCATTCTGAATTCCCCTAACTTGCTGTCTGAGAGCATGTCCACACACAACTCATGAATTTGAGCTCTCTCTCACACACACACACACACACACACACACACACACACACACACACACACACACATCCATAAATTCACAAACTGGCCAAACCAAAAACCCTGTTCCTCTTTCCCCAAAAGTCTCCACTGCATCATGTACACATTATCTCTAACATGTACAAACACAAACAGACAACACATTCTTTACACATTCAGTTTCTGTGCACACACCTACACTCAAACATATCTCACACACACACACACACACACACACACACACACACACACAGCTCTCAGCACTTATATCCTCTGATTTATGGTTGTTTAATATACAGGAATATTAAGCACGCGTAGGTGAGGATCCCTGTCGGCCGCCGGCATATTAATGGGTCCTGCGGAGCCTTGCTGACACCCTGTTTGTCATGTCGGGGCCTCAGCCCCTGCTCCGGATGCGCCCTATCCCATGCACACACATGAATACCTATGATGCCTATGCATAAGTAATGGGACAGCTACATGGCTTCTAGTGCAGGTACTGGGAGGCTGATGGAAGAGAAATCAGAGCAAGAAAGATGGAGAGGAGAGAGAGGAAATAAAAAGTGGATGCAGAGAGGACTATACAAACACTCAGCTGGCGGCAGTTAAAATGAGAATTGCTGCAAAAGGAATGCATGAAGGAAGCCTGCTGATATAATGTAGATTATTTTACTTCCTGGTTTCTGCACAGTTTTGTGGCAGGTGTGAGAGAGAGAGAGAGATGCAAGATAATAGATAGAGTGAATAATATAATCAGTATTTTATGAGCGATCACCATTTTTCAATGTGTCACTGTCATCAACTTTAATTTTTAAAGATTACTCTTAAGAACATCAAGTAGCTTGTTCCCTTAAAGAGCACACGGCAGAAACAGAGTGAATTCCTACTGCGAGTGTTGAAAATTCAACTTTTATGCGCTGCCTTTAAGATGATACAGAAAGGATGGAAATATTGGGCAGCTTGTGAAGCATGTGATGTGAGGCAACTTCTACCAATCATAAAAAGAAAATCCTGCCGGTGGGAGCTGTTTGGATAGTTACAGCGTGCTTCATCATCTTTAGTGAATGACGTGCTAATGGGTGAAACGTTAATGGTATGTTTTACTTTTTTTTTTTTTTCTTCTTGTTCTCAATAAGTCAACACTGAGTGAAGTGCTTCAGTGCATAACAAGGAGTAAGGATTTTTACTTTTTATGTTTTTGCGTGGTTAAACGGGTGAGTCGCTGCCAGGGCCCATAACTGAGAGTGTGTGCCCCTTTTTTTTCCTTCAATACTACAATTCATACATATGTTTGACATTAAACAAATGTGTGATAAATAATAGAAATGACAGAACAGCATCAATTGTAAAATTGCTTGGACAAATATTAGAGGCCCATGACACCTGCTTAAATTATTATATAATATCACAGCTAAACCTGCAACCACAGGGAATTGAATTTTTTAAATATATCTTGATTTTTTACTCTGGGTCAGAGGTATTTATCTAGCATGCAGACAGTATTATTTGCTATTACAGCATATTGACCAGGTTCAACTGTTTTTGTTTTGTTATCAGCTGAAGATAATGCGATAGGTCTCCTGGTGTTTGGATGGGGTGACTGATGTGTCACAACACTGTTTATGTCATTTTGCTATGTGCACATCTGCCATTGCACCTTGTTTCACTGCCCTGCCTCAACTTTGAAACACTACCAACACGGCAGACACGCGTCTTTACTGTTACCACACGCACAGCGAAATTCAAACTGTGAACACTGCACCATTGATTTGCAAACAAGAAGGACTGAACACCAGAAAGCCAAAATTAAATAGTAAAAAAATAAAAAAGTTACAGGAATTACAGTTGGAGTCAGCTTTTAAGCTTCTCTTACTTCTGGTGTCCACATTTGGCTTCCATTCGATTTCCTGAACTCACATGTTGCTGCAAGCTGCTGTGTAATGGAATGAAAAGATTGCAATAACAAAGCACATGACCCAAAAACTCTTTTTCTCTTTTGCCGCTGTCAAATCACAGCTTCTCCCTCTTGCCTGTGGCCTTTTAAACACCTTTTTTCGGGCGTCTCATGAATATATGTGTGTGTGTGTGTGTGGTTAGCAGTGTCAGGCTTTCTGTATGAAAGGTCTTTACTGGCCGTGGCAGTAGTCGCCCTCTGGAGCTTCTGGCACGTGACAGAGTGCTGCAGGGCCTGTCTTGCCCCCGAGCTGAAAGCTACCTCCAGCTAATCAAATCAAGCGCCACCCCCTTCCCTCCTATGTCAGCTGGAAAATGACAGACTGGGACATTCTGCCCAGCGGCCGTTCACAATTCACAGCAATTAATTACCCTGCAAGAGGCAGGTAAAAGGGAGAAGCCTCTGGAAAGATTGTAGGTAGAAAACCTCTACTTTATAGGCTCTTGTTTCTTTAACATAACTTAATTCAGCTGTAATTTCAGGGGCCTAAGGAGTTTAATTTGCAGTATTTTTTTTCAAATGACAACTTCGTAACTCACCAAAAGAATAACTATTATAAATATTACCTTTCACATTCAAGTCCTCTATTCTACATCTATGAAAAGCTGACCTTCGGGTCTTGTTATTCACTGTGGAATTAGCAATTTCAGAGTAAAACTTGTAAATTACTGTGAAAAAATAATTGGTTTTAAATATTATCATTGAATGTTGGAGGAACATTTCTTGCCCTGCTGTCCTGTCACCTCTGGATAGCTGTGTTTGAACAAGCTTCTGAGCCATGTTCAAATTAAACAAAGAGGCCTCGAAACGGCTGGCCAAAAGTATCATCATTACCATTCTCACCCTGCTGCCAAGTTTAATGTTTTATCTATTACTCTGTCTGGCAAGTTTAAGTGCACAGCAGCTACTAGATAGACCCCAACTCCCCCTGACCCCATCTCAAATACTAATAAGCAATGCTAGATTTTCTACGCTTTGGCAGAAGGCTATGTCCTCACAAGGCATGTATTGTGTGGAACAAAAATGACTGAGCGGTTCATTGTTAAATGATTAAGTAAAAACAATCTGCCTTCATACAGACAATCATTTTGTCAGAACAGTTATTCTTCTTTTTAACGGCGAACATCACAATTTAGTAGAAAACTTTTCACATGCAAATTGATTGTGGAGGAATATTTAGGGTCCCAAAAAAAAAAAAAAGAAAAGTTAATGTGCTACGAATGACTGTGTTGAATTGGGACTCAATGGAAAAAGACTTGCTCGTCATTTTCACCAGAACTTTGATACGAGTTTTTAAAGCACCTCCGTGTAAGTCTAGAAGCGGTCAACCCTCAGTTTTAGCTTCTCCGTGTTCTAATTTTTTCCCTCCTAACTTTCATCAACAGTAATTGCAAACAGCCATCACATCCCAAAAAAATATATGATGCAGTGCACAGAATGCAGTAACCTTGCAGGGAACTGCTTTTCCACTCGTGCAGATGTGAACTGTAAGTTATAGATCATATTTTAGTGACCGACTTTGCTATGAAATAAGGTTCAAACCTGCTACTATATAACACATATGGTCCATTTTTCTGTATTACGAGGATTTTTACTTTGATATTGTAAGCCCGTTTTGCAGTGATTGCTCACTTTTACTTGGTGACATTTTTATTGTAGAAACTATTGTTTGTAATTGAGGATTTTTATACTTTTTACTCTACGTTAATTCTTTTACTGGACAGTCACATGCTACAGTTTAGTAACAGCCACCTGTTTCAAAGCCCTTGAGCAAGACACTGAAATCCCTTTCTTCTCTACGCAACTAGATATCTTATAAATTTTTAAAGGGTTCCTAACTTTTGGCAACCCCACACTCTCTACTTGTCACTTTCACACTTATACACACAACATATTCAGTTGCAAAAGCAAAACACCAGCTAAATGTGTGATTTCAAGTCAAGCCAAACACCCGAGCTATACGTTGCTGTACCTTCTAACTTCATGCCGACGGTGAGGCACTTTTGGAAGCGGCAGTATGGGCAGCGCTTCCTCTGGGTCTTGTCAATCTGGCAGCTCTGGTTCTCTATACATGTGTAGCGCTTGTTGTTCTGGACGGTGCGCTTGAAGAAGCCCTGCAGAGAGAACCAATTAAGACGTCAACCCGCTTGACCCCTGCAATGCGATGGTAATTGGCCCATTCACGCTCCCAGACAGATGGAGAGGGACAGGCTTAATGGATACACACATACACACACTGAAGTTTTGAAAACTATACCCTTATTGATGTTGGGATGCTTTATGGACACACACACACGCAGGATACAAAGAAGAGTGAATACACACTTCTACAAACAAAAGTATGTATTCACAATTCTATTTAGAGTCTTACAAAGAAATGATTTATACATTTACATTTACACAGTACCTTAGTTTTATCACCAATTTCTCCACATATTCACTATTTTAGTGCACTATAAACTAATGTAGAAAAGGTACAACACATAATTTGAATCTTGTCTATGTTACATCACTAATAACAATATTTTCTGTTCATGTTCAAGACAAAAATTTACAGGGAAAGCCTTTTATTCAACTCTCCACTTACTTATTGAAAAAATATAAGAAGAGGAGTCCAAAAAATCCAATAAATTATATCCATGTTTCACAGTTCCAGGATTACAGACATTCATACCTGCAACGTGGAATTAATTATTGGCAGCAGCAGTGAAAATCAAACGGAGTGAAGACAGTATTAACGTATTCTAGATCCATAACCTAGGAGGGGAATCCTTAAACCTGCTCTTTTGAAAAAATAAAAATAAAAAAGAACCTGCTGCTGTCAATATCTCACCAAACACAAATTTAATTGACAATCTGCATTGCCTGATTGCCCCTCCCCCCTCCCAAAAAGACTGCACTCAGTTTTGGATTATCGACTTCTCTGTGCTAAAAAAATCCATGCTTCAGAAAGAAGTTTCGCTCCAATTTTTCATTTAGCACACAGTGTGTGTTATACATGTCTGAACCAAACTGGATTCTAACATGCTTTAAAAATCCCACTGTCACCGTATCACACATGGAGAACAAACCGGCAACATCTCGCTAAAAAGCCATAATTTGTCCTGCAGTTCCAGATCAAGAAAACACAATTGCCAAGGCTAATTTTTATGCATAAAGGCTTTGCTGCAAGCAACTTTTTGCCTGTTTCTTTTGCCACCATGAATAAGAAAATAATTTTTTTGCCCAAAAATTCCCACAAATTATCATAAAATCTAAAATTATAATCTGAAATTGAAACCTAGCTGTAAAGCATTCACACAAGCTATGTCCAAGTTGGATTCAGTAAATTATATCCAGTTACTAATAATTATGATTCACATAAAGACATCCTCTGATCTCCTGTAGCTCCCTGCTCTAATATGTGTCCTGCCTAAATTTGCCTTTTACCTTGGTTTTTATTTTTTGGTATTTATTTTCCTTTAACCTTTGCAGTTGCTATTTTGTTGTTATGACTATTATTCACAATATCTCTGATAACATAACAAGTCACTTGTAATTTCAGATTTTTTCTTCCACGCTGGGATCGAGACAGTGGAGATCTGGCAGTCGCTTTCAGCTTGTTGTTTTGCTAACAGGTATAATGTGGTTCTGTCATTACAGCACTTAATGTGGGACGGAGGATATGAGCTAACATATTTCCTGTGCGTGTGAATAATGATACGAATGTGTATATTTACACAGTGTGTGTGCACGCGTGTGTGCCTGTGTTTGGCGACGTAGCAGGATTATGACCCGCATCTCTTTTTATGTGTATATGTATGTGTCTGTTCCTCAGCCAAAACCTGGGAGCACAATTCTGCCCCTAACCCATTCAAAGCTTAAAAAAACTCACCCCAATAACAAAGCATTCGGTGTTTTGGGGAGTAAAAAGGGCACATGGAGGAGAGGGGTAGGTGCAAGAAGGGAGAAGAGGGTACTTGCAAAAAAAAAAAGGAGGATTTACCCACAAACTCACAACAAATTAGGATAAATAACAGAGCACGATATCAGAAAATGTGAAGGTCACTCTGGTAGCACATAACAAAAACTGAAACTAGGGCTAAAACGTAACTGCTGGATTTTATAGCTCTCATGCAGCTGTGGCTAAGGAGGACCATTAATTACACTGGAGATAGATTGCACTACATGGCTTAATGTCAACATGTGTAACATGTCAACAAACTGATAGATCAGTTCGGCCCTGACAATCACACTTTTAAAATTAATATACTACCTGCATTTTAGAGATAATCAATGACCAGCTTCAGGTAGCCACTAATATTATTAATGTTTCAACAAGGATACGCAGCACTTTATTACAGACCTCTTCATCTACATCCTGCATGCACACACATGTGCGCACACACACCAGGGTTTCCGCTAAACTGGGAAATGCGTTTGCGGGGCTGGCTCTCCAACACGAGCCTGTAAGGCTGAGGCTGAAAGGCAGCATCGATGCCACTGACGTCTCCCTATTCGAGCAAGTGCTTAGCATCTCAAGGTCATAATATGGGATAAAATCTATAACATCTGCTTTGAATAATGACCACATAAGCAAGAAATGTGCGGCGCTGCATCAATACTGTGAGCTGCAATTTTACACTGAATGGTGTTAACACAGAGACATTTGTCTCCGCTTAATTTTGTGTTGACAGCTTTACTGGACTAAGAAAAAAAAATGTGGGTACTGCCTATTAGCTCGGTGTTGAGGACAACAGTGGAAATAGGCAGAAAGGGACAAATAGGTTGTTGATAGAGCTCAAATTAATGGCACCAGCTGTTTACTTTGCAGTAGTCTCAATATTAACTTGCTAATGGAAACTTTTTACAACCAGACAATGTTGCTATACTCTTAATGAACTTGTGATGAGAGTTTTAGACAGTGGGGCACATGCTTGTGCAAACAGATTCATTATTACTGTTATCTTTGCTTCCTGGGTTAAATCCTCCTCCTCCCCCCCACCTCCTGTGTTTGATGCTTGCAAAAATGACAAAACTCCGTTGCATGCGTTTGAACTCCTGTGTCTTTTCCAAGCTGTTCGCCGTGTTACAAACTCCTCTGACACTCACAGGAAAGGTTTGATCGCTCGACTGTCACAACAACATTTGACCCCCTGCCTCTTTAATGTCGGTTTTCCTGCAGTGTTTATGACGAGGAACTAAATCTTTAGGGCTAAATGTCTGGTCTAGCAAAATGTCACTGCAAAAAAAAAAAAAAAAAAATAATACATCTTTACAGATCAGAGAAGGGAACGCACTAAAAACAAAGCAGCAGTGGAGAAATGTGAGTCATGTTACTGGAATGTATTTAAAAAGTGTACAATCCAGTGTACATATAGACTGTGTGTGCAGTATTTAGGGAATAAATGACAATAAAAACACCACAGAGCACATAACACTCCAGCTTCTCTAGTGAATGTTGAAATCACATCTACAATAATTCAATGAACCACTGTGAACCTAATAGTGACAGACTTTGATGCCTTGCGGGAACTTTATAATAACTTATTAGATGACTCTAAATAATTGTGGCATCACTCACAGAGAGAATTGACTTTAACAGTGTTTTACACATGGAAACAGATACGGGAAGGTCACCAAACACACACACACACACACACACACACACACACACACACACACACATTTTGTCACTATGGAAATATTTTTCTAACAATGCTTTAGCGTTTTTTTTTTTGAATGAGGGCACTAACCTTGCAGCTCTCGCAGGTCAGGAGTCCGTAGTGATACCCAGAAACCTTGTCTCCGCACACGGGACACATCTCGTCCAAGTCTTCGTCATAAGAGTAGTCCATCATTTTTAACTGGGGAGCTGCGGAGGAGACGCGGACAGACAGAGAACAAGTCTATTTCACTGCAATCTCTTTTCCAAAAAATAAAAAAAGAAAGTAAGACAGAGCCCACATCCATCCATCAAGACGAACCACGAGAAACCACGCGACGCAACTGACGGAGATTCTTCTTAAACGTCTCTTGGACTTCTAGGGGTTTCATTTGAGGAGGGTACGAGGATGAATGGTAGATTTTGGAATGACTTAAAAGGACCCAACAATTTATATCTCCTCGTTGCCGTCTTCTCTTTTACAGTCGTTGCACACAGGAGCCAACAAAATAAAAAAAAATTAAATAAATAAATAATAATAATAAAAAAAAAAACATCTTATGGAAGTGAACCTCATAAATATGCATGCGTCTAAGTCCTGGAGTCGCTTTGGGAAATGGAGAGATATTAGAGTTAAGGACTGGAGGAGAAAACGTAACCGCCCACAGACAAGTGAAGACACACAGAGAAGCCCTTATCTCTGCAGGCGAGGAGAAAACATCCAAAACCAAACTTCAGCCGACATTATTCTTCCCTCTCGAAGAATCTCCCGCAGCGCTGCAGGCCACTGGCTTCGTGATGGTGCGATGGTAGTAGCAGCCACGTTTTCTGACTCTCTGTGAGTGCGCTGGAAAAATCAAGTTCATAAGCCAATCATCAAAAAAGATCGTTTCTTTTTCGATTCCCGAGCAGTTTCAGCCAATTATGGCGAATGACGCGTAAAACAAAGCAATTATATAATTACTGCAATTTAATCAATTACAAATGACTTCAATCTGAGCACCTTGCGCTTGTTTGGGTGCACTAAGCGATTTGTTGTGGTGGATTTGTTGTAGCCCCCTTTTTTTTTTTTTTTTTTTTTTTTACTCAGTGTGTTGGAATGACTTACATTGATAAGTGTGGCAGCGCTAAGCAAACAGCCAGCCTGACATTTACAGCAGTTAGAAAAAAGCATTTATGGCTCTAATCATAAAAAGCAGCCAAGATCAAACAGGAAAACCTCAGTGGATGTGGCTGTAAAAGTGGAAATATTTTGTCAACTAGACGCCCTTCCAAGGCCTTCACACATATATTACTGCCCCACTTCAAAATCCACTCATCTGCTCGCTGAGACCTTTTAATTAGACATGATTTCTGGTTTGTTAACGCGTTGCCCTGCTGGGATCGGTGCAGCAGCATATTCCAGCTGAAGCAACAAGTTCCACCGAGCTGTCGATTTTTTTTTTTTTTTCCAGAGAAGCTTAAAGCTGTGCCAGTTTCTGAACTTTCTTCTTCCTTTAAAGCGCGTAGAGGAGATGATTTGTACGGCCGGGTACTCATGACGCACGGCAGCTGCAGATTTAGACACATTTTTCATAAAGAAAATAAACATTATGGCCACGTTGATGGCACTTATGAAGCGGAGTCGAAGTCGGGGTAAATAAAATAGTACCCTCAGCTGGAAATGTTTCTGATGCCACAAATAAAAAATATTTTCAGGAAAAGAGAGAGAAAAAAGTTTGTTAGATCTTTTCCTCCCTTATTGTACAGACTCCACGCTGCTGCCACAGTGTATGGAAACCACTGGTGCACATTTTTAAGGTTTTATAACTGCACATAAAGCTGAGGTTGTGCTGCAATAGATGATGTAAACGCTTCAAAGACAGTCGGAGATGTGTGCACACAGGTGTGTGTGTAGATTACAGTGCTTCAGGAGATGCAGAAACACACCGTGCCTCACCTGCTGGCTCTCACCTCCACGCCACCCGATCATACAATCTGCACGAAGCTACAGTGTTTGGTCAAAAACGCAGAAAAATCCTCTTGTACGCCGAGTGTAAAAGCAGATAACGCGCTCTCTAACAAGCCACACCTCGTGTTGTGAGTATTAGTTATCAGGTCCCATAAACCAAGTCCGGGCTAATTGATTGCCCATTTATAAAGCTGTGGAATGGCACGAGGAGGACGAGAGGGGAAGCGTGAGTTTATTATGAAGCCACAGTGAGTCAGCCTGTCTTTAAAATGCCACTCATTTACTTGTACTTGTGTAGAAAACGTGATGAAAAAATATTTCGATTCATGCCGTGAATGTGCCCAATGTGAAAAGATAAAAGATAAAAAAGTGGTCCGAACATATTTCAAAGCTGCACATGTTGGAAAATAAATACATCCAATTCCGCACATTTCCAGATCTAAAGCGATTCTGCTGTTTGGCACCATTAGTGAGACGTGAAAAATAGTTAGAAATATAAAGTAAAATAAAAATACACACCTCGGTAGAGTATGTTCTGGTGCCCATATTTAATTTAAAGTCGTTCAGTTTTGACAAATCACAAAACAGAATCTAACATAACTAAATATCTGTGAGTTTAAATGTATTTGTTCCACATTTAGGGGACATTTTACAATTTATTTAATGCATAAAATAGACTAGAATAAATAGGCTTGTTACACTGAAGTTTACTGGCCCGAGGTCAAATGTGTTGGTTTGGGGGCATTTAATCTGGTATCAACTCTGACTCTGAACTAGCTTCATATAAAGACAAATCCTGATTTAATTCTGCACATTAGTTACACTGCAGAGAGCAAGTCCATCGGTTCTTTGCAAAACGCTCTACGTGACAAAGATAAATACACAGAGCTTCTCTGCTCTGCCTCACAGCTTTTTTACGCACCAGGCGCCCGCACACTTCCAGCGTGACTGACAGCTGGACGCTAACACTGTTTGATCAGGGGCCAAACCTTTAAAAAGTGTCTCCAAGTCTGCATATACGGTGCGTAATTATTATTTCTGAGTACAGATGTGGGGGGAAAATATTAGAAATATGCTCTGAAGCCACAGCGAACATGCAGCACTTCAAAAAAACTGCGTGTAAAGAATAACCTAGTAATAGTTAAAGTCTAATAATTTAACACGCACCTCATTAAATGTTTGTGTTGACGTTCCCCCGTTCCTGATCTGTTATATCTGCAAACATCTTGTGGATATCAGTGTGTTCAGTTTTGACGAAATGAAAGTAGGCTGCGCACCGCGAACTTCCAGTGCGACAACTGGGTGAAGAAGGAGCCACTGCTGGCAAAGCTTTAGGAACCGTGTGACAGTTCTTACCTTGCATGTTCCTTGGCATGTGCCCTTGTTCCCCATACGATCGAGAGAGTCCCAGGGATTCAGTCTCGACTTTGGGCAGCATGTCAGCGCTGCCGGCCTGAGCTGCAGACTCCGCACCGCTCTGCGGGACAAGTGGACGTGAGAAGCAAACGTTCCCAAAACACACCTCAAAGTGTCCCAGATGTGTTTTTTAGCTGTTTGATTTCTATCTCTCTGTCTGTCTCCCGGCTATCGGACCATGCTCTCGATGTGAAGCCTAATTTAAATGACACAGGTTGTCTCCAAACGCCTGTGTGTTCGCCGGTGCTTGGCAGCTCTGACTCACTGTTACTAATTCAATTTCTCAAGAATGTATTTGCGTAAAATACGCAATACTGAAACAGAACACATGCGAGGGATTCCTCCGATAATTATTAACGATCGTTTGCGCGCTAACTGAAGTAATCAGTCTCTTACTCAAACGTGAAAAGTGTACGGCGTCCGGAGTGCGATGGTACGATGGTCATTTTCCCTTTAGCCTCTCCAGAAGTCTTTCTGCGCGTCGCCCATTAAAGTGGGACAATCAGTGTAACTTTCAGCCTTTAGCAAACGAGTACGCGCCACCGCGGCCGCTCTATCCTGTGCGTAAACTCGGATTTGGCGTGTTGGTCGGACTGTCTGAAGATGTGGAGACTTCTTCTCCTCCTCCTCCTCGCGGCTTTGTTTACTCCGCTTTCTCCAATCCGGGGCGCATGCGGTCGTCTGACATCATCTTCACTCGGTCCAATCAGGCGAGGAGCCCGGGAAACATCGCCTCAGACCCTCCAGTTCCATCTCTCCGAAATCTCAGCTGTTTAATCCCTTTAATGATGGACTTTTAAAAGCGCGGGGAGAACAAGCAAATCAAGTGAGGTGATGCAACTTCATGCGAGAACAGATCCCCCCGCGAGCGCGGCGGAGTGCAGAGGCACCGCGCAAGGTGCGCAGGTGGGAAAGTGTTAGAACAGCAACATATTGCGGCACTCGCGCGCACACGCAGACGGCTAGAAACGCTTCTATAGAGTACAGGTATCTGCTGTTCCATGTATTTTAATAATAAATGTAATTCTTGTAACATTTTCGCTGCCTCTGTGGTGATCTAGTAGAAACTCGATCTAATATCTCTCCATCATTCAAATATCACACAATAATAAAATCTTGCTTTCTTTCTTTCTTTCTAACTGGGCTATCCCTAATTTTTAATGCAGGTGAAGGACAAAGTAAATTCTGCATTAGGCCCATAAATATTTCAAATATGTAAAATTACCTGCGTAGCATTTGTAGCTTTTGGGTTTATTTGTTCAATTTTGTGGAAAATGTGAGCAGCGCGGCCTCGGGCTTTAAATGGCCTTTATTTTCGGATCAAACCAGCCCCTTACGCAATAAATTATACCTTTGCTTCTGAATTATTACCAGTAATTGGCTGAGCAGGGATCAATTAGTGATCTGACGTCAGACTCGGGCTATTTAACCAATTCAAATTTAAATACACAAAGACAAAAGCAATTATGCGACTGTGTCTCGACACTGCGCCCCCACCACCCGCTCCAACACTCATAAGCACTGATAGAAATATATTTATTTTAGTTCAGGGAAGCGCAGAGAATTCGTCTCATCGATCGGAGCCGCTGAGGTTGAGACTTGGGAGACGAGGAAACGTCTCTGGACAGAGTGCCAGACACACCTGAAGGGTGGCGGAGGGCGCGCTGCACAGACTGGACACGGAGAAGTGCACATTTAAACACATCATCTGTAAGAAACTGTTCTTATAACAATATGAGGGAAACATCACCAGCAGGCACAGTAAAAGAAACTCAAACCTATAAATCCTAAGACTACCTTTGCAGCTAGATTTTGTTTTCATTCCTACATTTTTTGAAGAATCTCTGCTCTGTTTTCTTTCTTTCTTTCTGTCTGTAATCGTGTGAGCATCACTTAATGTAAAGTGAAATATTTACTAAATCACATGTATTTCTCTCTCTTTTTTATTAGTATTAGTATTTATTGAGCACTCGGCCGATGTAAACCTTCTAACCTTCTCAACTCAAAGCAGAGCAAAAATGGTCAAATAAGTGTAAAACTCTTTTTCTTCGTATGTTTTACCTGTTGCATTCAACATTGCAGACAAACATACTCCATGTATGATCCATAATAAACATGACCCTTAGGTGATCCGGTACACACATGCTGGGTGAAGCCTAAAAGTCACGACGACGCTGTTTTATATTTAACCTGTTGCTCTTCACTTTTCAATTGTTTTCATATTAGTTGGCTATAATTGGCTTTTTAAAGTTTTCTTTTTATAAGACACTGTCACTTAAATGCAGTAGGAATAAATGTTATAGGTGACGTAATGTGTGGTGCAGACACAGTATCAGAAACTACAGCTGATTTACATGAAGGACAAAACCCACAAAACAAAACTTGTGTGTGTGTGTGTGTGTGTGTGCCTGTGTGTGTGTGTGCAGCAGTTTTAATGTCTCTTTAATGTCTCTTTACTGGGAACTGGAAATGTCTCATTTCACCCCTGTTTAATAATTTCCTGTACACGTTCAGCCTGAGTCGTTAGCAGCAAAACTGTCAAACAACTGGAATCCAATCCAGTGTTAATGACAACACATTATGATGAACAACATATAATGTAATGAAATAAACTAAACTTTCTTTGTTTTACTGACTTTTGGAAAACAACAAAATTCTTCTTCTGCTTGTTGTAGTAAGTGTTTTATTTGTATTTATCCTGGCATACAGGCAAAGATACATAACTTTTTTCTTTTTATAATGATTTGGTCACAACCTTTGATGGGAGGCTCCACCAATCAGCAACAGCCTCCAGATCCTGCACTGCGATTGGATGAAGCTGGCATACAGGCAGGCAAATAGAGGGCGGGGTCAGAGTATGGGTAGGGACAAGTGGGGGCGGGAGGGTGAGAGGGGGGATGCAGGTTAGGTTATAAAATGACACAGAGACTGATAAGACCTCTGGCAAGATAGCACTGCTGGAATGATTAACCTGTATAGAGAGAGATGGTGCAGTAGAGAAAGGTAATGAGGGACACAGGGGTAGTAGGAGAGGATAAAAGACAGGTCAAAAGGATTGAACGCAGAAAGACAGACATTAGAATGACTGCAAGACATAAAAACAAGAGACAGGGACAAAGAGAGAGACACCCGGGTGTGCAAGTGTTGGTTTACCGACATGGAGCTTCCACAGTTTGCTGTTTGAGGTGGTGAAAGACACATCTAACGAAAGGCGATGATATGCCGACAATATGACTCAAACTTTGGACTAATCTTCAGCCACGTCACACTTCCAACTTTGGATTTATTTGACTTGCGCACATACACACAAAAAAGTACAAAAACGTTTTCTTGTGTGCACAAATGTGTGCGAGTACATTCCGGTTTATGAATAAGTGCTGCATATATGACTGATCTTTTAATAGCAAGAAATTATAGTCAACACACACTTGTCACATCTCCACATCCTTGCCCCAGCACACACACACACACACACACACACACACACACACACACACACACATACCCACACACCCGTTTACGCACCTACTTCAGTGTCATTCTCTCTAAAAATACCGTATAGTCAGAGCATACAGAGCAACGACGCATAAAACAAAGCAAAGCATCACTTATGTAAACACGAGAACAAATGAGAGGAAGCAGCAACTTTCTTCTGCCGTCTAGAAGTAAAAATAAAAATAGAAAAAAATGAAACACCACCTCCTAATTTACATACCGGGAATTCAAGTATAGGAAGCTATAAACAAACTGTAAACTCCAGACCAATATATTGTCACCATATAAAGTTTTTACTGCAATAACAATTTCTAAGGCACCCTACAGACTCTGTAACTAAAGATGTCATTTGTTTGGATTGTTTGTTTATCCGCCCAATGAATTTAAGTCCAATACTTATTTTAGCTTTGTTTTTGCCTCCACCATCTCCTGACAGAGGTATTTCCTGCTTAATGCTCCACTGTGTCATAGATGCAGTTTGTTTGCAGGTTGGTGCTACAATACTATACAATGCTATGTATTCATCTGTGCTCAACAACAGATGCCGTGGCTTCAGAAAGATCCTCAATAATATGTTTAATTCTTTTCTAATTATGTCCTAATGTCTCAGTATGTCTCATATTCCTTTGACTTTCTGTTGTGCACCAGGTCAACTGCTGTTACCTGCTGGTCTTCAGGTCTTTGGATGCGGCCAGTCACTGGATTATTGGAGGAAACTGAAACAGTCAACAGCAAGTGTTGACATTTGTACTTAGGAGATAAACCTCAGAGGGGATCAAACAAAAACGGGCCCTTTTGACTGAAGACAGCAGTGTGTGTTAGTGTGTGTTTGCATGTTTGTGTAAAGAGGTTTCAGTGTTTCAGCAAGTTTGCTGCTGACAACCTAAAGTGGATGGACGCCGATATTGTCTCAGGGGTTTGGTTATCTCCATGTCAAATGGTGGAGAAAACATAAAAGTGAGGTGAACTGAGCACATGGTCGTAGACATTTTAATGATTTATAGTCCAACACAAACATCGGTTCAGAATATCTTCAGGCTTGACTGGGATATATGGACTTGAACATCAAGTCCCAGAGAAATATGATATATATTAACACAGATATAAGAGAATTCCTTATGCAAACACTGAAGAACCAAACATAAAAATGTATGTGTCTTTGTATTTCTGTTTTTTTAAAGGTTAGTTTATCTTCTCTTCTACAATAAACATCTCAAGAGAAACATCAGCGAGTGAGAAGTGAGAAGTTTAACCACATTTTATAAAATATAGTTAATTACTTAATTAGTGGGACTTCCACAACAGTGTCATTGTTAATTTACCAATGATGCTTTTTTTGTTCAACTTGCCTACTTTGACTATGGCTTGGAGAGGTGCAGAGTAGCACAGCCAAGTTTCTGATGAAATGTCAAACAAACTGGAAACAACTGGAGTATGAGGGATGGAAAAGGGAATAGAAAAAAAAAGATTTAAGATAAAAACATTCATATTTGTGCGGATAACAATTATAGTCTTATCAGTCACAGGCTTCATTTTTTTTCTTTGTTCTTACTAAGTTGTTCAAAGATTATTAGCTACTTTTGTGACAATTTTTCAGTGTTTGCTCGCTAAAGCTATTTTGGCTGTTTGGTAGTTGGAGAAGTTGGGCTGTGGTGGTTTGACTCCAGGTCTGTGGTGGGTGCTGATCAAAGGCAGCTTTGCAGGATGGGACTTTCATGATGAGCCACCCCACGGCCAAACAATGGCTTGCTCTACAATTGTCTAGAGTGGTTTACGTGCATGAGCATGCACACGTTGCAATCATGTTATGACACTAATATGGAGCTGACAAAAAACAAAACAACACCAGCACCTTCATGAAACAACCCCTGAGAGGCGTCTGGTTATGCAAAGGTTAGGATGTATGGAAGGTTTCTGTGATGACCATGATTAAAGTTGGGGGACCTGTCTTGGTCAGTGTTCTCCTGAATGAACTTCCCTTTTGCTGCAGCTCTGACTCTTGATGTCTTTTGTACTTGTTTACTTAATGTGGGCTATCAGAACAAACTACTGCTGAACATACTGCAAATTAATTTAAAGAGGAAAATCAGGCCGATGCTTTAAATGTCAAACTGCACAATGAGGATATTTCCCTAGTCACAATACAGCTACCAGACACTATGGTCCATTTCAGTTTATGTCTCCCTGTCAGAGGGATGCATGCTGAGGCCGAGAGCTGTTGTGTCACTATGTTTAAAGACCATGAAGTATGTTTTCCTTCATCTGTTTGATGCCTCTCTAAATATCCTACATGAACATGTTTACATGTGCACATGCAACCCAACAAACACATGGACACACACTTTCTGTCATGCTTGCTTTTATGTCCTTCTCTTTTCCTCTAACCACAAACACACACTCACGCACGCATACACAAGAATGGAGCGACTGCTACATCCATTAGCAGGTCATGTAACAGTCATTGTTCATTGCTTCCTATAAGCTTCTATTTTCAAGAGCCAGCAGGAGGAACAATAGTCCTTGCCAACACTGTCAGGTGTTTAGGTTGTTACAAAAACTAAACAAACCGTAGGGTGAGGCTGCAAGGGGAATGCAGTATTTATATGCAGGTGTGTGTGCATGTGTGTGTGTGTGTGAGAGAGGGCGGATTTATGTTTATGCTGTCGTGCATTCATTAGTAACTGCACACATCTTGCTCCTTTTGCGCCCTCTTATCTGTGGATGTTTGTTTACAGCAGCTAGTATCGAATTGTCAGGTGAAATTCCAAAGGTAGTGTGCTCTCAGGTGGACTTTCCCATAAGCCAGGGCGAATGCCAAAAACAGCTGCAGAAGGAATGTCAGATCATGGCATTGTTCTCAGACTGGCGTGCATGCGTAAGTGTGACTCTTCACTGTATAGCGGATGTTTGGTCAGGGCACGACGGATAAAGTCAGAGGACTTCTGACACTGAATGATTGAGGATATGAGCATCATATATGACCTGTTGCTCAAAAATGTCCATTAGTGCAATCAAGAATGGATAAGTGAATGAAATGCACGTGTTGTGTGTGGATATCAACAACTGACAGTAGGTATAAGTGTGCAATGAGGAATAGCTCTTAGTGGATGAAAGCACTCTTTTTTTATTTTGTCCTTTGAAAATAGTATCATCTAACGCAGTCTTTACAGCCAGTGAGTTTAGGCTTATCAACCACTTCAAGAGGTGACATGACATTAACCCCAACCCAAACGAGGAAAACAGGAAAATGATGATGGAATAACAGCAAGTTTTAACTCTCTGGGTCCAACAAAACATTCAAACAGAACAATCTGAGAGCAGATTGCAAGTCACAGTTTAGAGGTAGTGATTTTTCAGGCAACATTAAGCAAAAATAAAAACCACTGCCCTAGAGTTCATATAATAATCTTGGAGAGACAGACTCACTAACTCAGGCAGCAGAATAAAGCAGAGTGGTTACAATGTAAGTAAACTACAATCACCAAATACATCTTCAACAGCAATGGGTTGGTGGATTTTTTCTGCCATTCGCTAGTTGTCTGAATACGTCTTCTCACTAGGGAACTTTTTGTTACCAGGTGAGTGTGCGGTCATTTGTGACAAAAGGTGCACTCACACACTCAAACACACAGATCTGACTCTATAAAATCTCTTCCCTATTCACATCACTGTTTATCTAGGTGGATCTTGGGTGATTGTGGGGGTTGTTAACTCCTTTACTCTTCTGTCTTACACGTGCACACACATTCACACACACACACACACACACACACACGAACTCTCGGCAGCCCTGGGGTCAGTGTGCGGTTGGCTGTAACAGTCTGGATAGTGAAAAAGTGTGTGAGAGAGGCTGGGCTGCTCTTATTCTCTCTGCCTGTAACACACTCACAAAATACTGGTGGCTGGTGGTCGACTGGTGTCTGTGGTCGCAGAGCGGTCAGTTGTGACAGACACATTGTATCCCCTCTGGCTGACCCTTGGCCACTAACACACACACACACACACACACACACACACACACACACACACACACACACACACACACACACACACACACACACACACACACACACAGTACATATACACAAACACACATTGTGTCTAATGGACCATTTCCTTCTCCCTTTATCCAGCCCCTGTCCCTTTCTACAAACCTGCCATCTCATTCAACGCTGTGCTAATGACACAGAACATCTAACAGGCCATCAAATTACCACACACCTCCACCTCTGGTCAAACCCATGACATTAAGATGCATTTCTGTTTACATTTCATGCATTAGGAAGAAAGTGTTAGCCTCTGTTAGGAATCCCAGACCTAATGTAACTAGGATCCACTCAGTTTTTGTTACTGCATACTGCTGTACATTTTTAATTTCTTTATATTATAGATGTATTAGTGGAGATATTTCATTTTGGTGCTGGAGAATAAACATAGGCAAAGTTAAGAAAAAAAAAATGCATAGTTGACTTTTTTCATTCGACTTTACCTATAAAATCATTCCCATAAATGATTTTTTATTGCTGACATGGCTGAAATGAACAGACCTATTAAAGAAACTGTTTAAACAAATACTACAACAGTGAAAGTCCTAAACTAATTCAACAGATTGAATATCAAGAACCCAAATTGTTCCTTCAAACACTCACAGGACTAATAAAGACTCAAAATCATACTAAAATACTCCAAAAAATTCTAAGGGATTACAGTCATAGATCCCCCACAATCACTACCAAGATAAATCCTTGCACATTTGCAGCATACTTTGATGTGAAGATTTCTCACCTAAATCCTCCACTACTTCCTACTTTGAGGGGTTAATACCTCCAGTCAATGTGTTGCTATTCAATTACAGCAACCATTGTGCTGTATCATTCGGAGAATGGCTAATAAAGCCTAATTGCAGCACAGAGATCCATAAAGCCAGGCAGGTGAAGAGGCAGAGAGTTACTTTATGGGCTCAAACAGGGGGGGGTGGGAGAATGGGCACTGTGCTCCCATGATAAAGTCCTGGTCCAGTCTCTATGTGTGCGTTTACTTACCTCTCTGTGAAGGTATAATTTTTGGTGACGTGTGTGTTTACTTACTTCTAAGTGAGAGGCCTAGAGAAGTGGGTGATGTTCAGGTCACTTGTTCATTATGACAGTTTGTGTGTGTGTGTGTGTGTGTGTGTGTGTGTGTGTGTGTGTGTGTGTGTGTGTGTGTGTGTGTGTGTGTGTGTGTGTGTGTGTGTGTGTGTGTGTGTGTGTTTGTGTGTGTGAGTGAGTGAGCCTGCTAACACTTAATGGAGAGTAAATACTAAGAGCCTAACCATTAACTGTGCCACACTGTTTGTCCATGGAGACACTAGGAAATGTTTCTATGACCAGCTCATCTTTCTGACCGGAGGAATTCGGTCCTGTTAATGTATGTTCTTGTCTTGATGGTGTTCATAACCTAACCAACCTGTCACATGGTAGCACATGTTACTGTAGAGAAAGATAGTTGGAGTTGCACTTGCACTGTAATCTATCAGTGATGGGTGGAGTTCAAGGAATTATGCCAAGTCTACATTAAAAGTTACCACTGTTCTCATGGCTGATATAAATGATTTAACATATTTTTGGGGGGTTCTTGAATTACTTCACCTTCTAAAAGCAGGAACCACACATATACTAATGAAATATTGTGTCTGACAGTAGCCATTTTGCCCTACGTCTTGTTAAACTGTCTTTGAGCATCTTTTCTCCTGTTCCTGAGATAGAAAAATATAATGTTCCTCATGAAAACCGATTTTACAGTCTTAGCTGACATGAAGAATGGAGACGCGGGGTTGGCCGGCAAGTTTTCTGACAGAATTTTGGAAAGTTGAGATGTGAGTTCATTTTTTCTGGATAGCATCCCTTCTTTACTGAATGTCACAGCTCAGTCATTCAGCCAATTAGTGAGGCAGCCACTGACAGCCAGGTTGTTTGTCTGTTGATTATTCTGGCATGCCATCAATGTTCAGCCAATATATCCAGCTAGACTCATTTGTGGAGATGACTATTTAGCCATCAGTCTGGTTGGCCAGATACCCAGTAAACCACCCAGTGTGTGGGGCAGAAAAGGCCTCTCTTACTTAAGTAGCCAAATTCAACAGTTCACCATCAAGTTGGCAAATAAGTCAGGCAATCATATTGGTGAGCAACTGCTGTTGGTGAATCAGTCACCACTCAGCCAGCCATAAAGCTGCGAGTTAGTCCATGCACAAGGCTCAAGAACAGCCGAGGAAGGCTTTTGTATATTTTCAGAACTGTACAGGCAGCCGTGTGTGTGTGTGTGTGTTACAGAGAAAGAACGAGAGGAAGAACATACTACATATATTGCACAATGCATACATACAGTGGAGCATGTGCATGTGTGTATCTGTGTGTACTTTGGACCACCCATTGGTCTTGAGTGTTTCTGGGTGAGGGCTGGACCCAGATTAATTATGGTTCTTGTATGGGGTGGTTTGTGGCAGTTTTGGGGGGTGGGGGTGTGGTTGTTACACCTGTGAACTCCGTTAATGCAAACCTCAAGCCAGCTCCCTGACATGGAGCAGTAGGTATGTCGGCTTAGGTGAAAATGACTCCCAGCTTTCTCCCTGTTGGGCCAAGGGGGAAATCTCACACATATGGTTCATATACACATTTGTCCAAATATGAAGAAACATCAAGAAAGAAATCCAGATATGTTTAAAGGAATGAGAAAATTCTAGTTTTCCAGCTGGATAGGGAAGTGAGAGCTATTGTAGAAGAAATGCACACAGTCCCCTGTTTCAGAGATATATAGGAATTTCCCTTTACTGGGACACCAACAGATAAAAATGGTCCTTCAATATCATCTCCCCAGCAGTGGGTCTCTGGGTGTTACTGAGCGCTTGAGGTGTTTTACTTTGCGTCTATGCCAATAAATCTGTCACCTTGGGGAATCTGTCTCTGTGCCACAAATCAGGGAGAACAAATTGTGGCTTTGGGTTGGAAGGGAGGTGAAGAGGTAGAAGAAAGGATGGAAGGATGGAAGGAAGATGAAAAAGAGAGTAACAGAGAGAGAGAGAGAGAGAGAGAGAGAAAAGACCTGTCAGCTAAGCACATTCATCATCTAGACAAAATGGTCGCGTTTGTCTTTTTCCGCTGACCAGCCAAAACATCAGTGGTAAGCAAGTTTTAAGGTGACATTTAAGTGTGTTTCTAAAGGTTCATTTTTTCCTTTTTGATACTTTTACTTTCCTTGTTTCTTTAATCAATTCATCATTATCGCTAACATTTTCTTATTATCCTTTTCTTGAATCAAATACATTAATACATTACCTCATTCTATCATGTGGCACAGTGCGGATAGGTCATCTGCTGTATCTTCTCCTACAGCATCAGTATCTCAAAACACACTGTGGACTGGAAATAAGATGAGGTCATTGAAGGTTGGCACTATTACAGAGTCAGAAAAGTTGTGTGCGGTATTTATAGAATGCGGTGAGACAGCTTCTATGGTAATTCTTAATTATTATTTTTTATATACAGCCATGGGCCCCACGATCTGACGTGGTACAGTTGTGTGTAGCTATTAAAAGTTGGCATGCTGTGGACCACATTAATGAGGACCTCCAGTTGGAGTGGTCAAGTAGAGTCAGGTCTGTGGCAGCCAGAAAGCTGACAGCTTTGTCCTCTGGAGAAAATGGTGAGCCAGTTTGGGTTTGGCAAGATTCTGTGTGTGTTATGTCAGTGTGCCTGTGTGGGAATTGCTCAAATGTACTAGTACATATATATATATATATATATAAAGCCAAAAAAAAATGTCACACACAATAATATAATACTAAAGTGCCTTTAGCTTTGATTGTGTCATGAATTCGCAGTGGCATCGTTTCAATAAGCTTCTGCAATGTCACAACATTAGTTGCATTAATTTGTTGCCAAGATGATGGGAGAGTTGGACCGTTCCACAAAGCAGGGTTAAAGTCAGTAGGGTTAAAGTCTAGACTCTGTGGTGTCCAATCCATATGTGAAAATAATGTGTCATGCTCCCTGAACCACTCTTTCACAATTTGAGCCAAATGAATCCTGCCATAAAATCCATTTATGATTGAGTATATTCAGGTAGTCAGCTGACCACATTCTTTGAGCATATATCGTTGCTGAACGTAGACCTGACCAACTGCAGCAACCCCAGATCATAGCACTGCCCTCACAAGCTTGTACGATAGACACTAGGCATGATGGGTGCATCACTTCATCCGCCTCTCTTTTTACTTTGGTGCGCCCTTCACTCTGGAACAGGGTAAATCTGGACTCATCAGACCACATGACCTTGTTCCTTTGGACAGTTCTTAACCAAATTTTAGCAGTTTTAGCAATCTCCTTACATGTTTTCTTTGATTGATGCATGGCAATAATTTGACCCTTCTGAAACAGATTAACACATTTTCCACGACTACAGGAGAATTGAGAAGCTACTCACTGCATCAGTTAGGGTTAAATAACAGCCAGCTTCTATAGCTTCTATCTTTTTTTTTGATGGGCAGTGTATATACAAGGCATACCTACAAATGAACAGAATTAATGCAAACCTAGTTACAATATAAAGCTATAGTCATTAGCATACACACATAGCCTACTTGGTGAAAAACTAAGGTCTAACGAGGGGAAGGGAGGCTGTAGTGCAAGAGAAATGCAAACACAACTTATTTTCTAACACAGACTTCTGCAAGAAAAGTAAGTATTCATTTTTCTTGGTTCTGCATGAATTGGTCATGAAATGTTATCTGACCTTCACCTAATTCACAAATATCAACAAACACAATATTTCTAAGCTAAAAGAGTCCTGTGTTGGACCTGGAGTCCAATCAATTAAATGAGAATAAAGGTGTGGTTTAAAGCTACCTTGACCCTCAATGTGCGATTCAGAAGCAGCATCAGGTGATGTGAGAAAAAAAAAAAGAGATCTTAGAAGACCTATGATTCAGAGTTGTTGAGGGAGTGTGTAGCTAGAGTCACAGTTACAGAGTAATCTCTAAGAATTTAGATATTAATTCATTCAGTCCACAGTTAGACAAATTGTCTATAAATGGAGACAATTTAGTACTGTGACTACTTTTCATGGAAGTGGGCACCTGGCCAAGATCACTCCAAAGGCACAGTGCAGAATGCTCAATGAGGTGAAAAATAACCATAGAGTAACAGCTACAGACTGGAAAGATTCATTGGAGCTGACTCAGCCATATGCAAAACATTGAACAGGCATGGGATCCATGGCAGGACACCACAAAGGAAGCCATTACTTACCAAACAAAACATTGCAGTATGCCTGAAGTTTGCCAAAGACCACCTTGACACTCTACAACACTACTGGGAAAATGTATTCTGAATACATGAAACAAAGATGGAATTGTTTAGGAAAAAAATGGAGAAACACATATGGCATAAACACAACACATGTACCAACAGGAAAACGTCATTCCAACAGTGAAGCATTATGGAGAGAGCATCTAGATTTGGGGTTGCTTTACTGCCTCTGGATCTGGAACGCTTGTCGTTGTGAAGGGGAAAATAAATTCACAAATTTATCAAGATATCCTACAGGATTATGTCAGGGGGGCTGTATATAAAGAGAGGCTCAGATGAACCTGGATGAAGCAGCAGTATAATGATCCTAAACATCTAAGTAAATCTACCACAGAAGTGGAAGTAAATTTACTACAGTAGTGGAAGTAAATCTATTGAAGAACTGGAAGTAAATCTACTACAAAATGTGTATGGAGACATAAAATCCACCTTTTGACGTGTCCCAGTCAAAGCCCAGACCTCAAACCAATAACCACACCTTTGTTTGGGTGGTTGTTCTTATGTTTCTAAGCTGGACTACATTATTTACTAGTTCACTTTTAACTACTTTGCTTGATTCATAGCGCCATAGGTGTAATTAGTGTTAGCTCCTTAACTAACTATGGCCAGCTTGACCTGTGTTTTCTGAGAAGCAGAATGCTCCGGTGATGTGACTTACTGCACTCTTACTAAGAGCTCATTCTTCCTTATCGGGCCCGATTTGTGCATTTGCTGGTAAGTTGCTCTTCTATGACTGGTCCTCTCATGTTTCACGGCTGTCCGTAGTCTGGACGCTCTCTTCAGCTCCAGCGATTACCATGTCTGAGGAGGTTGCTGAAAAGGAGAATGTACTGTGGGAAATTGAACGGCTCTCCTCCAGCGCAATTGGATCTCTCTTCCCGGCTTGCTTGTCTTGAGCTCACAATCAGCCAGCGGCGGCCCCAGTCATCAGAGGCTATGGCAACTCCTGACAGCCTTGCTGGATGTTTGTCAGCCTTCACTCCTTCATGGGTGTCTGTACTCTAGTGTTGGTATAGAGTTGGAAAGTGCTCTCTCTTCCCCTCTATAATCCTCTTAGTTATAGTGGCATGGCATCTGTCCCTGTCAACTTTTTTGCTGTTTTGGTAGAAAAAGCCAACCCAAATCACAAAACACAGTCCACTCTGCACCCTCTGTCTCAGAAATTACACCATAGCAATCATTATATGGCACACTACACAGAACATAGCTGTCCTTAGATCTTAAAAGTTGGCAATTCTATCGTGGGATTTGAAAAGCACTTTGGCACTGTGACTAACTGCAATTCAGGTGGCAAATCCCTTCTCTTGTATCACATCAGTTATATCTGATCGCTTCTGTATTGAGTTTAACAGTCGTTCTACTACATAGAGCAACCAACACATTGATTTATTAACTGTGATCTCTCTGACTGAGCCACTACCCACAGTTCACGCTCCTATTAATGCAAAAAATTGATTCTGTTGAACAATGTCCAATAAATATCAACACTGTTTTATGCAATCTCTTTCACTGGCATGAAGGTAAATTGAATGTCCACTGTAATAACTGCAAATTACTCTTGTCTGATTCTCCGCCTAAGTCACTACTCACTGTGGATTTCTTTTATTCAGACAGTTCACTCTGTGTTTTCAGTTGTGTCTCTGTCCAATCACTGCAATACCACTCTGCACCCATGGGCCTTGTGAGCCATGCTTGCAAAATAAGTCAGAGATGGACGAGAAATCACATCGCTTCGAAATTAATACACAGGTCCAGTAAACAGGTTCTTGAGTGCATGTAAACTGACTTCCCTGACTACTCAAGGAAGCAACTTTTTCTAAGTAACCTAGTTGCATGAGATGCAATCAAGAACAGTAGCTCACCGAAAAGGTTGCAAATGGCTATTTTGTTTCCACCAATAAATATGATTATTATAAATATAATATATCAAAATATTGTGGTATAGTTTGCGGCCAAAGCTCCTGTTAAAGTCTGGACCTCTAACTGTACTCCATACAAGAAGCAGTAAACTGTGTGTGCAGTAACATATTTTACATCAGTTTCAAGATTCAAAATTTACAATTCAAATTTGTGCTATTAAAATGATATTAGGCAGACACATCTACAGTGTTGCTGTAAGTTTGGTTTTTTGTTCAGTGGTGGAAGAAGAATGAGATATTTTCTTTTCAGCAACAATACACGTTTTTGGGAATTAAACTAGTGGTAACATGAGACTTTAAAACAACTACTCTGCTTCACCCAGCACCTCTTCTCCCTGCTCTAGTATGCTCCTCCACACACTGCCTTGCCCCTCGTGTAGCAGAGTTGTGAAATAACAGTAAATATGAATGCTATAAAACTTACCAGCACAGCAGAAGTACCTACCCTTCTCTAATTGCTGAGGGTTGCCTCACTCAACACAACAGAAACCTGATAGTAAATCACATAGGGATACATCATATCCTGAAAATGGTTGCAACAAGGTAATATGTTACTTTGACTAATGTGCATGTGAAGATAATAATCGATGATTAATATTGACAGGACGTAGAACTAAATCATATGCAGACCTACTTAGTCACTTCATGTGTTTCAAAAAGTTTAGATGCATCCGTGAAGCATTTTAGGATTACCTGAAAAACAATTACACCTCACTGAATGTTCTACATGGGTGGAACAATGATCCCAGCAAAATTCAAACTGTTACATAAGCATCTAAAATCCAAAATCTTTACAAATATAGGACGGCTGCATAGGCCAAAAGTGACCCATCTAAATTGCATACACTTCAAAACAATATGCCATATATCTCCACATGCATGTACAGTGTGTGATGAATGATGGGCTTTAGTGATGGCCTGTCAATAAGCAGAATGAGCAGGAAATAAAGAGACCCCCACCTTTCCCCAACAGGCAGCAATATAGAGAGAGGTGGGGTGGTGGTGAGGGTGGGCTGAGCAGATAGATCATAGTAACAGCCAATAATAAATGGATCATGCTTCTATGTTTTTAAAGCCAGTGGCAGCTGTATTGAATGGGAAACCTTGTGTGGGGGAGAAAATAGAGGTTTATTGATCAGAGACAGCGTGTTGGGTAGAGTGGTTGGGGGGTGAGGGGTATCGAGGTCCGCCGACCTCCAGGAAAATTATCTTCTCACAGAGTTTTCTATTTCATAGACAATCAAGCCCCCACCTCTCCACAGTTCAAGCCACTCACCCCCCTGTCCTGTCAACCCTCAGCACATACACACAAACAGCCGTGCATACGGGCTTTTGAATAGATGGGTGGATAATGAGAAGGCCTTTCAGCTGCGGTCACATAGAGACACAGCAGTGGTCATTACAGATGTTAGTTTGTGTTAAAGGTGAGGTCCATTGGGGATATTTTTACACCCACCTTTGTTATTTTTCTTGTGGTCATTCAGATTTCTTTGGAGAATGGTAGTAAGTAAAAACTTCCATAGTGTCTTTGAAAAAAAGAGTTGACAGTGAAAGTCTGGGAATAATTCATAACATAAAGACACTTGGCTTAGTTTATCATTCAACAGTTGTGGTATTGTAGACATGTAATGCTGTTTTAACAAATTCTTTTTTTATTTTCACGGAAATTATTATCTAACTGCAAATATGATGTAACTATCACGGCTAATTCATCAAAGTAAATTATTGCTATTTCACTCTCTGTAAAGTCGCTGGTTGACAGAATTGTTCCCAAATTTCACTCATATTTTGACCGAAATACCTGTAGCTTCTGTATCTGGAGCAGAGAAAAACTGAATTTGAAGGCTGTATAATATTTTCTCTCCTACATGATTTGATTGAAAAAAAACATAAAAAAGCACGGCGCCACTCTCCCTCCATCGCTCCATAGACCATTTGACACACTGATGGTGTGGTGGTGATTTGATTTGCAGAAATGTACGTATTTATTTTCTCAGTTGCCCTCGCCAGGCTTGAATTCCGAAAAGGATTTTCTCTCATTTGTTTCTCCTTTCTTTTCCTGGTGTTATTTTTCGTTCTTTTACTCTCGCTCGCTCGCTCACTCCGAAACCCCAGTTGCATGTAGACTGGGTTGCTGACCAATTTAAACAGCGAGGTTTTCAGCAGCTAAATGCTGGCTAGCAGGAGTGCTGTGGTCTCAGCAGTACTTTGTCTGTGGCCACACAATTAAGGATTTAGGTGTGGCGATAGGAAGAATGTGGAAATCGGATCCTGGCAGCACACACCCTGCTAACTCTGTTTCTTTTTTGCCCTTTTTTCTTTTACTCCACCACTTTCCTCCTGTTCTTTCTTGCTTTTGTTAGTCTTCATCTCTGCTTTCTCTCTCCCGCCCCATCCCTAACAGACTGTCACTCTCTCCTTCCTCTCCTCAACCTCATCTCTCTCTTACCTCTTCCCAAATGCCTTTTCCTCTCGGTGCCTTTTTTTCTCAGCTCTCGGTCTTCCTTGTCTGTCTGTCTTTCTCTTTCTCTTTCACCATCACACTCACTCAGTCTCCCTCTTTCACCTTCTTCCTGTTGCTGCACATTGAACCCACAACTCCGCTCATCTGTCCGGAACAAACCATTAGGTTTTCCTCTTCTCTCCCACTTCCTCTTAACACACACACACACACACACACACACACACACACACACACACACACACACACACACACACACACACACAGAGAGAGAGAGAGAGAGAGAGAGAGAGAGAGGAAAGTGGATTTATTGGAAGAGATATCTGAGAGAATTAAAGATACAGTAAAAATAGCATTTAATTTGACTGACTTTACTTTTTTCTAACCTAGTGCAACTTGTTTCAGTACATGACCTCGGATCATCAGTTAAAGACAGGGGATTTTAAAACAGGTGTCAATACAGTCGCAAGAAGAAGTATGTGAACATTTAAGAATTTCATGGTTTTCTGCATTATTTGTTGTAAAAATGTGATCTGATCTTCATCTAAGTCAAGAGTATTAAAATAAGATGCCTAAAATAATAACACAAAAGAAAACCTGATCTTTTAAAAGTGTAAAAAGGATACAAACCCTTTGAATTAATGACTTCAAAAAGCTCATCTGGGTTTATCCAAAAAGTCTTCAGCATATTGTGAAAATGTCTGTATGTCATCTGATCTCTGTAGAAGTTGAGTGATGCAACAGGACAATGACACAAAACACACAAGAGAATGGCTTCAAAAAAATCAAATCCACCTTTTGGAGTAGCCAAGTCAGAGTCCAGACCTCAGCCTAATAGAGACGCCATGGAATAATTCGAAGAGAGCTACACATGAGGCGTCCAAAGACTAAGACAGAGATAAAGCAGATTTACCTGGAAGTATGAGCTAAAAATTCCTGCTGAATGATGTGCAGGTCTGATCCACAGCTACAGGAAGAGTCTGGTTGAGGTTATTGCTGCCAATATCAACCAGATATTAATTCCAAGGGTTTAACAAATTTTTCCACTAGCACGATGAGGTTTTTATGGTTGTTCCCAATAAAGACATGAAGGATTTCAATGTTTTATGTGTTATTATTTTAGGCTCATTATATTTGTTAATACTCTTGGCTTAGATGAAGATCAGACCAGATTTTATGACAAATTAATGCAAAAACCATGAAAATCCAAAAGGTTCATATACTTTTTCTTGCCACTTTATCTAATTTCTTTTATCCTTGAGTTAAGTCTGGCTGCAGCATAACATTGGTTGCCAAAATTGCCATTATTTGCCATGTAAAAGGAAGGGAGTATGCATACATGCTTTTGTGTAAAAGCCATTCCCTCTGTCCTCTATTGAACCAAATGCACATACAGACACACCTAACATGCCATCTGTAACCTGTGGAGCAGCAATGGGAACCTATCCATCAAACAGGGCTTCATTGGAGCCTTCCTGTTACAGGGTTTTTTTTTTTTCCACATTGTTCAGCAGAGTCATCCTGTGTTTAAGCGGATGTAGATTGCTCATTTTAAGTATGTTTGTATGAATATTTGTTAGCTAAGATTTCACACATAAAGAACAAGTCAAAGAAACACACCTTTTATAACAAAGAAAGACGTGCACACACATTCTAACATAAAAGCTTGAGAAGAAGGACTTGAACTGTACATCTCAAATTCATCACTTACTGACAATATGTTGCCTCGAAAAAGCATTCAAGCAGGGACCAAACAAAGTGCTTCGGCTATGACTTGTCAAACCCACAACAAGACCATTCTGCTTTTTGACCCATAAACTTTCCCCATTATCCCCCATTCTGTCACCAACTTATGATCCATGCTCCATAAAACTGCTTCAGCCATCGCTTCCAATTAAATCAATTATCATTCCTGGGATTGTATCCCAACAAATCACAGAGGTCGATGGGCAGGTAGACTCGGGCCAGTGGGGGCGTTCGGACAGACAAAATGAGACAGCAGACAGATAGAGTCATCCTTCATGCTAAGTGGGATTGTCCTGACGCAGGATGAGATAGACCCCAAGGTGTAATGGACCTCTTTGCCTTGACTTCCTCTGGCCTCAGTGACAGCATAAGGTGGAAAGCAGAGGTGGGTCAAACAGTGGCTGAACATTTTGAAATCCAAAGTAAAACGCCATTTTAAAAATGACAAAATGATGGATGGCACAAATATTAAAATGTGCTTTACTTTTAAAAACATGCATTGTTTATATTCCATAATGTAAGTAAAGGTTTTTATTCAGTATTTTCTGAATTCGGAATTCTTTTTTATGAATTTCTTAAGGTCTGTTATATAGAGTCTATAGAGACATGCTCCTGTGGCAGCCACCACGTTCACTTCTCTTCCTGTCACATTAACAGGTAGAATTTAAAATAAAATACGTATCAATGAACGAATGAGACCTACTCGTGGATTTGTTCCCCTGTATGCAGAGGCATACAAGGAGAGAGAAAAACAGGGAGATGAGAGCACATAGGGATTTCCTGAGGCAACAGTATCAATACATTTAACATGTCCTCTCTGCTTTACTATCACACCACTGGGTTCCCACCATTCTTCCCAACATAAAACACATCATCGAGTCCTTCCTTTCCTCGGCAGCTTGCAAAGATGTTGACGAATGTAGGTTTGGACTCAAGAACGAGAACAGCTGCCAAGAGCTAAGCTTTATCTTCTTTCTAACCTGTGTCTTGTTTGAGTAAGAAGACAGAAAGAAGAGAAACATCACAAGGAATCCCTGGGCTACAATCATTTTTCATTGCATTAACATTTTATCCAGAATGACTTTTAAAGAGTGAGGAGGGAAGGAGCTGCCAGAGTGTGAGCATTGTTGTCATTTCTGTATTTCTGACAGATAGCTTACTGTACAGTTTATGTCTAGTTGGCCTGCTGCTAAACACAGTCAGTATCCAAGAGGCACACACAAATCTTCTGTAGGTGTTGCATGATTGGCTGCACCAACCAAACACACACTCACACACTGAATTTTGTTATTTTTATTCTGTGTTTTACGAGCCTATTCAGACAACTTTTATTGATTATTATATATTATTATTAATTAAGAAAACATTAAGGAAGACAAACTGTCTAATATTAAAAGCATTTCCTTTCCCTACAAGACACCTGTTTTAATACAAGACATTCAATGCTCAGCCAGGGTAAATCCTTATGATAAATTTGGCAGGGCGTAACCTATCGCAGACATGTTTATGACTAGAGAGATTATTTTCATGGATTTCTTTTCCTCACTCATAATATTTTCATACTGTAAAAACGATTAGCTAAATTGATTTATAATTATTTTTCACCCCACTATCTCGGGCACTATCAAGAGACAGTGGGGAAGAGAAGGAGAGAAGAAAAACTGACAGAAACGTGGGGATGTGAAAAAGACGGAGTGACAGAGAGAACAGGCAAAAGAATAAGAAGAACTAAAAAGAGATGGAGGGAGAAGAGAAATAAATGGGAGGGAGAGTGAGGTTGAGGCCTGTGGTGGATTGTGGGCTGGGGCTGCTGCTGCCTCAGCATAGTCAGTCGACTGGTCTAGCCTGAGGTGATATGTTTTCCTCAGGAAATATCTGTGGAGGCTAGTCGGTCTAGCACTGGGAGCCCAGTTGGCTGTAAGCAGCCAGGGAGGGTGGAGAGTGGGGGTAGTGGGGCTGAGGGCTTTGACCAACCCCAGGAAAAGACTCCCTTCCTGGGGTAGAGACCAACATGACAGGGCTTTGACAGCGTTTGTATGCAAGGTGGATGCTGTAGGTGCTGAGTGGTGTACATAAATTTTTAAAAAAGAACACTTAAATCCTTTCAGATTTTTCTCATTAAAGTCTTGGTCTGTAAGAGATTTTGTGCATTTTTAAACTGTAAAACCACAACGTTGGCCTTAAAAATATAGCTTTTTTTTTTCAGATGATTAACACACGTGGATGTTTTTCCAGAATGAAACAAAAAGACACCTTTGCATTTGGGACATTGAGCAACTGTGTTTAAATACGTACAAAGGTCAAATAACTAACTCAACGTATCAGTGATTATGTAAACGTTCACAATATTCTAGTCATATTTACATATTGTGAGCTTTCTGTCAAACACCATATACTTTATTTATGTGAAGATCGATCCTGAGCATAGCAGAAAATTTTCAACATTGAAAGGAGCAGGGCTTGTTATGTTTGGCTAAATCCCAATTAAAATAAAACTTTTTAAAAGTGAAGGATATCAGTGTAAATTAAGGGTTTATGATCTCAAATGTTAGTAATTGTGTATTTTAGGTTCAGATTATTAGACTTTCAAATGAGACAAGTTTGATTCCAAAGCAAATTTTTCACCACTGGAAAAAGTATCTCTTCTTACAAAATAAATAATAACAGAAAATTAAAAGGAAGGTAGCTGTAACTCTTGGTTGACAAAGTGAGAATCGCATTACAGAGAGGATCTAGATTTAGAGGCGGTGAACACTTAATCTTTGTCAGCTATTTATTTTCTTTTCAAATGATGTGAAACGTGCTGCTTCTAGAGTAATTTAAAAGCTTTATTTTCATCTGATGAGTCTGAGTGTCTAGACCATTCAGCATTTTGTGGTGCCATTCTTTGCATGTGCGTGATGTCAGTGTTATCCGGGAAGTATTGAAATGGTTTGTTAACAATTTCCCTCTTTAATAAAGACCTGCTAATTAATGAGTGAAGGACGCGGAGGACAAAGTCTGCAGACTGGGAAAGAAAACTAATGTTTGGCTCTGCAGCGTGCAATCCATCTGATTACATGTGGATGCAGGTGTTTATGAATGGCAGTGTGTTTGTTTATGTGTGTGAATGGCACGCATTCGTGTGTGCTCGGGGATCATGTCGTACGGGCGATCATGATCAGGCAAAATGAGCATGTGTGTGCACGTCTGTCTGTGTGAGCGCGTGTCCTGTTATTCTTCAACCTGCGCAAACTGTAGCAGAAGACCTCCAGAATCCCCATTTGTTGATCACAGAGGGATAACACTGGAGTTTATGCCTGGATTTCCATGTTTCAAACTTCATCAAACAGCCAGGCCAGAGGAGTGAAACATGCTGCATATGGAAACTAACTCAAACATACATAGACACGCATACATAGACACGAGTCCCATCACATGGTACATGTGGAAATATACACAGATGGAGAGTAGAGTACACATTGTTAAGGAAGCATTCTGTGTTTGCATTTTGAATTCTAGGATAGAACCATAATTTTCTCAAAGTGTAAGTAAGTTTTTTATTTATGATGATACAGGCAGTGCATTTTAGAACAGAATAGCACCTGTTGAAAATAGGTTCAATATTTGTGTGCTGCATAATAGTGCACAAAGTCTATAGGAAGTTTATAAGCTTTTCATATGTTTAACAGCTCACTAAATATGTGCTTCTTTTTAATTTCCTTTAATGTTGTGTGTCATGTCTGTTTTTATGGATTTACGGGCATGGAGAACCATCGATTTATGGATATGGAGTACCGCTGTGCATTTGTTGTGGCTGAAACATGTGGGTCAGATCTAACAGCATGAAGGAAACATTTAATTTAGAATGTAGAGTGTAAACCAACAACAAAGCCTTGGATGAGCTGACTCTGGGGCTGCTTTTGTCTGTGCTGCTTCATATTACTTAAAAAAGTAATCACTAAATCACAAAGGAATCACAATTGTTCATTTCCTGGGTAAACTGATCAGTTACATTCTCTAACACTAATAAACAAAGAATAGTCTTGGAGTAGGGTAAAGGCTGCCAATTGTCGTGACCTGAGACCTATTTATTTACAGTAATTGGATGAAGAAGTCATAATTCAGTTTTCCTTCTTGCTGTCACGCACTTCCTGACTTCCAGTTGTTGCTATCGAGGAAAACAAGCAAGCAAACAGGTTTTCTTAATTGATGAGTGGTTGTTACCTGCAAGAAGGTGAATGACGCAGTCGCTTGGACAATGTTCTCGGGCTGCTCAGACAATGGAACCAGTCAGCAAATAGGAAACTACTGTGAATGTGGTAAGATGAAAAGATGTGTTGCTGTTAATGGAAATGTGCATGAGTGTCTTCGTGTGTAGCTCCAGGTGAGCATAATTAAAGATTTAATTTTATTATTTTCTTGCTGTGTGAGTTTCTAACTGCAAGCAGTGCACCAAACATCCATTATAGTGCATCTGGAAGTTTTGTTATTTAAACATATTTTGCATTTTTGTCTTTGAGGTTAGTGTGCATGCCTAGGAAGTAGGAAACAAATAACATCGTTATTTGTTTGAGCACATGTGTGTGTTTTTGGCACAGTTCCTTGTGACTATCTCAGGAAGAGATAGAAAGTCCAGGTCCAGCCATGATCGATGTGCTCCTGTGTTCAGAGGAAGCAACAAGTGTGTGTGTGAATGTGTGAATGCGAGGAGGGAAAAGGGGGCAGTTATTTTGGAAGCGTCCAGACGGAAATGGGACCGAACCCAAGGAGGATGCAGATAGCGCTGTCAACTTGCATACAGACACACACACACACACACACACAAAGATACTCATACACACACACATTTACAAATGCACCATGTACAACAAATATAATCTGTGAAGCTACTCTGTGGGTTTGGTCATTTTGACACATGTAACATGTAACAAACGTACTTCTTCTTGTTGTTTCATCAGCTTTTCATGCAAACCATTGACACAATATTAATTTAGCTAATTTTGGCAAACAGGTTCATGCAACTACATTGTACAATTAAGTGCAATGTAGGTTAACTCTGATACTAATATTATCACAGAATTATTTATGTTAATAATTGTCAGTGTGAACCACATGCCGCAATAATCCAATCTATATTTTAGATTTTTCAGGTCACAAAGCTGTAATAAATATATTAATGTATTTTATTCAGCATTACAGCTTGAGATAGAAGGGGTTAAGCAACACACACAAACACAGATGGGCACACATTCACTCAGACAGGATCTTCCTAGCCTCCTACTATTTTCCTGAACCCAAACACTTATATTAATGTCTGTATTTTTCCAAAAGACAAAACATACAGTTGATATTTTAAAAAGTATAAAATCTGCTGATTTTGTAAAGGATAAGAGGTTTCAAAATTGAGGAAGGGGGATCCTGATTTGTGATGTGTGATGTTCCATTAACAGGAAAGATAAAAATACACGTACAGTATCTCCCAGTATCATTTTCTATGTAGGTGGCTGGTATTCTTAGTTCGTCCATATGCTACTTTTATTTGCCTTGAGAGAGAGGATCATAAATCTTTACAGGAAAAGTCAAATTGGAGTAGTTTTCCTCCTAAAAATACTCTCCATTTCCCTAGTCAGGGGTGAGAGGGCTTCGCGTGTGGTCTCACCTTAAAGAAAAGAGTTAATATCACAGCTGGAAGGTGGCAAACCCTGTGGTTAGTACCCAAGAAGAAGCAAAATCCCCCTCCCCCCAAAATGATGAAAACGAGATCTGTGTCCTTTACTCTCTTCAACAACAGGGGTGACAGTGGACCATGTATCTCTAAAAAGTCAGTCACAGAACGTATTTACTAGCAGGCGAACCTCCCTTCTGTCCTCTGAGAATCCCTAGCATATCTTCATATCCAGTCCACCATCATAAGTGGTGGTCGAACCACAATGTTTTCTCAGGGTGGTTGGTTACACTGTTCTCCTCCTGTGGTTGTTAGACCATGGCAGGGGAAGAAGCTTGTTCAACATGTTTCCCGTTTAAAAAAAAAAAGAAAGTCGGCTCACTCCCTCTCTCTCGAATACCACCCAAGTGTTGGGGAGCCTCCTACGCCAAGTGGAGTTAGGCAAAATGTGTGTGTGACATCACATGATTTAGATGGCTTCAAATTCAGACTGTTGATGCGTGTTGGGTGCCAACAGTCTACACACAGGAGAAGGTCAGCAGAGCAGAAAATAAAAAAAGAGAAGGACTTTGAGGCAAAGGCGAAGATCTGCATGAACATCCTCTGACATCAAAGGTTTGAGAGCCTGAAGTAGCTGCTTTCCTCTTTGCAGGTCAGTATTTTATTTGCTGTGACCATTCAGCTAACTTACAGCAAGATAGATTTGGTATTGATGCTGTGGTAAATGCAAGTTTATGTAATCATGGTGTGTAGTTACATGACCTTAAGTGAAGGTCTGAATTTGTCTATCTGAGTAACATGACAAGTAAAATTACCTACTGTCAAACGTGGGTCGATGTTCTATTAAAGGCAAACTCCACATGAGCTCCTGTATTCACCAACTTTAAACAGTTTTGGGTTTGGTCAAGCTGAAGCTGGACTGCTCTAACATAGATTTACCAGAGCTAGTCAAAGGTTGATATTGGTTTATTTGTGGTGCTATTATTTTCTATTTCCGGATTAGGCCATTCCAGTGGAGCAGCACCTCTTTGTCCCTTTCCTGGCCACAGTACTCTGAGCAGCATGTTAGCAGAGCAGCAGAATTTGTGGTGCTCTGCCTGTATCTAAGCAGGAGGCTTTCAGGTACAGAAGAAAATGTAGATCACCCATATCTGGGAAAAGCTCACAATATACAATCACTTAGGTGGCACTTGTAAACACAGGAAAACAGAGGCCAGATGAGACAACGTGTAGACAGATGGATTAATTAAAATACGATTACCTTTTTGAGAAGCTTGTGAGAACAACATCTGAAAAAACAGTGATTGAAACACGTTTTAGACATGGCAAAGGCCACGTTTCAGTGAATCAGGCTTTAGAGCAATGCAGACATTAAAGATACACCCCTCCTCCCCTGTCCAATCTGTCACTCTGGTTATTACAGTCTTGGCTACAATGGGACTGACCTTCACCAAAATTCAATGAATCAGTATGACACACACATACCAATCTATCCACAAAATCACCAGGCTCTGCCATCAACAAGCTCATTGAGCGTATCACACCACTATCACTTAAGGAGAAAAAATTTAACCTGCTTCGCGGTGGCAAATTACAGTAAAAATAAACAGTAAATTGGTTGACGTGTCTCGTGTGAGCCAGTACCAGTATTTAACAATTGATAAATGCTGCACAGTTTCCTAGGTTATGCCATCAACAATTAACTGTAGTAACCACCAACCTCTCTGTCATCAAAAAAGACCCCTTTCTATTTATTACCAAGAGTGTCTGTGAGCTCCATGGCACGGCTCGTGGAGAGGTTGGTAGGTTTCTCTTATTTGGATGAAGGAAGTCAATTAATTCATAAATACTTTAGCACATTTACAGTAAGGCGAGGAGAAGATGGCTATTGATTGATCCCACTAACACAGCAGCCCTCCCTCTCTGCAAGTAGAGTACCTTAATGAAGCAGGGGCTTTTCTTAACCAAGAATAATGCAATCTGAAAAGAGAGGAAAACATAATGATTTTTACCCTGAGTGAAGTGGAGAAAGACTTGGAATATGAAATGGGTTTCTGTAAGGAGGATGTTAGGGGCCAATAACTGGTAAATACAGTGTTTATTATCTCAGAACACAATAGAGACATGGAAGAAATGATCCAAAATAAGGATATAATTTACATTTTGTGTTCACTAGTGTACTTTAAAATGTACATTTTAAAGTACACTAGTGAATAAAGTCTATAGCTGGTACGGTAGAATGGTCTTTGATGGAAAGGAACTATAGAGAAGAAGGTGGATGGCTCCAGATCCTCTTGTCCTGACCTCTGTGGAAATTTGGTGAAACAGCAGAAAAAAATGACCTCATTTTTACAGCACTAAGACCGTCACACCTATGGCGACCTAAACGGACCTGAGCATCACAGAACTCAGCACTTCACAGAAGTAATTTTCACTGTCTGGTCACAAACAAGAAGTGATAATGCAGAATCTGTGAAAAATGCCTTCAAAAGTAAAAAAAAAAAAACATTTTCATCATCGTTCATGTGTCTGTAGGAAAACAACCACCATATTTCATAGCCACTTGACAGGGAAACTGGTAATTGAATAGATTAGTGTTTTAGCTCAGCAGTGGAAGAGAAACCCCTTCCATTGGAAACAGCTTTTCTATCAGGAAAGTCCATGTTCATCGGGCTCTTACGCCTACTTAGGGTTATGAATTACCGGCAGCCCATCAGCCAAGCAATATCTCAATAGAATAAAATATGAATGCACTCTGAAGCCGATTTGATGCTGTTTAAAAACCCAAGCAGATAAATGGATGTGTGAAACACTTCTAAGGTCGACTAATGTGGGAAATATTGAGCTAAGTAATTGCAGCGGTTTCATCAATAAGCTCGGGAAAGTAGATCATTACAGTGAAATGTAATTAACACAGAAATTGTAGGGTAGTATGCAGCGGCATATAGGGAAATTGAATAAAACAAGTGTACTACATAATTTAGACAGGGCAGATTGCTGGTGATTAAAAAATGATGAGGATTGTACTCGCTAATCGAACACGATGTAGTGATGGTGACTTTAGACTTTAGATGTCAGTGGCCGCTTGAGAAAATTATTTGCTTTGTCTGACTGTACTAGAAAGTCCTTTCATGATTAATTAGAAATATAATAGTATATAATGTGCTGTGGTGTATTATAAAGGCATCCATTTAGGGTATTATATTTTTGCACCATGGCATAAGAGTAGCCTCCAAAACTTCACTTTGGAACAACAAAAGTAGTGGTTATCACATATACTCCAGTAGTACTCACACCACAAGCCCCGAACCCCATGTTCTGTCCAGTGCACCGAATTTCCACTCACGAGTGTGTGTATGTCTAAAAATTAAGCAGTATCACAGTTTTTACCTCCAACATAAGATCTTGTGATTTCAACAGACTTTTACCTGGGGTGAAGACACGTGAGTGATTAATTGTGTATTGGGCACCGTAGACACAGTCAAAAACTTTGGCACAGTCTTGTGAACTGGGAGCCAAACGCACAGCTGTTGTGTTCACTGGTGTTGGTTGACATGTAATTACCAGCATGAGGCAGAAGGAGTTCAGTGAACATTCAGTACATTTTGGAGACAGCTTGAGGAGAACATTTAAGAGAACAAACTTCCAGGTTTTAATGCTGTATATTGCTGGGACCCATCCCCTGATCCCCAGCAGAGATTATGTGATTGTCCCTCTCCTGCCACCAGCGCTCACAAATTATGATATAATGGGACTGCAGCATGTGTGAACGTTGCTGCTGGTCTATTTTGAATACTTCAATCGGAACAGATTAGACAGAAAGTGGATATATACCTTTAACCAAGTTTAATTGGTCACCTCTGAGGACTGTGTTTACTTCTGAAAGATTGATTAGACCATATTTTTTGCCCTCATGCAATGCCATGCCACATTTTGTAACCGCAATCGTTAAACCCCACTTGTATGTTCTAGTCTCTTTTAACAAATAACCGACAAAAAGTAAAAATGTTTTCGTGACATCTGCTCTTCAGACAATCTGCTGGGAGCATTTGTTGAGGGTGACTAGGTTTTTTTCAATGTACCAGTTATTTTAAATGCAGATTTTATAAAGGATGTAGCCATTTGTAAAATATACCGTATGGATGAAGGATTGTGAAAATGAGTGAGGGAAGAAATGTTGGTTAAGTGTGTGTGTGTGTGTGTGTGTGTGTGTGTGTGTGTGTGTGTGTGTGTGTGTGTGTGTGTGTGTGTGTGTGGACAGGCAGGGGCTATTTGTTCTCCTCAGGGCCCCCAGAGCAATCAGTCCGTCAACGAAGGTGGAGTCTTGCTAATTTCCCACCCCTCCTTCCTCCCCTAACTCACTCCCAAGACGGATGCTTTGGGTAATAAGGCTAATCAATACACTTCCTCACAGTATTCCCAACCCACCCTGTCCCAAGACATTATCGGCCATTTGTCACCAGGAACGTCACTTGTTCTTATCAGTCATCACCATCTTGTTTGCATGGTGGAACTAACACCACTCATATGCACAAACACAAGCACAAGGGGCCCCATTCAAACAAGGAATAACTCTTAATATATACAGTGGGCACTTTACATCCACTGCATTGTAAACACAGAAACCACATATTAACACTGCCAAATGCTCACATACATGCATTTATATGCAGGAGGCCGAGGTGACAGCTACCTACTGTACTTTCTCAGTACTCAAATACATATTGCTTTGCAAAAATACACAGAAAATTGTGGAGCACTTTAGCATTCAGACATGCGCACTGTGACATACTCCTGCCAATACACACATGCACACAACCTCCCAGGCACTGATGAATAGACACATGGGCGCTCTGTGACAGGTTACACATGCACAGCAGTGTCAGGATCTATACGGAGAAATTAATCAACAATGACAACATTGTTGTTGGCTCCCTTCTCCCAGCCCACTGCTCAACATGCTGTAATTTGCCCTGTATGATTACCCAAGGGTGCGGGAGGCGACTGGCATCCCCTTCTTAATTAATTAAGCATTGTGCCGGCAGGGGGACATCTCAGGAGGGCTATGCAGAGGCAGATGCATGATGTCTTTACCTGAAGTCCCCTATTTGTGAAAGACTTCTCTGAAAAGTTTGCTGCTTCATCTTAAATAACTAAACATAAAATAGACATAAAATTAACACATTTTTGCCAGAGAGGGGAAAGTAATAAATATATTCAGGGCAAAAAGAACATGCTTTGTGTTATGGCCATACTAGCCTGACATCCCATTGTAAATTCCCTTTATATGATTGGGAACATACAGTAATCCTCTTGTCCGTCTCAGAAATAGAAGCCAGGCCAGCTCCAGAGTTTGTAAAACACGTACAAACAACTCTAAAACAACTCCCAATGATGATAAACAGTGAAATGCAAAATAAAACTAGCAAAAAAAAAAAAAAACAACAACAAAAAAAAAAACTATTTGATTCATTACCACTTAGTACTTTAGAGTACACAGTGAAGTAATATGACATGTTTGCTCAAAACATGTCATTTGTTTGCAGGTCTCACAAGGTCTCATAAAACATAAAAAAATGTTCATTTACTTTTTAAATGATCACTTCCAGGTAATGTTAAGTATATATTTTGAAATTGCAAGAACAAGTTAATGATGCCAAAAACATTATATTACTATTTTTGTACATAAGTAAGTAAGTATACAACAAGTAAAAGTATTTTTGTCTTCATGTGTTTATTATTCAAACTGCCTCAGGTGTTTAAAATCATTTGAAAAGTCAGGTCACAGCCAGCCTAGGTAGACATCGAGAAAGTTGATGCTAGTTCCTTGGGTGTTGGACATGAGCTCAGGTTCTACTCCATGGTAGGACGAAGTGAAAAGCCCTCTCTTTCTGTTTTTTGTTCCCCTGAGGAATGGATACTGATTGGCTGTGGGGGTGGTCCATTCCCAGGAGGAGACAGAAATGGAGGCAGGAGGTTGACACCATTGTTTGTCTTCAATAATGATTGGGGGACTCCTGATGATATGGGAGCCTTTGATGGATGACTAATTTATCAGTAGCTGTCTTGGCGTAACGATGCTTAATGATGTCACTGTTAGCTTGACCAGAGGAGACGGGGGCGGGGGAGGGCGAGGTGTGGGGCCGTGTGCTCTGTCTGAAAGTTTTGATAATTTAAATTTTTGTTCCAAATGTTACTTTGAAACTCATCTGAATTACAGCATATTTCTTTAACTGTCCAGAATGATGTTTAGTGTTTGCATCAAAGCTTCATGTGACTGTGACTGTTTTGTTTTTCTTTATCAAACTCAAAGTCCTGTATTGTACCATAATGTAAAATAGTGAATTGATGTTAGAGTAAAAACTTTACATTCAGACTAATGTTCAGCCTTGATGCATTTTATATACTGTAGTATATATCTGTTCACACCATGATAATAATAATACAAAACAATAATACAGCCCTAACTATCTTTCATTGTTAGTAATTTAAGCAAGGGAGTACACAGTTTTAATAAGAAAAACATACCAAAGGCTACTTTCAACAAAAGGACTTGACGTATCTGTGGCGTGGAGACCATACCTTTCATCATACAGTTGTTCCAAGGCCTCTGGGCCATTGTTCTTTTAGCTATTCCTCTCTGGTCGTGGACCCCACTGGAAAACAGGTGAGGCAAAACAATCACGCAACCTCCCATCACTCTCTCCACATTCAACAATAACACTCTGACTGTATCTTTCAGTAGTAAACACAGTCCTCACAGGCAGACCCTGTGCGAACGTCGCTCCGGAAGCAAATACATTGTTGGAGGCAGAGCAGGGAAATAAAAGACAGAAGCCAAAGCATATTGGAAATCGGAAAACAGCCCTCTCCTCCCTTTGAAAGAGTCCTGGCGATGAAAATATGTAATATAAATAAAGCTGTGGACGCTTTGAAAGCCAAAGCCTTCCTTCCTGGCCCAGTCCTCTACGGGGGTAAACGCCCACTTCTGAGCCCTTGCTCTTAAATTCCCAAAGACCACTCTGTCATCAGGGTCCCAACTGCTGCTTTCAAACACGCGATGGTCAGACTCACTTCCCCATCTTGCTCTCTATCTGCCCAGCGCTTAGTCATTTTTGCCCCCCTCAGCCCTTTTATGTGTATCCCCCTCCCAGGACAAGAGCTTTCCTACTAGTTATGTCTGCTTAAATACCCACCAAACAAGATCCAATTATTTCACATGTGATGTGTTTGTGGCGAGTGAGTGTCATGATGTCCAGTCTCTCCTTTGGTGCTTTTAAGTGCCTCTGATATTGGAACCTGAAGAGCGGATGCAAGGAAAGACATAATGACAGATGACTGCCTGATTGGCGACAACTATAAAACAGCTCATAAAAGGAACCCCCCCCCCCCCCCCCCATTACCACATTTGTTTTGAAGCAAACTCCTCCTCTTCAGTCATAGCACACTATCGTTTCAATATAATTTTGAATCTTCATAAAACACATTATAAAAAAATACATATAAATTAAAAAGTCATGACTTTGTTAAATTATATTTTTAAAATCCATTATATGTAATACTTAACACCTACGGAAAGAAAGGAAATCCATTCTGTGCCTGCAGCATTGTTGACAACCAATTCAAACTTACCATGATGTTGCAGTGAGTTACAATAAAGAGCAAATGTGACTTTATTAATTTTTAAAAGGCTTTTGTTCCTGTTGGTTTCTCACTTTCTGCAGATTGACAGTCTGGGCTGTAACATGTCAATAATCCATCTACAAGAGACACAGAAGAAGACATCCAGTGAGCATGGATGCAAAAGTAATTCATAATGTAATAATAACTTTATTATGTTTGTCAACAAGAAAACTCCACATAAGCAGTAATATACGGATGATTGGGGAGGGATGTTTACTAAAACGATGTGGCACACACATTCCCACTGATGCACACACAAACTGTATAAGACACTAGTGGAGAAAGTGGAGGGTCAGTGGGTGTTTATGTCTAACATTGCCCAAAACCTCATGGATCGTACATCAAATTCAGCCCAGGACATAGACTGGGCCCTGCAGTGACCCTCAGTGGCAGGGTCCCTAATGATATCCAGTATCTTGGCTCAAACGCAGTAGTGGTTTCCACTGAGGACAGGCCTTCTTGGTCTATCTGCTGAGTTGGTGGAGCGCATGGGTCAGGGTGAGAGACCTGCTGGTCAGCTCACCGGTCTAACCTGCAAACACTCCAGTTAATTGCACCAGACTCCATGCTTTTCATCATCTGTTCAGTTTTCTGGTCATTTCACCAAACAGGTTCTCCCCCTCTGTATGTTTTTGATGCTTCATGCACAGAGGTGGTCTAGAAAGAGGTTTGTAACATTAATAACTTGGATCGTGCAGGTTTGAGTAATAATTATCGTCTACACTGTCTAGTATTTTACACTCGTGGTTAAGTTAGGAGACAAATTTTATTTTAACTGGTTTTGCATGAACAGAACTATTTTGGAGGCGATCAGTAATCCATCTTCAAGACATTTGCACTGGAAAGTGAAGCACATATTTCAGTAAAAAATTGGACCTGAACAAAAGGCAGGGCACGCATCACCACTAAAGTCCAGACTAAACATAAAGTAAAAGGACCACAATACAAAAGATACTCAGATTTCACGTTTTCAATTTCTTTGATTCACTTATGATTGCCATTCACTTCACAGCTCAACTGTTTATGAACCTGTGTGTGCTCTCCTACTGCTCCTGTTTGTCAGAAGGACCAACAACAAAACAAAACAAAACAAAAAAAAAACAATAACTCGAAAGTCTTTTATAGCTTCCTCCAAGAAGAAACCATTAAAGTGCAACACATTGTCTGGGGGTTAGACTGAAAATGTGCAAGGAAGCGCATAGTAATCAAGCAGAAGAGACAGAAAAAAAACGCTTCGTGAGAAACAGACGTAAATAATGGACCAGGAAACGGAAGATCAAAGCTTCTCAGTCGGGCCCCCATTTGTTTTCATACTCACCCAGACCTCGCAATAAAACACGCAAGAGTCGCACTTCAGAGGGAGGGGGGGGGTGACACAAGGAAGTGCTGAAAGCAGTTTCGTCCCATCCTGAGGATCCCGTGCCACTATCCCCATGTTAGGGAAAGGCGTCAGGTACAGCAGTGTTTACCAGGAAAAGGGACAAGCTGCACAAAAAACGTTCACATCAGACAGGATTCTCGGTGACCGGGGGCCAATCTTGTTAAACACAGACCTAGTGTTTATAAAGGAACCTTTTCCTTATGTCTTAATGGTGCTATACGTACAAAATGCATTGTGTGCTTTAAATCGCACATAAAGATTAAACTTACAAATTAGGACTGGGGGGGCATGTGTGTCTGTGCGTGCCTTCGGGTAGGCACAGTGGCGTCATTGGGTTTTCTAGGAATTAGCACAGGATGAGTTTACAGCCGAGACAACAAAACACAATAGAAAACGCACAGTCGTAAGACACAAGCGCTGCTTTCCATTTTATTCTCTCAGTCTTTGTGAAACAAACACACCTACACACATCTGGAAAGATATTTTGCCTGTAAAATGCAAGTACTGAAATCACTCGTCTTTATCATTACACTGGCTTTACTAGATTTATTATTCAGATATGACCATGTTTCAGGAAAAGACCTGACTTCCTCTGTTAGATCTTGGCGTTCTGCTCTCCCTCTCATTAAAATAGGATGTAACCATCAGGGAAGTGAGAGGGCAGCTTTGTGTGGGGATGTTTTTATATAAAATAAATTAATAAAGCAACTACGAACATTTCATCACCCTACTCCGCCGAGTGTAATAAGTGGTTCATCTTTTTGAAGGTCAAATGCTAAACGCAGGTATCCTAGCTGGCTGGTCAGCAGATACTCAATAAGGTCGTGGGTACTGATGTCTCTCTTTTTTTGTTCTCTCCTTTTTTATACAGTATAATTGGCCTGTCCTAGCTGTCTAGGCAGGTTACACACTGGACAGGTCAAACATTAAAACCAATGTTTTGCAAAAATAGGATGCATTGGAAAAAATTAGCTGTTGCACACAAAATTAGCTAAAACAATCTATCTATCTATCTATCTATCTATCTATCTATCTATCTATCTATCTATGCAAATGTAACTTGCATCTCCTCTGAATGGTCTAGCCTTATAGAGAGGTAATATAACAATGTCCAGTGCATGTCTTTAAACTCAATTCCATTTCTCTGAATGCGTTTGTGACCTAAAAAATCAATATCATTTTGGCCCCTACTTGACTCTGACCTCAGTCTTTTAATAGTGTTTTGATATGCAGGCAAATTAATTCTCTTAATGGAGTATAGGGGTCAATGGACTTTGATCCCATTTGGACTACAGGCTGAAAAAGTTCCATCAGTGTGTGTATGTGTGTATACAAGTATCAAATTGTGCCAGGCAGTGTCACTCCTCTTCCTAAGATCCCTGAATATTCCCCCTAGGTTCAATACAAATAACCTAATAGCTGTATTTTGCGCAAATAGTGCAACATAGATGAAGTATTTATATTATATTGAGAATTTTCCATTACCGTGACATCCTGTTATACAAATGTGTAAATATTCATCTTAAGCAGCTAAATTTGTCTGCATCAAGTACTTCTGTCACTCCCTGTAAATAAGCAAAATGGACCAAGAAGGGAAACTAGATTGATTTGGTAGGGAGGCCATTGACATCCATATAAATTCAAGTTTGGGTGAGCTCTTCTGACTGTGCAGTGAATCTAGCTCAGTGTGTTCTCTGCCTCACCAGTCCATTCCTATTGATTCCAATCTCTAAGCCTTTTCCAATAAAGCTTGGTTCATGAGTTCATTATTACAAGAATGGAGGTGTAATTGGCTTTCAGGCTTATAAGAGGCTATTTGCACTAATCTATCTGTTGGGGAGATGTTAACGGCCACTTTGAATGGCACGGTGTGAGCCAACTTTGCTCTGTGGTTCTGTAGTCTTGGAACTATCAAGTCAGTCAATATGCACATAAAACAGATATACTGTAAAACAGGAGGTTTACTGAGGTGTTATGTAAAGAGCAGTGTTTATCACAATCATATCCTGCAGATGACCAACTTTGAAAAGAAAAATCTTACCAGTCTCATTAAAATGACATTTCTATGCAACTAAACAGAAATCACAAATACATTTTTGGGGGGAATGTAATTAAAATATGTATAAAACCAGTTCTGAGCAAAACCAAGACTGTTTTTTAGTAGAAGAAATAAAAATCATTTAGCGTTTGATCTAAAGAAAATTCTAAAGATGCCATGAGCAGATTTGACTGAAATTAGTTGAAGTTACCTGTGGACAAAGCATCTGTTGATTCATAACACTTTAGTGTTGATATAAGCAAAACATCATAAACATTCAGCTTCGGCTGCTGCACTGTTACATGACATGTTGGAATAATCAAGCATGATGGGTTACAGTTGTTGCAGCTTTCTGAGTAGAAGAAGGTTTTGACTAATGAGTGCCCATTATTCATACTCATACCTCTGTTGATTGGCATTAACAGTGCCAGAATTAGATGCTACACATTTAAATGATTACACAGACTCGTATTTTAAAGTAACTTAAAGTAAATGCAGTGAACAGCAGTTTTTGCGTTCACTAAATATCTAACTAATCACTTCCTGTTAACCTCTATTGTCTGTTCATCTGTTCTGTTCATGTGTGTCGTGCACACACAGCCCAAATACATGCTATTAAGCACACATAGTAGCCAGAACTGCTTTCGTTTCCACTTCTAAATGGCAAGATGGAGTCATTGAGAAAGATTCCTGGCTTTTCAGCTGAGGCTTTTTTTTTTTTTTTTTTTTTTTTTGGCTGTAGGAGAGTGGGTGGATTGGGTGTTTGAGGCAGGGGGAGGAGGAGGAGGAGCAATGGATAGATGGATGAGAGCCGGTGGAGGGAGGCCCAGGCGGTTGTGTAGACTTCCTATGATGAAAAGGTCAGTGGCACCTGTAAATCCGAGCAGCTGGAAGAAGTACAGGAGGGGGGAGGAGGCAAAAGGAGTTTAGCTGCTCAGCCAGCTCTTCACTGCCCCTGCTGCTTCATACACACACACACACACACACACACACACAGAATCGCATAATGAACTCCAGCTTCTTGTTCTAAACAGCTAGTCTGAAGCCAACCCTTCAAATTGTCTACGCTTTTAAATTCTTAATATTAAACTACATCTGACAAGAGTGAAAGCACACACACACAAGTGCACTTGTGAGCGTGTTTAACACAGCTTATTTTTGTCGTGCATTGTTTGTCCTGGGACATTTCCCCACTTGTCCAAGAGGTGTACTTAATTCTGATCCTGGAATCCCTAAATAAGTTGGTCTTTCATTTGCTTATTTACAGTTCTACAAATCATGATTCAAGATGTAGAAGAGTTGTGTTCATTTAGTGCAACATAAATTTAGTTGTAGATAATGGTATAAACAAACACAGAATACACAGCTGCAGTAGCAGGGGGTCCTTCACTGCCACTATGATAAAATTGTTGATATATTTAAGTGAGCGCCTTTCACATACACATACACTGGAACAACACTTAATGCGACTGCAGGTGCAGACCCATTTCTATGTAATCCAGCTATGTGTGTGTGTGTGTGTGTGTGTGTGTGTTGCTGCCTGTATGGATTTACTGCCCACCCCTTCAGGGCAACTGGGTGGCCAGGCAGGGCAAAAAGACCTGGTCAAGGTCTGCGTCTTCCTCCTGCAACCTAAAATGATACAGCCTGCTGACAGATACCTGCTCTGAGCTGACAGAACACTTCCTCCTCCAAAATATGTACATGTTACATTAAACTGACACATTTTATCCTGTCACACAGCAGCTATTTCTCTTGTTAAGACAGAAAGCAATTGAAAATATTTCTAATACTCCTTTATATACATCTCCTACTCTGTTCAATTTAAAGTAATCTGGATGGGACAGATTTTTAAAGAATTTACAAAATATGTATGGAAATATAAAACGGAAAAATGTCTCGCTTAGACCTGAATATTACAAAGTATTTGCAGTCGCTTCACAGTAGCTACCAGGCTTTTAAATGCCTAGTTGCTATATATAATCCCTGGATTGTCTTTCAAATACAGGCTTAGTAGTGGCCTGGAGTTAAACCACATTCTGAAGATGCACCCGAGAACAACAGAGCTCTACAATGTGAAGTATCAGTTGCAAAGAGACAGTCCCTCCTGACCTTTTACTTTTTATGACACACAGCCCACACAGTATCCTGTAGTTGTCACGTATGATTATCTACAGTGTGTATTCAACCACCTCCTGTGTTTTATTTTTTGGTGGTTCATTCTGCAAGCTCTGGGTAATGCAATCCCCCCACTGCGCACTTCAGTGTCAGCATGCCTCACGTCTGTCTGGAGAGCTTTAGTCGCACTCTGTCACAGGAGTGCATTGTTATTTTGGAAGTAGCATGTGTTTGTCTAACTGAGGCTCGGGTTTCCTAGACTTCCAATGCAACTCCACTTGCTTTGGTCCGCAAAGAAGTCATGACGGTCTGTTAATGTGTGTCACAGCCGCCACATGACCACCCCCTCCACACATTCTCGTTCTTATTTATGAGGGCCAAGACGAACAAGAGAGGTGTGTAATGCTGGTAGCTGTGGTTAACTGATCAGATGTCACTTGTTATTTGAATGACGCGAATTTAAGATGGAGCAAATGTGTGACTTGGTCTTGGTCTAATACATGAATGTGTTTTCAAAGGAAGGCCAAGATGGTGAAGCTCGCGTCATAGTTTAAAGATCCATCAGAAGTGTTTTAAGGCTCTAACATTTAGACAGCAACAACCTTTTTATTTGAATGCTTGCACTAATGAAAATAAAGTAGGAACATACAGTATTTAGTAACTGTGGGCTTTATATTTGCTTAATCCTCATAGTGTAGTCTGGCCATTGAGAAGGAAATTGAGTTAGATCTGTCAAGTTGGAGTCTTTACTCTGTAAATGAATGTGAATCTGCCGTGTTATGCTTCATTTGATAATTGATAGAGCGGGGTAATTGCCTTGATCAAAGGTCAGGCAATTTAGTATTCTGAGGTTAGGCTGTAAGATTTGAATTGGATGCGTTGAATGTTTATAAGATGAAAACCTAATGCAGTCATGGGACTCCGGCCAATTAAGAACATTAAGAATGTTTTATTCTAATCGACAGTGATATCAGTTGCAGACATCCACATTAAGCCTGATGAATATTCATGAAACCTCTTCTGTGAGCCTATCGAACGCATATTAATTTCAGAAACGTGTGTCTAGAGTCCAGAGACGTGATCACATTTCCCTCTAGCATCAATCCTAATATGCAGATGAATGCTCTTTTATACATAGCACAAGCCACTGAGGTACATTTGATATTTCATTCATGTGAACCACTGAGGGAAAAAAACGAAAGGAAAAGGAAATGGCTAAAACAAACAAAAATACCCACAATACCCCAGTGTGAACTCTCCAGAGGTTGTGCATAATTACCCTGCGGAGCACCTTACCTGCTCACCTCTTGCTGCCTGTCAGTGTTGCATACAGACACACACAGGACCAAAGGAGCAGACGCGTTTTCTCTTTTTTCCTCTCACATACACCGTCACATAAAGCTCCCTTCTCATTTCTCTCTCTCGCACACACACACACACATACACCCTGACTTGCGCACACACACCAACACATAGATCAGCGCATCAGCAAAGAGCACTGCGGCTCTGCGGCCGACCACAGCCTCCACGGGGGAGAAATCTTCAGCTCATTTCTGACCTGGGCTGCCGAGGTGTTAATTGCCCTCCTGAGTTGGCAAAATTTTCAGGGTAAAAGGTGCTATCCTTGATGGATCAGCACCGTTGCCACCAGTGACTGACTCTTTCAACTTGGACGTGTACCGTGCATATCCTATATCTCATTAAAACTGCCTGCAGGATGAGGGCTATTTGGAATCACATGCGTGTGGTTGTACACATTTATTTAGAAATGCACACATATGCTTACACAAGCTGCGTCCTATCTAACCAAATATAAGTGTCCAGACAAACGTGTACCTTTAATCTTTCCTTAACAAATCAAGATGAGTGACTCCTTCTGTGTTATGTACATTGTGCACTTCAGATACATACTAATTAAGGTGTACAGGAGAACTTTGTGTACAGCAGACAGTATACAGGTTAGTTAAAATATGTAGCCTACAGCTGTATCCCAGTCAGTCAGATAGTAAACAGTTCCACAATAATATTAGGCAAATTCTCAATCTGTTAAATGTTTTCTGTAATGTTAAACATTACTTTACATCGGTGATATTCATACAACAGAAAATCAAACCTGTTTCTATTTTGGAAGAGTTGAGAAACACGCAAAATAAAATCTTTGAGAGCTCAAGACAAGGTTTGAGTTTAATTCTGGTCAGTAAAAATGCTAATTAAGATACCTGTTCACATAATGAGCAAAATTCCTCTTTCCCCATTATTCCATTATGGATCAGTATATAAGTACCCATTTCTGAAAGTGTTTCTGAAGGAAATTCACACTCTGGACTAATTAAACTCAAACTAATTCCAGCCTGCAGTTCGTAGATGTTTCACTGATGCAGTGGGAAATATTGCATAGAAAGGCATGAATGTGGCCTTGTAGCAAAGGAGCAGATGAGACAGAGGCTTTAATAAAGACGCAGTTGAAAGGAAGTGAGGGTGTGTGTGTGTTTGCATGCATGCTTTTTTTTCTCTTAGTGAAAATATAGATTATATCATTAAATGAGGTTTATCATTACAGTATCCACTCTATTAAAGTTGGTCATTTCGTCAAGAACTAAAGTTCTAAATCTTAATGTTACTAAATTAGTTTTAAACTGTTTGGTAATGGGCATGCTAAATGTAGCAGGTGTTACATTTAGTACAAAGCAAGATGTCCTTGAATGTGTGTGTTTGTGATGTGTTTTTAAGGGTTTCATTCAGTATTTCAGCAGACAAGTCGATGATGTGTTTGCTTTTGTACTTATCCATTGCTGAGTATGTCAAACATGAATATATCGTTGTGTGTATGCATGGAATTACTGTAGTGTTTAATAAATTCATTCACACGATCTGTCCACGCCTGCACAGCTGAAAAGGAAACCACTGAGCCTACGAACAACTGTGTCCCAGACACACGTGCACAGAAACACATGTTGATCTTTCTAAAGCTGTGAGGACACTCCGACATGTTGCATGTCCATGGTCCCTTACCCTAAACTCAACTAAGTCTTATTTGCCAAACAGCTTCTTTGAGGAGTGTAATCAAAGGATAAAGCAAATTTTCCACACAGTTGCAAAATGTTCACATTCCCATGAGCCAAAACCCAAACAGTATCTCACAGTACACACACACACACACACACACACACACACACACACACACACACACACACACACTACTTCCTCAACTCACATTGGAAAATCTATTAATAGCCAACGTATTACATGATCTGTGTTTGTCAGATCATTGCACTTGTCGCTTTAAATGTGACACATCAGTTATTTTTTTCTTGAAAGCATTTGTTAAAATCTTTATTAGTAACATGTTCTTTCAACTAAATAACAAGCCGGTCATTTCAAAACAACCCTACAGTGACATTTAATATGCGTTTATGAAGCTAAAAGTACTTGTTTATTAAGGAAAGAGAGACCCTTGTTCTTATTGAGCAAGAATCCTGAACTTCTAGCTTGTAACAATGAGATCTTACTGAAGGACAGAGCCTAAAACATGTGTTCTAATATTTATTTACGTTTTTAAAAATCTGATTGAAATTGAATTGGCATGGGTGCATTCGTGCTTAACAGTCACATTCGACTTACAGTTGGTGTAGCATTGGGAATGTTTTCGTGCCAAGCTGTTTTTCATCTACTGCGCAGTGTACACAGAGTACAACCACTTTACACATGTACGCCACACTTAACCATGTATCCACATGCAAACAGATGTTCACATGCATCACTCATACTCATGAGTATGAGTGAACAAACCCATAAACCTACATTCACACTAATAAAGAAACTGAATTTACATCTTTGGGCTGTATGGGCTGTATTATATACAGTACATTTTGAAACCATTTGATATGGAAGAAGACAAGCTGGTAAAGCCACACGTTCTGTATATTTACACGTCAATTATCACTTCAACAAATACGCATTCTTCAAATTTTGAGCTTTAGTTGCACATTCTATAAAATCCCACCAAAAGCCAACGAGTGACAACGTTTAATTTAGCTGGAAATTACATTAAAATCCAGCTGTGACACATTACAAATGTTCTCTGGGATTCTTGAATAATGTGAAATATTAACCTTTGTATTTTTACTGCCTAAAGCCTCTTTTTCCACCTTGAGCCTTGTCAGGGTGTTTTATTTGATAACGTTATTTTCTTAATGTTCTCTGAAATTACTCAGTTTTGTCCAACATGTTTGTGATGATTAAAGAAAGAGACATTGATACATATTAAAACTTTAAATATTGGGGCCTTTTCAGACACTATTCATTCTGCAATTAAAATGACTAATTAGTCATATACACAAACAAAGCAGTGAATTATTTTTAATAGGGTAAAATGTTCATTTAACACGAGTGTTGCTGTATGCTGTTGACATTGTACATTTTAAAATGCTGAAAATGATATATTCACTCAACATTGACACACATTCATAAAACATTCATTCAACATTCATTTTGGCCTTGAGGATAGTTTTGTCTGATATGATTGATTTGAATGAGAAATGAATCCATCGGTGCACCCAAGCTTAGCATGTAACATGTAAAACCGACAGTGAAAAAAAAAATCTGACAGAAAAAATTAAGATTTAATTAGATTTAATTATCCAGTCAGAACGATTTAACTCACCAACCAGACACATTTCAGTCGTTAGCAATTGACGTTTCCCTGTACAGTGTATTGTTTTACCCATAAAATATAACCTGGGTTCAGTTGTTATTAGTCAGTTTCTTACTGATATATACATTTTTAAAAGACAACACATTATTTGTATTGAGGAGTATTTTATTCAACCTCTCAGGTTTTTGTAAGAAAAATCTGAGAATTTAAAAAAAGAATAAAATCAAGCATCACAAATGATTGTTGTGTCTAAATTAGCTGACAGTGCAGCCGTTCAGGTCAGCAGTAAAAGAAGAACTGATACCTTCACCTTATTGAAAGTATGTGTATCTCTGTACTTTCCATAGGAGACATGAACAAAACCTATACCTTACACTTACTCACATACAATACAAGCGTGGGAGAAACACCAGGACAGAAAACATGAATGCAGGTAGATGACAGCTTTACACACACACACACACACACACACACACACACACACACACACACACACACACACACAGCAGGGGGCCTGTGTGAACCAGGGCAGATATATGGCTACAGGTCCACTTTCAGGCTTTGGGAGTTCACTCACTGGTTTCTAGGCCCTGCTTCTCCCAAGTCGCCAGTAAAAAAAAAAAAGAGTCCAGTGAAACACATGTTCTACACATCTAGACAATGCAGTACAACACGGGTCAGTTATTACAGCGATGTTCAGAGACAAGATCTCTGCCGGGACCATGGCCAAATGCTTGCTCCTTGCTCTATGTAAAAATGTGGTAATCTTTACTTTTTTTTTTACCTTTACAGAAATAAAAATATTTTTTTCATGTGGATGACAAAAAAAAGCTTTAAAAGATACAAAAAAAACACAGACCATAATGACAAATAGTTTACAGCACTATAGGCCACAGTAGGACCACAAATACACACCGCAACCTGTCAAATGTACATTTTAGATGCCTTTAAGGGTCTCTGTGAACTAATAAACATCTCAACACAGTGTAGTATGTGTTAACAGACTCATTATGGACAGAGCATCAAACTGACCTATGTATACTAACAATGGCATTCCTGCAATTTAGACTGCTTTAAATACACTCAGCCATGGGTGGCTGTTTAAGATCAAAATAGAAAAGAGAGACAAGGAAGTGATTTGGCGTTAAGAATAAAACCCCATTTTAATCATCACACAGATCTTTAATGTAGATGGTTTGTTCAGAAATGGGGAAAAAAGTGTGTTAAATATTTCCTTAACTTAACTGTAACTAAAATGGATTTTTAAAACTAGTTTTAGGGAGACTCTTTTCCTGGCTGTCCTTTACTAACACAATACTGCCATCTAATGACAGTCTGCACAGACTACATAACATCCACTGGAAACCTAAAATGAAGCATTTATACACTCAAACACAAATGCACAAACTTTTTATGCTATTGTGAAAGATACTTAAAACATTAAGACTAATGCACTACTAGTATGATGTCCGTTAACTAATTTTAACCAGTTATCCTCTCCTCTCTCTATTCATTTATGTGCCATTATTAACTTTGTGTCCTCCTTCCTCTATAGTTGTGCTTTGCCCTCTCTGTATCCCTCATCCTACAGGTGTCCCCGGCCTCAAAGTTGTTTTTTTTCTGTGTGCAGTTACTGGACCTGCCAACATGCCTAGTGTACTGCTTGATGCTCCTGTTTTCTCTCTTCTCTTTCCATGGACATGATTTGGAAAGGCAAACAACCTTCTATGGATATAGATGTCACAGCTGACAATGCATACTGTATCAGAAACCAAAAACCACAAAGAACCGCCTGCAGAGTTCAGAGACAGGCGCTAGGTCTTAGAAATCTTAAAATCAGCTGTGCTCAAAGTAGCTCAAGTTCCAGGATGAGGCTCAAAATTTAAATAACTACAAATCAATGTATGCATACATCAGGGTGATGTTGTGGTGATAGTGTTGTATCTGTACGATGACATTTTATTTAAAACCAATTTTTTGGTGCAATAGCCATCATTTCAAAAGCTCCTCTTCATATAACATGACCTTTACTACAGTTTAGGATTTCAAAATGAAGTGGCCTCTGTGATTCCCTGGATTTTACAGCCAACAAAAGGGATTATTTTTCAAATGTAATCCTCTAAAGGGACCCAGCCTGTCAGAACACCCCTGTATTGCAATAATTTTTCTTTGGATTTAGAGTTTTTGAAGTTTGTGGATGTTTATTCCTGGCTCCTCCGCCGAGGTGGTGATTGATGATTACCACTGTGCTGGTTGACATGCAATACTAATGCAAAGCATGTAAGAAAACTCACGTCAAAGGGTTGCCTTAAAATTCAAATCAACAAATGCATTTTGTTCTAACACAGCTAAATGTTATCTTGACTAAGTATTTTATGCACTGCACAAGTTAGCTTTGTCTCCATTTACAGGAAATAATTACTTAAATAATCACACAAAGCAGACAACAAATGCAGTGGCACACCATGTAGTTGATTGTAGGTGATTGCTAGGAGTTTATTCCACAGCTACGCGAACTTGTGCAAATATAGATTGAAACATGAATACAGTACAGGCCAACTCCTGTAGCAGTTGTCCCAAGGCCCAGCAAAAATATTATTTGACACAAGGACGCGGCACACACACACGATTGACAATAAACGAGATGAGTGACACAGCTGAGCCCAAGTTGCGGGTCGCTGGTAGGTCAGCCACTCACTGGACTGTCCTCCCCTTCACACTCATCTCCTCAAGCCATTCATCAACTCCCACCATTTTTATTTGCAGTAGTATTAAATGCATATTTGCAGTAATAAAAAAAATTACAGGTCTTGACATGATAAGAACATTAATGAAGGTGTGATTTGAAAAATATCAACAGCTGCTCATTTTCCTCACAATATTCTATTATTATTTTTTTCCAAATGTTATGTTTACTATAATTTAGAAATTTAAAATGCACCATTTTGCAAACTGAACCAAATAAATTAAATTACAGATTAAATGCACATTACTGTACATTCCTTAATAACTGTGTACACCACTATTACAGTTCTAAGAAACATCTTTCAGTAAAAAGGTTTTGCTCTATTGCATATAAGCTTGCTGTTTATTTCCCAAGTGCACTTGATATGCATGTATATATATTTTCTGCAAACCATGACTGATTCTGCAAGACTTCAGCAAATAATTTCCCATTATCGGCATGCTTCTCGATTCTCTCACCTCTATCCCTCTTTTCTTTAAAGAGACTGTCCCTCCTTACCAGCCAGGTCCTAAGGGAGCTTGGCCACCCATTGGGGACCCATTAAGAGGTACTGGGAGTGTGAGGGGGTAAGAGAACGGGGAGAGAGGCTGTGGCAGGTCAAATCACTTTGTGGCCGAGGGCAATCATTTACTGGAATTCAGGTCCTGTCATGCTGAAGGAGAGGGGAAGGTGAAGTGGTGTGGTGGGCTCTAGCTCTCATCTGTCTCTCCACCCAACCCCGACTATCAAAGACAATGGCTTGTGAGTGGGAAGATGGGTACTGGAGGAGCTGTTGTAGGTATAGCTGTTGCATGTTAGCATTGATCTGTAAGTCATTTTACATAAGAGGCACTTTCTGAGTGTTTCTTACAATGAGGGAGTAAAAAGGGTTTTAGCGCATTATTAGTGATCAAGCCTGGTTCATCTCACCTGAGAGCCCCTGCTGTCACTAATAAATGGTAGATGTTATGTTTCTGCCTGCATGTTTCTACACACCACGTTTTCAGCATCAGTAAATGTAACGTAAATGTGTTGGAGCAACTGAATCTTCTTCATAAAATTTTTTGCTTGACATATCAAATTGTCTTTGTAGAACAGTGTTCTTTCTAGTAATATGCTAGTATATATAAGAAAACCACAACAGAATTAGTGTTTTTAATATGCTTTAACATGGTATACATATGGCAATGGTACAGCATACAATATTTATACAGCCAGTGGGGGAAAAAATTAATCTGAAGTGCACATAGATATGAATCAGGCTATGTACTTTAAAAGCAAAACAAAAAAACTAGTTCTTGAAAAATCAAAGCATTTCTGCTTTCTGCTATTCTTTATTATTATCTAGGATGGATAACAGAGGATGGCTCCTCTGTTATCTGGCTTCTGAAAAGAGAACATTGCCTTTTATAGTCAAAGTTATGACTCATCCTCAGAACTTTGCATGCAAGTCATTCATATTGAGGTACAGTATTTTCCAAAATTGGATTTATTCCCATTGGACTTCAGATGTAGATGTTGGACTGGGTTTAGCTGCTATGATGAAATTTGACACTAGAGGACAGCATTGTCTTCTTTAACAACAACCAGGCCAAAGGAAACGCCCTTACTTCTTTCATCTTCTGCACAATGCTCTTACTGGATATTTCCATTGTCAAAAGAAGATCTGTTTTGGAAACAGACTGAAATGTTTAGATCGGGGTTTTATTCCGCAGTCAGCAGAGAGTCAATGTATTACCCATGGACACATTACCAGGTTCCTAATTGTTCACAATATGATTATATTTGCTACAATAACATAATTGTGTTTGCAATTTAGTTGCGTAAGAGCATAATTTTTAGGAGACAGGATCGCTGTAGCCATTGTAGAGCAATTAAAATCACAGTCATTTAGTTATGAAGAAGGCACCAGACATTCTGGGTTCACAGGGGTGCTCAAAATCAGCAGAAAATCAACATAGATTACGTGTTGTTCCACCAACCTGCAAAACTTGCATTTGTTGGATAAACAATTTTGATAATAAATATTTATGAAATAATAATGAACTCTTTTCTGCACATTTTCCCTCATGAATGTACAGATATCTGATGCAATGATCTTTTTGTTCTAATGAACCAGGATGAGCATGGACATGAAAAAAAATGGCTTTGATGTCAGCAGAAACAAAGAATGGGTAACAGTGTGGTAGATATGTTGATTATAAACCAGTAAATGATGTCCTTCTACACACATGCAGTCCGTGGAAGGACGATTATATTGAAGCATCACACAAAGAAACACATACTCCCAGTACGACAATATAAAGCCTGCATCTAATTACTGTTCAAATCTCATCTCAGCTGACCTGATTTTGAAACAGGCCTAATCTGTGCATGCGAGGCAGTAATGAGTCTTTCCACAGGGGGGTGATGTTGGACTCAGTATGGCAATTTGGGAGTTTTTTTTTTTTTTTTTTCAAATCATCACTTCATTAAATAAAGCCTCACACAACCGTCACACCAAATCAGTTACTGTCAGCACTTAAAGACTTACAAATAGACCAATGGCCTTGTCTGAATCCCACAATGTAGCAACACAGTTCTTGCTTACAAAGCACTTTGTGCTGCATCCTTGTCAACCTGTTTTGTCAGTTGTCAAGCAAGAAAAGGTTTGCGGATAAACCAACACGTTCCTGGGCCCAAAAATAAGCACTCTATGTCTCCAGCTTTGAAATGGGATCTTAAAAACAAGAGCTTGGCCCAGCCCCACTCTCTAATTAGAGAGGCCCACAGATGCCTGCATGCTCACACACACACACACACACACACACACATCGAAACCACACATGCACACACAGAAGTACAGACAGACAGGGGAGATCAAAGAAAAGAACACAGTACAGTAGTTTGTGTATTTACTACACCCATTCCAAAGAAATGACAAGTAGTGACTGTTGTTCTTTTTTTACATAGTGAACTGATGCTGCTTGTGCACTGAAAGCCATGAATGCAGCCTCTCCCAGATATTATTGGCACACCCATTGGTTTCTGTGTGTGTGAATGAGCTGGCTGTCATTTTCTATCTATGCGCTTTTTCAGTAATGTGTCACATGATCACCGAGGCAGCCCTAGCCAGCTTTTATCATGCTAATGTTTTTCAATTTCCCCCCACAAAGAGCATACATAGCTCATACAAAAGATGGCTTCAGAGAGGCCCGTAACTCTCCGTCTCTCTCTCTCTCTCTCTCAAACACACTCGCTCCACATACACTGACAGAGTCCCATTTCAGTGGCCAGATACAGTCATTTCTTGTGCGATGCAAACACTAACACATTGAGATCTACGCACAGATTACACGAGACAAACACACACACACACACACTTGGACGGGCACATGTACACAAGCACACATTTGCACTGGGAAAAACACTAATGCATACACGCTCATCCTCATCCTCACAGCTGGTCGCCTCTCTGAATGTGTGCAAGTGGATCTTATCAGTGGCACTTATCTGTTCACGTACACACACAGCATGAAAAGGCCTCACCATATCCAGTTTTCTCTTTCTTTCTTTCTTTCTTTCTTTCTTTCTTTCTTTCTTTCTTTCTTTCTTTCTTTATCTCTCTTGATTGCTCTATCTCTCCTCTCTCAGCTGGCTTCTCGTTTCCAGTCCCCAAATAATCACATCCTCTCAACACTTTAACAAAGAAGTCCAATTAAGCGATAAATGCCTTTTTTTTTTTTTTTTTTTTGGTTTTTTCATTTTGTCCAATCCTCCCTTCTACAACCCCCAAAAATAATAATAACAATTCAACAGTCACCCACTTAATCTAACTTGGATTTTTTCACAGTACACAGCCAACATATCAAAATATTATTTCTGCTATTAGCACCGTGTACGGCTCACTTGCTAAAGCACTGAACCAAGTGAGCGACGTTTGGGAATCAGTATTGGGAGTAGAGTGCAATCATATGCATGCTCTGCGTGAATGCTATGTTTGCTTTTTATGTTGATTGTAGTAGTGTTTAATGATTGATTATTATTTAATATGTTATAATACAAACTGAGATGGTGACACAATTTAAAAGTGATTATTAAGAGCTAATTAAACAGGTTAGCGAGATAGTAACCACCAAATGTATTCTAGTCACTCAATTCAGGCATGTGTGCGATTCAAAATGGTTATACTGTTGAAATTATGTTTTTTCATATATACTTAGTATGCAGCTTTCTGACTGTCACCCCTAGCTGCAGGCTATTGTTGTCTAACAACAGACACACAGATGCACAAGTACATATGCCGAATCCCCCTCCCCCTTTTGAATAAATCAACACATGAAGCATATAATTCTCCATATAGGGGACGTTTAAGGGGGCATTATGGTCCATGTTAAAATCTCATTAGTGGGGCAGCTGCACTTTGCACCCCATGCTGGTGATTGAAGCTCTCTTTTTGTTTTGGATTTTGTACTGGGGGGGACCATGCAGAAAACTTGTCCCTGACCCACCTCCTTCCCAAACGTACACACAAAAAGAAATAGTGGCACACTCAATGGCAGACCCTACATACGCCAGCACAAGCAAAGATAGACACAAATGATAATTTACACTGCTTGTTTGTTTTTTTTACCTCAGAGGAAACTGATGTGACAACGACAGTAACAAGAAATTAATCTTTATGCCAAGTTGCAGGAAGAACACAGCAATAGGAAGAGACAAATAGATGAAGTGACAGGTATGCCTTGACTAATTATCATTTACAGTACATATAAAATTAATTATAATGGTTAAAAACCAAAGCAAGAATGCGCCAGTATTATCAAGGGTGGGTGGGTTGTAATTAAGGTTTAAGTTGTTGCAATAGCAGCAGTAACTTCTATCTGTTATCTTTTATCATAATGACAAACAGATTTTCCTGATAATTACAGTAGTAATCAGTCAGGAGAAAGGAAGACAATTTCCTTCGGAAAGACAATACACTGTGGTCATTTTGCAATCATCAGTTTCTGCAAGAGTGGTTAATCTACTTTTCATTGTTCCAAAAGATGTTGAAACAGAAACACTCTCAGCGAGGTGTTGACAGACTGGTTCATTTTGTTTTGAAATATTTTATTACAAAAACGTGTCGATTTTTCACTTAGAAAAAAAAAATAAAATCCATTCTAACAAAAACAATATAGAGCACTGTTCTACAATATCTTAACAGTGAATCATTTTCCTTTTGTTTTTACAAAATGGTGAAACACAACAAACAGCTAAACTCTTAAATTATAACTGCAACTACGAGCCTGCTGTTATGTTTGACTATTTCTACACAGTGTCACCAGTTTCCAGGAGGCCTCTATTTTTTAGGCAATGCTCGAACTTGATAAGAATAGATGTGTGAAAATAATAATTTCACACCTTGTCTGAGAGCATTCAGCCAGTTCCCTTTATGTGTATTTGGTGGAACAATACATCTGAGAGAGACAACTTTGTATTCCCTAAAGCTTGCTTTTGCACGATGGGAACTTTGTGTAGCCACAAACAAACTCTAGAAGTGCACAAGCACAAACATGCAAGGTGGATGGTACGCACCTTTGGGCACTTTTCTGGCACTCTGTCCGGACAATATGCAATGAAGGGTGAGATAAAAGTGCCAGTGTTAGCAGGAAAGAAGACGAAAAAAATAAAAAATCCCTCACTGTGGAAATAATTCAGTGAAGTGTAGAATTTAGCAGCGACTATTTTTAAACTGGGAAAACCTCACAGCCTGTACTTTAAGAGGAGGTCATGCAAGGCAAGATGGAGAGGTGCCATGAATGAGGTTCTGGCAGATGTTGAGCTATCGTTTTTTGCCTTTTTCCTCCTTCTGCTTCCTTTCCTCACTTCCTCCAGTTTGTTTTAGAGCCCAACACCAATGAGCTATAATCATTGAAATAAAATACTTCTGTATCAAATTGTACTGCGAATTCTTTAGGAGTGAATGCTATTATTTTCCACTGTTGGCTGTCACAAAGTAGTGTACACGCTTAACTAAATCAGTCAGCTTTTGGCATAAACTAATGTACAAATGGGAGGTGTGTTGTTTGCTCACAGGCATTTTGAGTCAATATTGCTTTAGTGGTTACAACTGTGCCAACAGAAGGACTGTGGCAGAAGTAAGCAAATAATGGTTATAATAATTCAGTGTGCTGAGACCTTGAGACAGATTATTCTGTGTTGAATTCATGTGTCAGTGGTGTCAAACTCATGCATCTTCACAATGCTGACAGATTTTATTTTAGTAAAAATCGTACCTGATTTTTCTTGGCACTTTACTCCTCAGACGTTGCACTGTCAAAACCACCTGTCTTAAAGGATAAAGCCAATGACGTTCTACTATTACACCGCATTACTGTTAACAAATCCCATACACAGACTAAAACCAACAAAGGATTGCGCCCCAACCTTCAGGTCTATGTCTTCAACATGATTTGTCAGCCCCAGAGACATCCATTGAAAACTATTAAAACACAGTAAACTGAGTGACACAGTTCTTTATTTAAAATAAATGTTAGTACAGTAAAAATATGCCCAGTTGTTTATCTATACACATCACTCATAGTCTCTCAAGGTCACTCTTAATACTCTTAAGCATAGTTTGTATTGTAAACCATCAACCTACTTGTGCAACATTGGGATTAGAAAATGAAGTGTTTGCTTTGGATGCTGGGTTTTTGTACAATAGATTTGATAGAAATGATGTATGTCGCTACAAGAACTAAATAAATTAAATAAATTGGATGGTTGAGCGAGTGAAGGAATGATGAATTATGATTTTTTTAGGCATTTAAGTTGGCTTAATGTTGGTCATATGCCCCTTTTTGTTTGACACACACAAAACAAAGTGTAACTTCCTCATCTGAATTTTAAAATATTAAACCACTGTCCAATTCCAAAGTCTACACACACCTCATATAATACAAAAGACGTGTGTTTCCTTGCAGACAGTATGTGCCGCATGTCCTTGTTGAGTGTAAAATCAGAGAGAACACAAGGAGAACATCAGATATCAGTGCGGCTGCATCCTCCCTACACCAGATCCGGCCAGATCCACTGATAGACATGAGGCTGACGGAGAGAGTATACGCTCCAGACAGGATATTAGAATGGATGTTTCCTTCTTTCGTACGCCACAGGCAGGACTCTCTCCCACTTGTCTTCTCTGTAGAAAGACACAGAGAAAAGATAAAGACGTGAGCGAAGCTGACAGGCTGCTGGAGCCATGGTCTCCCTCGCTGTTTGTATCTTGGGCCAGTTTCTGATTTGATTCTGAGAGGATGACTGTGATGGGGTCTTTTTTTTTTTTTTTTTTTTGGTGTGTGGACAACAGATGGCAAGGGATGATGCAGATCTCTATGTCTGAGGTGATAGGAAGCTATTTGATGCTGAAAAACAGCATTTGTCTTATTTTAATTTAACCTTTAGAAGCATCTTGTCACAGTAAGGAATCTTTTTTTATTCTAAGAGACAGGGTCAAGAGAACCATATCAAGATACATTTATAGTTAAACCTACAGGAAAACAAGACACAACACAAAGAAGCAGCTTTCAAAAACAACAGTGTGAGAGAGAAAGGAAGGTTAAATTCCCAACACAGGGCAAGGTTAAGGGTGTCAGTACCCAGCATCTGCAGACGTTGTTTATATAAGAGTCATACACAGAGAGAGTTTGGGGCCGATTTTTTAGGTGCATATGTGACTCCTTCCGGCCCTGACACATGCTGTATACATCAAAAAGGCCCACCACAATGGAATTGCATTTTGCATACCCTGTACCATATGAGCAAAATATATTCTCTGTGACAATTATTTAATGCAATTTGAGGGTTAGGGTTAAAATACTGTCAACATACTGTAAGCATTTGTCCTTTTAATTAAATATTTTACATCTAACCAAAGGTTATAGGCTACTATTATTTAAATTGTCTTTTCTAACTACAACAATGTCACTTTTTAGGAACAAAGGCAACATGTGATCTGCAAATATGTAGCAGTATTAAATAATAATAATTGCCTGAGTCATTTCTGTTAGAACCACTGAACAAACCAATTCAGGAAAATGATTAACCCTGCACGACCATCAACCCCACTTTAATTGGCAGACAATGTATTTGTAGTTACATTTGTGTGAGTGTGTGTGTGTGTCAGTTCTGTCATGCATCTGAATCAGAGTGTATGCATGCCTGTAGATGGATATTCCATATGTGTGAGCATGTGTGCATGTGTGCATGCATGCATGCGTATTTCACACATGACCTACTGTATCAATGCACTAAGCTCTGCACTCTCAACAGTTATAGCACCATAAAATATAAATTATTCTTTGTATATATTATAAACCAGTAACGTTAGTATTTCATGAACTGAGACACTTTCACCTGCATCACAACCTCCCCCACATCTTCATTTACTAGACACAGACATGCCATGCTGAACCCGACTTATAAAAACACTCCTCACTGTAGCCATATTTTATCAACAACAGCTTTATTCTGACGTGACCTCATTAGCGTATAAAATGGATCCATATGTGGTTGTCATGCCATGCATGTGAACTGACACATAATTTGCATAGTTAACTAGCAGCCGAGCGTGAATACTGCATGTGAACCGTAACAAGATGGGCAACATCCTGCTACACATGTCCTGATGAGAGGAAAACTCGGCCCTCCACACCCCGCCCCACCTCCTCTAGGCCTTGAACACACCTCTGTGTCTTTAGTGCAGGAGCTGAACCAGATGTTTTATCTAGTTCACCTCTTGTTTTTACTGTTTGATAAAGATTTTATTGTGAGGACGCATGTACGTATGTTTTATGGCACTTTGTGTGGTAGTGGTGTCAAAAATAGTTTTACCTCCCTGCATATCTGGTGCTGAGCTGCACAGGACGGGGCTGGCAAGGAGATAATGTACATATGGGATTGCTATCTGTCGGATATGGCACAGACTAAAGTGTGTAAGTATAAACAAGGTGGACTTGCGCTAGACAGGAGTGGGAATTTGTGGCAGAGCACAGTTGCACCTGGCTTCTTGCTGTTTCCTTATCTATCCAGATATTATACATGTGAATTGGTAATTGCCTGATACATTGAGAGTTTCATGAGGAAATGTCTGGCAAAGGCAATCACTCGATTCAGGCTATTTGCTTTCAGCGCAGATTATTTCAGTGAGTGAGTGCACAAAATTGGATCATTATAGAGTAGGCTTTTTAATGTGAGAATGACAGAGAGCATTATGATGAGTAGGCGTGATGCTTTCTTATTTAACTGTTTCATTTATTTTACATTCAACAGTCCGGGCTAGTCATAGTCCTGTCTACAGTTCACATTAGCTTTTTGGGACAGCACTAATACAGAAGGTAAAAGACAGGAAGAAAAGGCATTTGAAAAGTGATTAGATTGTCTCAATGCTAATGCTAATATTGTAGTTTGTTTTTATTTTACTTTTATGTGCTGATGGGTTCAAGATCAAGATTTTTCCCATTAAGTTTCTTAATTTTTAAAAAAGGACAGAGCGAAGTAGGATATGAAATAAGACACAAGGAGCACACAATAAGAAATTGAATGATTTTTTTTTTTTAGCTGATAATGTAGATTACAGTGATGAGTATCCTATGGGTGGCATTTGTCATTGGCTGGCTGTAAAAATGAGTAACTACGAGGTATGAAGTATGAGTGCGTGAGTATAAACCTGCTTTTTGTTTTTTTAAGGCATACCGCTAATTGTTGTGGGTTAAATAACAGTAAACAGTAAAGATCTTTCACAATACAAAATCCGGTTTTGTGTTGTGACTTTAAAAGACATTCTTGTTCCCTTTGTACCATCCCTAAACTCAAGAGAGCCTAAAGCCTCCCTCAGGCCTGGTTCCACATGCTAAGACCTTTGTGTGGTTGGTACGGTATGGTTCTTATTTCCCATATACAGTACTTTGAACATATGGAGCAAGCGGAGTAGACAAAGCCAGTCTATCCACTGCCAGCAGAGCTGTACATAAACTCTGAATCCTGTCGATCTTTCCATCCATAGGGCTGGAAGTGTTCCCAGAGTTACGACAGGCTAAGGCCGTTAGTGATGACTTCACCCTGAGACGACCTAATTGGGGAACTGTCATGACATTACAGCTAAATCCCCCTTAAATTAAGCTTTGACTTTGAATCGTGCTGTGAATTATGGTCTCAAGGAAAATGTCTATTGGGATTCGTTTGATTAATAGTGTCAGAGGATGTATTAAAAAGTGGGGTGGTGGGTCTGCACACAGAAAAGTAGTGGATCTGTGAATGGGTAATCACGTCTGCAATGCCAGGCCCCGCCACCTAATACTCACGGCAGGGTCCAAGGTAAACACAGCTGTGAAATGTCCTGAACGACTGCACAAATAATAAATCTGTGTGGGTGCAGTTAGTGGCTGCTGGGCTGGTTCTCCTTCAACCCACTGTCTGTCTATCTGTCTGCTTGTCTGTCTGTGTCTCAGTCTTTCCCAGAGGGACAGTAGCAGCGCTCACAATCACCAATAGGATGCGGGGACTGCGTACAAATGAAAGACGGCAGAAAATCAAGATGGATGACAGAAGGAATGAAAGCATGGGTGGTTTGGTTGTATTGTAGATTTGCCTTCATACGTCCAGAAACATTTATTCTCAGTTTGGACAAGCGGGACATGTTTTGTGCGGAGCTATCTGTTGTTTAGAGTTGTATGAAACATCATGAGACAAGATTCATTCATGTGAGGAGAATACAATGTCTTTTTTAATTGCGTTGTAGAATTAGCCCTAACTAGACTGCTAAACCATAAACGTCTCCTCTCAACAGAGAAGCCTATATTTTTGCTCTCAGTTGTTATTATTGTGACCAGACATCTGTGATATAATACAAACAAAATAAATGTAAGATAAAACTAATAGGAAATCTAAAAACAACTCCCCACCCCTGCATAGCAAACGTATTTTTTTAAACTTCAAATCCAACTTTATCAAATCAGAAGATGACTGCTAGCAAATATGACTCAGACTTGTGAAAAACAACTAAAATACACTTGATAGCCCAAATAAAGTTGAGATATATTTGATGCTGGGAGAGAAATGTCTTTTTTGACTCACACTAATCTCTTCCCAGAACTTAAGCCAAGCAAACTCTTCCTGTCACTCATGTTATTCACTTCCCTGCCTAAAGAATTACAGTGTACATTTGGATAGGTGTTGTTGTGTGAACTAATGTTTGATGGCAGCCTCAACCCTTACGACACGACCCCTGTCTCTATTTTTTTTTACTCTAACCTACAAATATCATTGTAGGTTGCACCTTTTCTCATTGATGATTTTAAATGTCACCAGCCTTTTTATTAACAAAGCAAACAAATTCTGACCAGAGCCTCTATTCCCAAAAATTTAAAATATACATGCAGTCCAGTATCCTAGTTTGACTATGGATATATTTAAAAGCAAGATTAGGAAGTATCTCTATTCTATAAAATAGTTACTTGCAGTAGTCATCTTACTCAGAACCAACACTCTAGCCTATATGACCTATGAATCCTCCATAAGTCTGTAAGGGGGCCATGAGACTGTGACTTCCACTGTCGTGGTCAGAACCTAAAAGAACCCAGGAATAACCTACCCTGCCAAAAAAATCAGCACAAACTTTCAGACAGTTAGCCAAGTAAATAAGTCCAGCACGCAGATGGTCTAGAGCACAGGCCATGCAAGTGTTTGCCTAACAAATTCTGTCATTTCTTTGTCACCAACGTGTGGAGATCTCCTGGAGGGGGTTCAAGGCAGGTGTAGGAACATTGACTTTGTCATCGCTTTCAGTTTTGTTCTTCTTGTCAGGACGTGTTGAATACTCTCCATGTTTCTGGCAGTGAGAGCAGTGGAGGAAGCCAGGGAGTTTTTCCCACTCAGACATCACAGACACCCAAAGCACCTACTGGACACATCAGCGCTGTCCATGTCAATAGCATCAGACTCAAGGGGTGTTTGACTGGCCAAGATGAAATTCGGTCTGACCACATTCTAAGGTGATTATGCTATATTTTATATGCAGATGTAATTCCATGCCTTAAGGTAGTTCCATCTGGACATCCCCAATATCCACCTAACTTTTTGGCAGTAGAAACAGCCTGCATCAACAACTGAAGCTGAACAATACTGATATATTTGACAATGATATGATGTCATTTCAACCTAAATGCAAAATAATAAACAAGTAAGTAATGACACTATGTAATAACCTATTTATAACAATTACTGTTTACAGTTACCCGCTCTTTTAGCATCATATGTGTCAACCCTTCTAGGGGATTCTGGATAATCCTCTTCTCTCAGAGTTCAAAACACAGCAGCAGTGTTCATCCTGACACCCAGTGCGAAGCAGAGAAGTTCCTCCTGTTGACTGTGTCGCTGGTATTACAGAAAATCCCTATAGCATCTCTGCTGTCGTTCTCTTCCTTGTACTCTCCAGTATGACCAGTCCAGCATCGCAGCAATATTTTCAGGGCACTGTTATTTTTGCCAGGACTGAATCTGCTTGTCATAACAAGAATTCAATTTCAATTGAGTTTCACTTGCTGAATTAATGCCTCCAAGGACATTTTCAACAAAATCAGTTGGGTTTTTTTTTATACTCAATGCCACTTACACAGACGTTCTACTGGAACTGTGGTGTGAGACAGAAAAAAAAAGACAGACAAGAAGAGCCCACATGGGTATTTATTGTGGTTGTAAATTTACCTTGAATTAGTTTGACAGTGTTTCTGTTTAAATGTTCCAACTTTTATGATCGGGTATGAGTGCATATTCTTTTTTAAATGTTATGCAAGTTTACGTTTGAGGAGATAATACACAATAATATGTCAGGTTGTTATAATAAGCTCATCTTCATGAATGCCAGCGAAGCAGAAATACTTGTCTTAAATCAACCATTTGAGTAGAACTGTACGCCTCTCTAAAACTGCTGCAGCAGATTAAATTACTTAAGATTAGGTGATGCACAGTACTTGTGAGCTATAAAAGAGACTTGTTCATCCTGACAAATGCCATTTACATGGAATATAAACCACATGCATTGTTTAAGTTTTTTAAATAAAAGGTCACTGAAGCTAATTTCCACCTTAATGAAAGGAAACCATCCTGTCAGTCACATCTGTTTTGTCAGACAAGTTGTGTCTTTAAATGCATCATACATCAAATACATCATACTTGGTTATGAAGACATGTGTGGGGGGCACTGTTGTGTTGATTGAGTCACATCCAGCAGTGCTGCTGTGGGTGCAAAACAGCCTCCGGTGTTAGCGTGTATAAACAGGCTTATAAATGGAGCACTATTTGGCTGTTCATTTTCATCCTCTTAACAGTAAACAAGGCGGAACTCGCCCTGACACCCTCAAATAAATGGAGACCAACACATGCAAATTCAGCTGCAGTGAGAAACCAAGGAGGGTTGTTTGAGTTAAGGTCAATGCTGTTTAGATTGCATTGGTTGTAGGACGATTTTTTTTTTTTGTTTGTTTGTTGAGCTTTTCTGCGAGCTAAATCATGTATTCATGTATTCTGAAATTCGATGATGTTGTAATAACTGTGTTTGCTTGTGTTGTACATATGTTTATTATGGGGAAATGTGTGTAATGTGGTTTGTGGAGGGGGGAGAGGGGATGGTGGGGCTACAAAGGATTCAGCAGAGTAGATTCACTCATATAAATAGTCTCATAGTAGCAGAGACTCATGAGTGACAATGTACTTTATATCTGATTCCCAGAGATGTGATTCTATCATATACACCACCTGCAGTGTGTCTATTTTTTTCTTATATATTTAAACATCAGAGCTTTGGCTATTGTTAGACCCGCTCAAGAAAATAAGTGCTGTTTCGAATGTCAGTTGACCTTTACATTAACCATACCAACACAGCTTTTTTAGCATGCCGATGTTCAAACAAACAAAGAAACAAACCTTGAACTTTAATCTCACATGCATTACAATTGAGGTCATAGCAGGACGAGATAACCCCTACTGCTAACTGAATATGTTAGATTACAACCACTGGCAGTAGTTTTTAACAAAGAAACTCATGCAAGCTGACTTCATGTTACGTATGCGGCACAAAATGCCAACAAGTCAAGTCGGAGCCTGGTAAAGAAATTCAAGTATCAAGATACTGAAGTTAGGAGTGGAGTGAATGTTGTAATGACCTATATTTATCAGCTAGTAATCATTAGGTGCTGGATCTACGATTTGCCAAGTGTTTGCCAACAACTTGATTGGTCTATGTGCGATGTATTTCATACGCCTATGTCAAAAATGGTTTCAAGTAGTTGCAAATTGTAACTTCACATGCTTGAACAATGTAAAACAATCAGTTGGCACCAATGAATAGTTAATATTGACGTGAGTCTAAATATTTTTTGTCTTTTAGACAAGCCACTTGACATATACTGTACGTCTGACACCCTTCAGGATGTCTCTATTGGTCGAGATGCCTTGGTTTGAATTGTGCCCCATAAAAAGATAATGGTGATTGTCAGAATGGTGGACAGGTTATGTATGAGATCTCCATTCATTAAACACAATCAGTCTTTTCTGAAAAAGCCATTCACATGAGCACACTGAGGACAATGCACATGTCACCGTGATAGGTCCCATCTTGGCTTTTTAGTGCTTTGCTAAAACAAAGACAGGATTAAGAGCATGGATTGAAATGGTAAACCACAGTCAAATACATTTGTTTCTCTCTAACACGCTATAGTCTCTGTGCGCCCTGCAGCGACCTGCTCCGAGTTATTTATGATGTCAAAATTAATCTCACTTAGCACGATGGGCTCTCTTGAAGAGGGCCCTCCTTCTGAGTCTGCTGCCGAGCGATGGATGAGAGAGAGATTGAGGAGAGGAGAGGGAGCGCAGAGCCACCGAGGACTTATTCAAATCCTCCCTCATAGATTAGCAATCGCAGCTTGACAAGCCGCCCTGCAACTTATTATTTATTTAATTTTTGAAAATCGAAGCTGCTTCTTACTAACATGTCAGAGACAGGGGGGTAATCCGTTTGGAATTTACGAGTGATGAGACAGGAGACAAACTCGCCAGTGTGTCACAAAGTAGCGAGGATGCAGGAAGTAAAATATGCAAATGAGGTCTGCAGGCTTTAAAGCAGCTGTCTGTTTGATTGCCGCTTTCTGGCATTGTTTGCCTATGATGGATTGAGGCTTTCATTGCAGGGGCCCATTAGGAGTACAAATATTATGATTTATTATTAGACATGATCTTTGATTGTGAATTTATGTGAGGCTCTTTAAATGTATGGGATCGTTCACAAACGTATGGGGTATTTAGTTTAGATGTACAGTAAATGTAGGCTGATATTAGAAAGCAGAGCACAGAGATCAGTAATGCCCGCTGATTTTTGCATGGACCACCAAAGATTTAATTTGGGAACTTATCATAAGAATCACAATAAATTAAAGGGCACATAAAAAACGCAAAAAGACAACTCACGACCAGAACCTACATCAACTCGAACCAATCACGTTGAGCGCAGCCTTTTCTCTCTTGACTAAGACTTAATCTATTAAGATAATCTTTGTGCTCACACAAACAGAATGTGACAAGGACTGTCTGAGGGAATAAACACAGCTTCTTTGTTGCAGCTTCTTCACTGGGACGGAGTTTTAAACAGATAAACAAAGCGTGCAAGTGAATACCAGTCACCACTGGCACCTCGTTCTGTAAATGCCGTAGTAGAATAAGTAGAGTTGAGTTACTTGTGTTAAGCAGAGGAAAATAAAATAATAAAAAATAATAAAAGCAATGCAAGCTGACTGTGACATCTATTTAACATGATAGGCCAAAGAGTATGCTAAATAATGTGTGCAGATAAGATAATGTTAACCGCTTGGGCAGAGCTTTTGTTGAACTTTAACTTGATTTAAAGTCAAATTGATGTTGTATAAATTTACAAAAGTAAAAGTATGTAAAAGTAAAAAAGGCCCCTAAAATACAAAGAATATGGAAGAAGGAATCATCAGGATAGATGCATCATAATCACTATTCACTGGAATCCTGATTCATACACTGCGAGGAGTATCCCAGTTTTGTTATGGTTAATGCAGTAATGAGTAAACTGTCCTCAAAGCAACTTAAATGGAGGATTTAGAAACAAAAACGTGTTTTGTAGCCATCCTTCAATGGAAAATTTATTTTTATAATGTTTATCATAAAAAATATAAATAGAAAAAACTGTAATTTTCAAATGTTTACTTTTTTTTCTTGAGTAGGTGATTTGTTACAGGTTGTGTTAATCTTGTAGAACATGGGAGGATAGATTTCATTCTTTGTTATTGTCACACTCACCCTAACAGGTTTCAATAAACCAACCAGCTCATTATAGCTGCGACCTGAATGGAATATGCTGGCATCATTTGGAGATCTTAGCTCTGTGACATTTATAAATATTTGACAACAGATGAGTGGGCTCTGTGGGGTGCCACTCCAAGCACTACAGACAAGTCTGCTAATAAGGCAAAGGCCATGAACGGTTCTTGTGCTGAAGACCACGCTCGATATCCAGTGACTGAGATAGTGGAGAAAACACGCAACAGCCCTGACTCACAAACTTGGCAACACACACATAAATGGAGACACCGTCACCAAGTGTGAACAGGAACTGAGCGACAGTTAGGAGTGTGTGAGCCAGTCATCAGAATCAATAACAAAGTAAATGAAAAAGCAATTAGATGCTTTGTGACCAACTGTGATTTCTATAATAATACTGTGTGTATGTGTGTGTGTGTGTGTGTGTGTGTGTTGGGGGGGCTCACATTTGCTGCTACACTTGAGACAAATTGTAGCAAATAAATTATGACTCTGATGGTCACGCTGTGCATAGTCACAGAATACCCACTTATTAAAGACACAATGTGCGTGTGTGTGTGTGTGTGTGCGTGTGTGTGTGTGTGTGTGTGTGTGTGTGTGTGTGTGTGTGTGTGTGTGCCTACATCTTGTTTTTTTTTTTTTTCTCAAGCAGCTGTTAACCTTCCGGGGCTTGAATGAGAAACAGGTTTTGGGGGCCAAGCAGAGACTCTTTGCTCAGAGGAAGCACCAAAAACAGTGTAATAGCTGACATGTTGCTAATAATGCACTAAACGTTGCCTGATTTATTGCTCAGTGTGTGTTGCATGCAGGACATTTAATTTACAGCCACATTACACACGAGCTTCAGTATAGCACATACAAGTAGAGGCTGAATTTGAAAGCATAATTTTCTCCTAAGTTGCAGTCTGCCCCACTTTACCCAGCACATATTTTGCCGCTGAATAAGTAGTTGTTAAACCAACTTGATAGTTGTACAACACCCAGCTCATATGCTGACACTTTTGTAAATATAGCAACAGAACAAAAATTGCAGCGACATCTGTTGTCATCCAGAGCTTCTCTCTTTTTTTTTTTTTTTTTCATCTTACAAAAAGCAAGGCCTTAATATCTTGATGGTATTTGTTCAAAAGCGTCTCCTGAGAGGCAGAGTGAATTCTTTATTCCAGTGCAATGTTACATTATGTGAACTATATATGAAACATTGCATGGAGTGGTTTGTTTTTCATTCACGTCTTTTTTTTTTTTTTTTATCCTGTTCTGATTTTTCTCATTTTAATTCCCCCCTGTTCTTAGCAACCTCTTTATCTGTAATTACTCTTCCTTTAATCTTGCTCACTTGTCTCCTTCCACTTCCTTTTGTACCTCCATCCCCCCTCACTTTCTGTCCATCTGTATACATTGCTGTCTCTATGTTGGCACGTGCATCGCTGTTCCCCTGTTGGTTCTTGGCCAGCTCCCCCACTCTTCTGTTCTCAGTCTTGTACACCCACCCCCACCTTCCTCCTCTTCCTCCTCTTCTTCTTCCCATTTTGCATGTGTGCCAGGGTCCGGGGGGCTCGGCACAGTGTACAGCCCAGTGGCCTAAAAGTGAATACTTACGTAATTGCCAACTGTCTCCAATCATTAGGGGCAGCCCTTAAAAAAGACATGCTTCGCCGACAGCTGCGTCCCCTCGCCTTTGCCAGCCTTTCAGATCGCATTTGCTTTAAAGGGCTCGTCTATTTAACCCCAGAGCAATGTGTGCACTGTTGATGATAGAGGAAATAGATAAAGGGTACACTATTTATACAGAGTTCTGCAACATATTGTATGCATTAAAAGAGAGAGTTTGTGATTGTGTTTAATTTGAATATTATAATAATTTGACCTGACTTCATGGACATTGCGTCAATCACTCCATAGTACTTTACTTTAAATCCTTTATAATTACAATGACAAGTTTGCAGCATGATTGGAAACTTCTTTCTCCCATTTTATATACTGTTCTGTACTGTAGCTCACTGGGTTGCTGTGCCATAAGTGAGCAGAACCCACAGTCAATATTTTAGTTAATGACTTGACTAACGCAGGAATCAGGCCTTGGATCTTTCATGTTTTACATTTTTTAAACCAGCAGATCCTTTACTTCATTTTGTATGTACAACAAGGTTTCAAGCGTTGTTGCTTCTCATAGTGCTGCATGAATTCTAGATTAAACCCACAGATATAATGTAAGTAATTACGGATGAGATGTGCACTGTGCACAAGAGACTCATCTGTTTATATTAACTACTGACAGTTCCCTGCCAGTTCCTGCTGAGAGATGAACGTACATTTTATTTCCGTGCTTTCAGAGAGACCTCCCACAGTATGGTTAGTGACAGCTGGGTCAGAGCCCCACATATTGGGGACACAGCTGCCCTGCAGACATGTGCTCACACACACACACACACACACACATGCATGCACACAGTCCCATGCATCAGGCAAACAGGAACAGGAAAACAGAGCATCTGAACAGCCTCTGAGCAGAAACGTGACCACATTTCTGTTGTCTGAAAAAAAAATTCAGCAAAAAGACATTTCAGCAAAGAACAAAAGAGTTTTATTGTCATACAGAGGAGAAGAGACACTTCACCTTAGAAGAAAAAACAGAATCATTTTTTAATTACAATCCGTCCACAACTATCAGCAGAATTTCTAAATTTATGTTTATCTCACTGACTGCTAAAGACATCAGCATGTTTCAAACTGTGGCTCAAGGTTTTCACTCAAAATGAAACATCTTGTGTAAGTCACAACAATAAACCACAGAGTAACAAACACAACTAACTTTAATTTGTTCCAGAGGAGTAACCACCACAACAAGTGGCTTCAGTCGTCTAATGTCTATACAAAAGAAGAAGTGCAATGCTGGTGATGAATGGTAGACTGCCATTGTTACTGAGCGGGACTGTTTGTAGATGAACTACAGTCCCCATGTTTTCCATAATGAAGCAACAGGTCATTTGATAAGATGAAACATTCTCATCATTTTCATTTAGGTTTGATGCTGCGTTTACAAAAAATAAACATATGGTATGGTTGAAGTCAATTTTAAGAACAAGATAAAATAATAAAATAATTATATGGCTCTTCCAGACTTCCTAAATGGATCAAATTCTCCATTTGCAATGATTCTCTATTGAAGAAAAATATTTTTGGACCTTTGTGCTTCAAGTGCATTAGTTGCAGTACTGCTGTTTGGTTAATATGTCAAAATTAGTGTTATTCCCAGGGGATTATTGTAAACCAGTGTCAAGTGAGTTCCTACTTATTTTCCATCATAATTACTATGGCCATAATTACAATGGGGATTTGTCACGTGATCTTCTTGTTCTTGACAGGACAGTCTATCAGACTTGTTGCTTGTTTTATTATTTTTTTAGCTGTCGGAGTTTCACAATAAAGGTCAATAAGACAAGTAATAAGTCAATAACATGGCCTAAATCTCTTATTTGTAAATAATGTGAACACACTTAAAATATCTAATGTTACGTTATTAAACATTGATAAAACTATAAGCATTCTATGATGGTCATGCTTGTTATTGTTACTTCTGATAATGAAAATCAAACGTATGACGGCTGAGAGTGAAGGAATTTGAGTGTTTGTTTTTGGTTTTAGGAAAAAAGCAATTCACAAATAAGTGTGTAACAGATGCTCAAAGGGCCATGAATCAACCATGAAGGATAATCAAATCAAATGCAAATGTGGTTTGTGATTTTATGTTTATGCTTGATGTCCTGGGGGGGCTGTCAGTTGTAAAGGGAGTGGCGGTACATAATGAGGGGTCATGCTTGAGGGCTCCTTTGAAAACATGGTGAGTGAAAGACCTTTACTTGCAGACAAGATTGTAGAATTTGTCCAAGCCGAAGGGAAACGTGAGCAAGGAGCATGCTCAACACACACACACTTGAACTTCAGTCTTTATGAGGGCACTCATACTGACATAATGCATTCCCCAGCCCCTCAGCCCAACCCTGACTCTAACCTAATTCTACCCTTCACCCTGAAACCAAGTCCTACCCCTAAAAAAGCTCCTCGAAGGTGTGTCAGAGAGTGAGGACCAGTTATAAACTCCTGGTCCTCACACAACTACACACACAGTAACACAAATAAATATTTACACACCAATACAATCACCCACCAGGCACCAACTATCACCTTTGTCCTTTTCATTCTCCATCCACGTGCTAAGCCTTTTCATTGTTAAGAATGAGGTGAGTGATGGTTTAATAGATGGTTTCATAATGAAAGTATGTAATGGAATAAATGAAATCAATGTATTTTATAATGACAGAGTTCTTACAATACTAAGTGGTCACTATACAGTATGTCCTTATTAAAAGCACTGTGTGGATTCACTAATATGAATGCTGAATGCTATACATTTAAGGAAAGAATATCTATATAATGTATATATTAAATCTATTTATATAATGAAAAACATGAACAATTCTATGATTGAAAGATGATATTTACCTAAACCAGAGCAAGTGTTTTTTTTTGTTTTTGTGTCCTTGTGTGTACTATTTAGGCAAAAAGCATAGACATACAGTAAGTAAGTACTGTTGTGCTTTGACTCACAGGTTGGATATAGTGTGTCATGCCCCCCAAGCAAGCAGAGGAAACACACAGTACAGACATATACAAAATGTGAAAAAAATAGCTTTGAACCTCCCACCTGTCTCCTAAACGTCATGGTAGAACAGTCATTTAAAGTGAGTAGAGTGTGGCAAGGTCAACACAAGGTTTCCTAAAACAGCTGAAACTAGTTTATAATAGTTAAAATACTGTCAGTCACTTCATCATAAATTCACTAATATACTGTACTGAGCAAATAGATGTTGTTATTATTTACATTAAAACAGGTTCAGTGTTAAAAAACAAAAATTGCTTCGTGACTTCAGCTTTATCTGTTGAATCGCAGTAACCCACATGAATGAAAATGTGTGTATACTGACTAGGTTATAGGAAAAGGAATAACCATTTGAAAGGTACCTTCATGGTTTAATGTCTATGTAAGATCTATTGGTTTAGTTTTTTTGCCATAGATGAAACCAAGCAGTTGTAGTATCATATATAGGTGATATAGGTGCACTAATTTAAGTCTTGCCTTCTTACCCAGTGGTATAAGAAAGAAAATAGACTGTAATGTGAAAAAACAAATAACAAATGATAATAAACCATAATTTCAAATGTATCTGAGCTGTGCACACTTTACATGTCGACATGTTTGAAGTCTTCAGTATTAATCTGCAATGTTGAAAATAAGAAAAACAAAGAAAAACCACAGCAGGAGAAGGTGTGTTCAAACTTTTATGTATATAAAGTTGAAAGCAGTGAGTCCAATTTATTTTGCAACCATCTGATATTTAAAGGGACAATAGTTAAGTTTTATATAGCCAAACAAAAGCTGACTTAAACAATACGGCTCAGGTGGTACACATGCAAAACAGAAGGGATTTCTTGTTTCAGAGCCATGTGTAGGGGGGCTTGTGTAATTAGAGAAGAAGGATCTCAATAGCATCATAATTGGAGGCAACGCCCCCAACCCAGCAACGGGCCATGGGCCTCTACATATGTTGAGAGGTTTATTGCAATGAACTCCTCAGTCTACTACTCTTTAAAACACAGAGGAGGAGAGTGGGAAACAATGGTGGGTTACCATGATCGTGTTTGTGTGTTTCACTAGGTCTGCGAGCTCTCTATTGTTCTTCTCGCCTCTCTCCCAGTGAGAGTGGAAGTAGGCCGTACTGATGACATAAACTTGGGGGATTGGGATCATAAAGGGGCTGGTTAATCACGGCCTTAAAGTACAGCGAGTGTCTATTCGATGAGGCCTCCGGCAGACAGAGAAACAAATGAGTTATGACAAAATTACAGGATGCAGAGCTTTAGGGTTGTTGCAGGGTAGAGGTGATTTGAGCTTTATATACTTTTTTTAATCCCCATGGGGGGTTTGTTGTGTACAGGCACGCTAAGACGCTAACACCGCTGGGAACCAGGAATCAAACCATTCACCCTGCAGCTCATGGATCACTGCTTAAACAACCGAGCTACAGTCGCCCCCTTCCATATTAATTTAGGCTACTTACACGCATTGCAAGACATGGATTAATATACTGAACAAATGCTCTATATGACACGGCTGAGTTTGAAATGCAAAGAAAAAATATGTTTAAATTCGATACAGCAGTTTCACCTTCTTCTCTGCTGTGTTAATCCTTCTTTATGCCACTGGTCCATTTCTATCTCCTCTGACTTTGAGCATAACAGCATCTAAATGCATTTTTTTTTCTGCCTTTACCCATGAAACGTAAACACAATACCTTTTAAGTTCTTGTCGTCTTTGCATGCCACTGCACTAAAAAAAAAAAAAAACATGAAGTAAGCAGTCATTTAAAGCGAATGTTTATTATCCAGGCTGGACGTGCACCCATCCAGACTAACTGCTAAACAGATTTTCTGAGCTGAAAACATTAAAATGTCTTTCTGATTCCGGCGACCTGCACCAGAACTTGTGAGGCTGAAAATAATGAATTGCCTGTGCCTCACGTACACAAATGCATCTCTAATGAGTAGTGTCCTACTTGTTCAATTCATTACAGAGATTTTTTTCGATGCTTTCATCTTGTGCACATGCCTCCATGTATGGCTACAAGCCTTGTGTGTCACATAAGTTGTCCCTGCTTGCTTATGGGTGTGTGAGTAGTAGACGGAGGATTCATAGTTTGTACACATCCATATTATCTCTTTCTGCTCATCCGGCTGAGAAGCTGCCCTTAATTACAACTGTCTGCCTGAGTCCTCTAGTATGCTCCCTTACCCACATAAATAGACAGCAACAACAGGCAGCATCTCAAAGGAACGGCAAGAGTGGTTTTGCCTCATAGCCGGAGGGCAACGTCTCTCTGCCAACGAGATACAAAGTACTGTGGGCCCACATCCAAATGGCTCCCTAGACCCTTTTCCCTTGGGCCTTGTTGACTTCCAATTGCTGTGCAGGGGCTGAAGGTTTGGATGAGCTAAATCCATTGTTAAGTTTTTTAGCCTCTTAGTTAACTGATTTTGTTCTCCCATCGCTTTCCACCCTTTTAAAATCAGCTACATCGAATCAACTTTAAGCTTTGAAATGGCGGCTGAGGAACTGGTTTAGAATTAGGCTTTGAGTTTATGGAGAATGTACATCTATCTAATTCAGACACTGATCATCCCAGAGGCACTGTGCTATATCTTGTCCGACTGCTTTGATAGAGTCTTCATGTGTAGGCAGTTTTTTTTTTTTTTTCTAAACCTACTCCCACTGCCTGAAACTGTCGACTCAAATGAAAAACTTTACATGGGAACTGACGGGCTTCAATTAAACATCTGGAAAGATCAGGCACAGCCCAGCTTGGGTGGAAAGAGGATTGAGGCTATAAATAAATTCCATACATTTTCTGTGGCTGGAGCCCACCCCAGCATGCAAAGAATTTCATTTGATGTTTCCATAAAGTTATAACAAGGCCTGGATTTCAGCCAAGAAATCTTGCTTGTTTCTTACTATAGAGCGTCTTCCTCAAACTCGATGTTTTATCAGCTGGCATCGATCAACTTACAGGTAATAGGATCACTGTAAAACAGCAAACAATAGTCATCTGTGTCAGTGAATGTATGTTCATGCTAAGAAACATGTATAGTCAGACATGGTTTGCTGCAAACCAAAGCATAGCTTTTAATTTAAAGTAAGTCAGAAGGCTCACTTCCACTAGCAGAACAGCAAACTCTATTTATATTATTCAATATCTAAAACATAGGGATTTGACTAATTAACCAAATATTTATGTTGTTGAGAAAATCTAGGTGGATAAAACATTAGATAATGTGTCATTGTCATAGTGAGACACTGGTACTATCTTCACTCAGATGAGGAAAGGTTATGCACTTAAACCGATCATGACTTAAAAATAAATGTATCTGAGCCAGATAGCTGCCAAACTATTGTTTAGAAATTCAGACAAAGAGGAGAAGGAATTACACATTTCAGAGCAGTTTTATCAGAGAGACTCAGCTAAAGTGCAGCAGTTCAACTGGTAAGTAGTACGAAAATAGGGCAGTCAAGTTTTTTTAGATTAGAAATACGATTCTGAACACAAAATAGCATTATCAATGCCACCGTTCTGCAAGCCTAGAGCCACTGATGCTGTGTTATTACTGCTCAGGATGGCGTTGGTTCAGTCAGTCACCCAGTGTGAGGCGGCAGCTGTCTTTGCTCACCCGGCCGCTTCTCTGCTCCTCTCTCACTGCATTAACAGCAGGGAGTCGACTCCCAGAGCCTGTAAAAGACACACTCCATTAAGTCTCCTACAGGACCCAGACACTCCTCAGATACATGACGAGAAAGAAAACACCCAGCTCTGAGAAGATGTGCTACACTGTCCTTTTAGATATTGATTTCTGATGTGTGTAGTGGTGCTTATATACTGTATAAACACAATACTCAATAGTCACTATAAATGAGAGTGTGCGTCAACAGATGCTGAACTATCTATAAACTTATTATTGAAAAAAAATGCAACCAGCTATGTAAGGCGTGCTGAAAGATGTGAGGGCGAATGCTTATGCATGTCACGAAAGACATGCATAAGATCAAGACTAGCTGAAGATATGTGTGCATGTGCTGACATTAACAGCCAGTTACAAGAATAACTAAATTAACTACATTATGAAGAAATGCAGTATCTATTTTTACATTGCCACAGAGGGATTAGTTGCTTTTTGGGTTCATTTTTTAAAAAGTTAAGAGATGAGATTTATCCTTTAATTCTGACTGAAAGCTTGGCATTTCCTATCTCTGTAACTAACTGCATTATTGTGCTACTTTAAATGTTGGCTTCCACTTTTTAAAAACTTAAATAAAATATGTAATTTTGTCATCACAACATTAACAGGCATCGCTGTTGATGATCTTTAAAAATATACATATCTAGTTAATTTAATGTGAACGTTTATGAAATAAATAATAAGAAATAACCCACTTTCAGCACTGTCAAACCCTTCGTTTCTTTGGTGCGTCTCAAACTCATGTTGTCATGCAGGACCACACGCAGCATCTTCATAATGACCAGAGTTGTGTGGATATTGATTTGTGGTATTTTGCAGGGTGGAGGGGGTGGAATCAGCCTCTTCCTCATCACATGCAAGGCATCAAAATAATTGGCAGTACCCAATTATCCTGTGATCCGTGTACAGGAGAGCTTACAAACTGCATAAAAACAAATCTGTAATCAGGAAGTGTTTAGATAAAATAGGGCAACTGGCAGAATGGCAAAAATATAAAAAGGATGGGGACTAGTTCATATATTATTTTTGAATGCCACATCAACATTCAACAAAGGAAACAAATCCACTGGCAACAGCTGCTATCTTATGTGACTTTACTCAACAGCAGTGTGACAGTAGTAAGTAACATCCAGTGAACACCACTGTTTATATTGAAGTGATAACTAAACTGTTGGACTGTTGTAGGTTTTTGTGAGCTCTTTCACAGCAACTGTATTAAAGTGATTTTTTTTTATTTCATGAACAAGGAAGCATAAATGATAATATTTATCTTCTTCTACCAGAAACTAAGGCAATAATGTGACTTCAATCGATTACTTTCGACTCTGTTGCTGCTTGTGTTTGTGAGGAGAAGGTGAATAATGTGCAATACTACCAAGCTCTACTTTCCCAGCTTATAAATGATTTTTAGTTTGTCTTGTCAAAGGACGTGGTAGCAGGGTGCATGCTCTGCTAATGGGTTGAGATAATGTTTGCAGCTGGAAGAGCAACATTTTTCAGAAAGCATGTTGACTAACTGGCTAAGCTATGGCAAAAATAAACATATTTACAGTTTCAGCATGTGAGTAGAGCAGTGCAGTGCTCTGTGAATGAAACAAGTGACCATATCAATTGGTGGTACCACCTATGCTTGACCTACATGAGCTATGGTGTCAATTTTAACCTTTCCCGGCGATGGACGCACGTAATGTCAGCATAGAAAGAAAGAATGTCTAAAGTCAAAACCCACAGATGACATGAAACATTAAGACAAATGTTCACAACACTTTATGGGGGAAAGACATGGTGATAGGTCAAGCTTGAGACAAAGCACTCAGAATGAATGCCTCCCAACCATGAAATGTCGTTTCTGTCAATCAATGGGTGAACAAGATTTGAGCTGGCATCAGCCATGTCACAAGGTGGCTCCTGTATGTGTGGCGCTTTCATCATGCTGCTTCAAACAGGAACAAATAGAAACCACTGTGACAGGCTATACGGTTCAAACAACAATCGCTCAAATTGTGTTGGTCTCCACATGATAAACTAAATTTATAAGATAGGGTTACGGGAATCGTGTCAGCATGATATGCCTTTTATGTAATAAGTCAACGGGATGTCGTTCTCCAAAGTGACTCCTCAGAGTTTGAGCAGGTGTGAGGTTCTATCAGCTAAATAATGTTCAACTACCTTGATTCTTGGGGCCCACGATAGAAGATAAATATGTGACCTTGCTATAGAACCAGTGCTGACATGCTATTGAGCATTCATCCCACATTAGCTAATCCACACCTGTAAATCATTCTTAGTAGATGGTCTGACCTACTTCCAGAGGGCTGGATGGGTCATCAAGTTGTTGCATCAGTATATTCTGTTGGTATACAAATGAACAATGAGAAAATGTTTGTAATTAGGATTATTAGGAATTATAAATAATAAAATTGCAAAAAAAAAAATAGCAACAGAGTAGTAAAAATAAAATGTTTTCTGTATAGACGTGTATATGTGTGCTGATAGGTGAAGAAAAACAAGGTCATTTTAAATGCTTTTTTCAGCTCTCTTAAAATAAGAGCCTGTAGGTCTGTAAGAAATAAATCATGCCATGTGCCACTCTTCTCTCACAGATGTTCTTCTTTCCCCCTGCCCCTGGTGAGCTGAAAAATGCATGTCTAATTTTATTTAAGGCTCTTATTTTCTTATCTACCACTTCCTCACTATAACGTGCTAGCAACACAGATGTAAGGGTAAACTTATTGTCGGACTGACTTGGCTCTGACACAGTCCTATGTAGTGCTCGTGTGTTGTTAGTGAGCTAAGAATAGTCAGAGAATAGGCGCAAAACATTGTGACTAAACATGTAAGGTTTGCTGAACAAGTGTTCACACTGGAACTGGTGGCAAAATGAAGAAGCAAAACAAATGCAAAAACTAAAAGGTGAAAAGGTCTCTTGCCCCGGAGACCCACTTCCGTGCATCCCTTTGCACTTCTTTAGTGGGAGGGACTAAGACACAAGGAAATGATGCAAGTGATGGAAACGTGGATACGATTAAGGCAATTGGGATGCACTCAGTGTGTGTTTGTGTGTGAGAGACTAATCAGGTGAGTGAAAACAGCTGAGTGCATGACTTGCAGTTAATTGTTGACATGGATAGTAAAGAGAGTGAGTGACTGTATAAAACAGAGGGTACAGGAGAGGAAACCAAAGCTGAAGAATAATAAAGTCCAAACATAAAGGGCAGAACTGTGACACAATGAAGCGATGTAACTGTCTCCTGAATCTAAATGCATAACAGCAGTTAACGCAGCAACTTTCTTCCAGCACATTATAAAAACTCATCTGAGATAAATGACAAACTCTGAGTCGCGGCACCAGGGAGGCAGAGGCTACATCGGCTTATGCTTGAGCGAGCATGTAGGCCATACGCCATAGATGCACCACGCACCCCGAGGTGAGTGGAGCAGAGCGTTTTTTTATATACACGTCAAGCAAGCTTCAGTGCATCCTTGTGACACTATCCCTGCCTCAGAGAGGAGCCTGCCCTGTGCTGAATAAAAAAGGCCTGAAATTAGCACGGAATATGGTAAATTGTATTGGTAGGAGGAAAAAAAGGCTAAAGAGAAAAATAAGAGATAATTTAAACAAATCTAAGTAAGTTCACAATTTGTAGGTAAAAAGTCTATATGGTAATTTTGTTTTGATTATGAAATTATATTAAATTTAACAAATTATATTGGATTTTGTTGTTTTCTGAAATATATATTTCTGGTATCATCTAAAGATAACTTTATGCTTTGAATGTATAATTGTGGATGTGATGTGTTGAATTAACATTAGTGTAAAGTCATGTCTAGTGGGAGCCTGTGCTAATGTTGACAAGTGAGGTGAATGACTGAACAGCAGCATAAGTCCTCCCAAATGTTGATTAATGTGGAGGAAAAAGGACATTGTAGAATAAGTATTGTGTTGTGCTTCAGTCAGTAAAGCGTCACAAAATTTAACATGTCTAGCATAGAAAACAGCTGCGGAGAAGCAGTTTCTAAGTCTAATATACGTAGTTTATATTCCTTTTCACAAAAAGAGAGAATAGTTAAAATTTCAGTTCAACTTAAACCAAGTGCAATGTTTAGAGTTCAGCAACGTGCTATGAAGGTGAACATCTGAGTCTGACCTTTAAATGATAAATGTCATGTAACAATGATGTAGGCTATGCAGCGCTACAAAACAAAACAAGTCTTTAAAAGATAAGAAAGCATTTAAAGCAGTTTGGATTACTAAGAGTATATAAAGGTGGATAGCTGTACCTTCATCAATACATTGCCAACAATCAAATTAAACATACATCTGTTGCGATGCTGTGACCTATCTTATTTTTTATGGGAATGGGTGAGCCAATCCTGTTTCCTTGTTAGAAATTCATGGTGAGATTAGATGTGAAATTTGTATTTGAATAAGGATATCTGAGCTAATTATAACCCCTCATCCTGCTGTCTTGTCAGCACCAAACCACATTCAGTGGAATGAAAAAAAAAAAAAAAAAAAACTCCTGGATGAGAGAAGGAGGAGGAGGAAGGAAGAGGAGAAAAGAAGAAAGGAGCGAGGAGTCAAGAGATCAATCCCTACTTTGGGATTACGTGTGCTCAGATAATATCCTCCACCCCACCTTCCCCCAAAGAGATCTGTTTCCTGAATGTTTCAAGGCTGCACTGAGTGATTCCCTAACCCTTTAACACACAAACACACACGTATATACACACACAAAGGCACATTCTCGCATACCCTGCACTCCCACCCCCCGTCCACATAATGCTTCTGGCCAAGTTTACACCTAGCTCTGCTGCCACGGTCTCCAAATGCGATTAGGGCTTATCTGAAGGAAGACCAAACTACCTTCATCATCAGTTCATCATCGTCACATCCATATTCATGCTGTTCAAATCCCCTCTGGAGTAAAACTAAAGGGATTCAAGCACCTGAGAACATGGAGTGCTTAGTGGAGGAGGAAGGATGGCAGATTTCTTTATTGAGGTCAAAGCACTGTATAAAAGGCATTTGAAGACTTTGGTTCCACAAAGAAATATTCCACTGGAAGAAAGTGTCAACTCTTCACACATAGTAATTGATTGTTCTTAACGAGAACATATTAGGTTACTTTAAAATGACAGGAGTGACGTATAGCTTTGCTTGACAAGCAAATAATCATGTGACAGTCATGTATATAATAGAAATATTTATTGACAGACTTGAAAATGAATTACTTTAAGCCATGAAATGCCTCAGTGTACCGCATTTTCTGTTGTTTCCTGCCAATGGTGATTTATCGATGTTAAAGTATCAAAATTTTTTGAGTTGAAAGGTTCATTTTAGAAGCCTCTTTGGATCAGTGCTGCAGTAGTACTAAGTAGTTTGTTTTTCACACATCATTCATTGTGTGGCCTTACTTACTTACTTACTACAATATTTCAATTATTGTTGATTTGAATAAACGACACCTCATTTAAAATCACTGAATGATTGAATGAAACCCCTTTATTTGTTAATGTTGATGCTTTTTTTCAACACACATATACAAATTCCTGCTCCAGGGATGTTGCCAAAAATGTCAGAATGACATAGGTTTATAGGTCCATTAACACTTTTGAGTACATGCCTACATGTCAATTTAGTCATCGCCTTTGAGGGTATGTGTCAACTGTACATGCCAAAACATGTCTTATTTCAATATTGTATACATAAAGTTGTTCTGGAATAAAAGCCTAACTCAGGTACTTGCATAAACCAAGGCTAAATTTACTGCAGCCTACTGGCGCTCATTGGCCGAGCTTCCCCTCTGAAGGAAATAAAAGTTTTATTGTTGCTGTGGTGGGTGAATCAATATGAGTAGCCCGTAATTGCTAAACTTAGACAAAATTAAATCACCATATCATCAAAACTGTTATTACTTTTTGATAGCCATGGCTCCATGAAACACAGAGATGGAGAGCCCAGAGCAGTAGCTGCGCATGGAGTGGGGTTCATAAACGCAGAGTGAAGTTTACGTAGCCATTTTAAACACTACATTACATTACACTATATTAAAATTAGTATTAAACACTAAATGGCAGGAAAAAGGAGGCAAATGATGACCTCTTTGGCTTTCGATAGTCATTGTTCACACAGTACTTTGTGTATGTCTAAAGAATTCATCATGTTAGGTGTATATATGTGTTGAAGTTGACAAACTTTTTACTAACAAATGGTTAAAGCAATTTGATAGTGAAATACATAAAAACAAAAATATGCAATATTACCTTATATTCAAAGCTAATGTTAGCATCTTTCATATAGAAGCTAATATGGACTCTCAGCACTTGATCTACAGCCTGCACGGTTTGTTTTATGCATGTGCAAAGAAGTGGCAAAGCTTCTTTTTGAAAGTAAATGATTCTTTTTGTACAGCCAAATACCAAAGTTAATGCTACCTTATAAGAGGCAGAGAGAGAAAAAGTTGAAGGAGGTGGCATAGAGGAGCACAACTTTGCAGATTAGGATTTAAACAAGCAGGTGAAGCATTATGATTAAAATGTCAAGCAGCTTTTTTTACATGCTTAGTGTGTGCCAGTATACTCAGAAGTACATTTTAAATCAACTAATAACCAACTATAAACAATTTAAATTATAAATACACAGTATGTTTGAAATCCTACATAAACTGTATTTTAGTGATTGTATTTGGGGTGAAGATAGTTACAACTGACTCTTATTTGCTACTAAAAGACTGAGCTCTGCCTTAAGCCAACTTTTCTTTTTACACTTAATTTGTCAAAGCAGAAAAAAAAACTAGTCCTCTGTTATTGATCCAAAAGCCACAAGTAAAGCATGTGGTAAACAGCACGCCTTCTCTTTACTTTGTCTTACACTGTCTCTAGTACCTTCTTGTTTCTCCATTACTCTGTCTTCCTATGTCGTGGCTACAGCAACTCTGCCCTACTGTAACGAATGTTTCCCATCACCAGCCACATAGGCCTACCTTGAAAACCACGGCCTCAACGGTTTCTTACCGCTTCCACCTCCTAGTTCAATGAGTGTGTGTGTGTGTGTGTGTGTGTGTCTGTCTGTGAGGGCTGCACACAGCTGCCAAGAAGGCAGTCGAAACCTTGATAGCATCATCACACAGGAAAGAAACTAGTGAGCTACACCATAGCCGGTGATGCTAAATGTGGAGGAAAGGGGAGAAGCTGGGTTAAATGCTAATCTGTCTCTTTGTGGATAAAACAGATGTTCAGCAAGCATGGGAACTCTTCAGACTTCTTCAACTTCTTTTGGGAGGCTAGGATAGCAATGTGTCCTTATTCAATGTGTTCCCACTACTAATTAGTCAAGATGTGTGCACACTTACACTTACAGAACATCCACCCTAAGAATTTTGACTTTGCGCCTTTAGGGGGACTTTAGAAAGTCCATTTCTAAGAGTTTAGAAGTGCGTTCATTTTATTCTTGTTGATAACATGTCAAGATATCCTGATATCTAGGAAACTGAAACCATGAGCAGTACAATTCAAATTTACTTTTACGGGAAAGGGACACATATTTTTTGAAACCATTTGTAACCACAGTGATTTTTTTTCCCTTCAGAACAAGATATTAAACAAATTAAAGATTTTTACTGCAGTGAAGAACTCGAAGGACTTTTTGTATCAGTGTTGTTTTAATGAGTTTAAACTGTTAATACTTTTAAATATAAATAAATGTGCCTTAACTGTACAGTACGTTTCCTTGAACAAAATTAAAACATCAAACTTTGCAAGGGTAGGGGGCTAGATCCGTGCACTTCACCTAAGGCGATTGTTGTATGCCAAGAGTCAAATATATGCTAATTTGTGTATATCAGATCCACTTTTTATGGTGCTTCTGTATTTAAGTCTATAATGAAATTTTCCTCATAAGTCAAAGTCATCCTGACTTCTATCAAGTTTTAATAAATAATTCCCAAGGCAAAAGATGTATATCTGTTCACAATCTAGTTTACTAATCAGCTTATCTAATGTGCTGCAAGTGAACTTTGTTCACACCCCACATGTTCTATGCCTGTCCCCGCCACCATACCCCTCCTCCATTTTTCCCTTGCGCCACTCCTTTCATCACTCCACATCCACAGGGGAGATGTAAAGCTTTTGGAGTAAATCAAGGCTCTCTCCTTCATAAACGCCTGTGCAATTAACTTAGCTCTTTTTCCCACTGATTTATGGCAGCCATGTTGGAGACTGGAGTCAGCCAGCAGACCCTCTGGGTTTCAAAAGAGAGGGCTAGTTGGCTAACTTCTCTCTCTCTCTCTCTCTCTCAAACACACAAGCACACATGCTTTCAACCACAAGAACTGTATGCACACACACAGACTCATTCACATCTGCTTCTCAGAAAGGAAAATGATGAGTGAAAAGGAAAGAAGAAAAGAGCAGTGAGTGAAATGATGAGGCAGAAAAATGGATGATTGAAAGCGGCAGTGCAAACACATCTGACACGAGCCTTTTTTAAAAAGGTGTATATTTAAAGTAGTCAAACGTAAGGAGTATAGAGCTTGGAGTTTATATTTAAAAGAAGATTTACACACAGCAATAATAACTCTATCCTGGATAAACATTATTAAAAGTCAAACCCTCTCCATAGTTTCATATGGGAGTGATGGTACACAATCTGGATAAGAAGGTGATTCTCAAAGTGGATGGCATGAGTTGGAAAATCAGGTTTTATGGGTTGGGCCAGAATTTTCCCACTCATACAGTCCTGGCCTCTCATTTTGAAGAAACAACTGCCTTACACAGATTGGATGAGTGAATATCCCACTCTTGATGGTATGGACAGTTATAAAATGAAAGAAAAAATGCATTGCCAAAATGTTGCTTAACACAGCTACTATAAAGAGAACACCTGCAGTTTTGGTGGTTTTCTTTTTTGAATTAGAGCCACCTATTGGGGTTTCATGAACTTTGAAGCTCTGCACTGCTGCGAAACATATGCTTAGTACATATGTAGACCCACATAGGGAAAATGTGTTTAAGATCCACTGCAGTAGTTGTTTTTGTTCAACAGCTGTAATAAACTGTCTCTCTGCTGTTCTGATAACGCATGAGTGCAGATGAGTGCACGATGTAATATAATGTGTGCAAACATTTACTTGAAGGGATTCAGTGTGCCTGGTTGTCATAATGATAAAAATCCCAGTAAATGACAGCACATCAAAATCAATCAAATGTTGTAGCTTAAAGTCTGACGTGACATGTATGGAGAGATACAACAAATCGTCCGTGAGCAAAGTGTTTAGAATAGCGTCCTACCTGCACACTCACTCTTACTTAGATGGCTTAGATGTGAAAAAGAAGCACACTGACATAGTGAAGTCAGAGTTGATTTTATAACCTTAATCATAGTGAAATGTTGGAGTAAAACACAACTGTGACTGCAGAACATGCAGCGTTCTAGTTTCTTACTCAAAGAAATGACAGATACCAAAGAGTGGTGTTTATCAAAATGTAGAAGGCTGCATTGTGGTTTGTAATTCTAAAAACAAATTTGCATGGTGAGCCCAGAAATCCATTACATCCAGACATTTTATATTCCCCTAAGGCTGAGATAGACCTATGGGTATTACCTACTGTTTGCTACTTCTGTGAAGTTCAGTAGAGTTTGACTGACAATATGGCGGACAGGCAGTAGAAGTTTTATTTTCAGTGAGTAATCTTTAAAGGCCTTTTTTTTTTTTCCTTTCTTTTTACTCAGATCCATTTGAGTGCTGCTTTTAGACAAGGTTCTAAAATTAGCATGGAAATATCCATGATTTTAATAATTTATTCCCAAACCAGTCTGTAAGGATCAACTCACACAGTTTCTAAAGGCTCAGTGCTACAGCTGTGACCACAGATCTCCCCAGTTTGTCATAATATGACTCCAAAAATGTCTCCGATTCTATTTGTAACTCTTTGTGTTTACTTAAATGTTTTTCAAACGTATAGGCCAGGGCCCCTCCCAAACCCTAACACACATTTCCAAGCCCTCTGCACCCCCAACGCACAATTTCTCACACACACATGCCCCTGCTAAACCCCAGCCCTGCCCTTGTCTACTGGCTGCCTCGCTGCACACTGGCTCCATTCTTCCAGGCCATGGATTGAGAGGGGCTGGCATGTCTGTGTGCACATTTTTGTGTGTGTGTGTGTGTGTGTTTAAGAGTGTATTGGTGCATACAATGCAAAGAGCGTACTAAAAAGCCAGTGTACATGTGTGCTAGAGTGAGGCCGGGCATCAAAGGCTACAGTTGTGTTTCACGTGTTTTGGAGTGATTATGCTCTTAGCGTGTAGTAGGCACAGACTGCAGATGAGTGTAATGAATGCGAGAGGCTAATGTGTGGATGAGTGTCTGCATGTGACAGCAAGAGGTCGGGAGTATTCAGGCAGATGACTCTCTGCAGTCCATTGAGGCTGTAGAGGGTCATCTGCTGCTGCCATGCCTCCATCCTATAGCCCTCTGTAAACCCATTTGCCCCGGTGACATCTCCACCCCCTTCGTGGTTGGGGCAGTAGACGATGATCTCACCAAGGCTCGCCTGTTATCTCCTGCCACGGGAAATCAGAATGAATGTAGTTGGTCAGCATCACTCTCCCACTGTGTTTTCCCTTTTGGCTGAAGGATGTCAAAACAATTTAAAACTGTTTTATTAGTCCCCAAAGAGCAGGAGAAATGGTAATGCAAACATAAAAACTAGATATTATAAAGAAAAAAAAGTCACATATACTGTAACAACGTGGTTAGAGGTTTTGGGTACTACATAGAACATTTTGTGTTTCTCAAACTTAAAACCAATAAATAAATAAATAACTCATAATAATGTTATTCCTACATACTGCATCTTGGCATTGCCATAAAGCAGTTTTCATTTGTGCTGCAAGGCATTTCAATTTATTCACAACCAAATAGGATTCAGGAGCTCACAATTTACAGTAGACTGTAATGCTGATCTTGGCAATGGAATAGTAGTTGTGCCTGTATGTCTTAAATTAACATGGTAAATGCAGCATGAACTAAATTTAACTGCAGAGTTCAAGAGTTGAGCCCAGATGTAAAAGGTTTATTTATTAAGAAGTCCTTTTGGTTCATGAAGGAAAATATAGGAAAGAGTAAAACTGTGAACCCGCAGCCTTTGATCACTGAATGACATAACCACTGAAGTACTTTATCATCAAAACAAAAATGCACAGCGTGATGAGGCACAGCGTGGTGCTGAAACCTGAAAGCTACCTTTGCATCCCACTCCTCGCACCACATGGGCACTAAATCACAGAGACAGGAACATAACATCAGCTTACCTTTGTGTCAGCCCAAGGCACAGAGCGCTCTCTCCCCCCCCTACATCTTCACTTTGTAGCCCATGCCAAACACTGTCACCCCAAATCTCCTACTAACCTGCCTCCTTATGGCAGCAGTGCTCAGAAGGCGACCGCTGTGGCATGGCGGAGCCACGCGGCACCATCTGCTTCAGCAGGGCACATGGTGGAGGAAAGGGATGGGCTTCCTCCCTGCCTCACCCACTGTCTTCCCTTCACCTTCTTCATCCAAATCCTTCATCCTATGTCTCATAGATCACCCCCTCCACTCCTCACCATCACTCCTCTCTCCTCCTCCTAAAATCCTCCTGATAATTTCCAAGGAATGAAGAATCCCTCTGCGCTTGGATTTATGAACTCCAGCAGTAGCCATAGTAACCATGGGCAACTTTGTATTTGGGAAAGGGAATAATCGGGGCGGGTTATAAGGGTGTTTGGGGGGTAGCAAGATGTGTGTGCATTTTGGGGCTGGGGGGGTAGTCCTACATAGAAAGAAGAAGCATTGTTGTATTGGTATTCAGGGTGTCAGCAAACTGGAGTAATTACTGGGTCTTGATTAAGGGAAAGTGGTGAAAGATTGTCTTGGGGGTAGTCTCTAGATACTCCCAGCACATGGCTGGAGGAAATAAAAACTCACTCTGTTAATATTGCCCAGTGACTTAAATTATTTTCATTATTATTGTTTTATTTATTAATTTAATCTTGACTTAAAGGTTGATTCTATTTGTACAATAGGACACAGTTTAGCACCTTTTTTGCAAAAATGTATCATCACAGCACTTGGGATCCTTTCACCTTGCTTTTAGATAGAAGTTTGCCAGACTTTTAAAATCATCCTGTGCTCACACCACTGTATCATATGCCACGTGTAATTCCTTGAAACCCTAATGTATGCGATCTGTTTACTGTCTCCCCAACTGTGTATGCGCAGCACACTTCAGGATGTATATATCTGCTTTCAGCTTCTTATCAGGCGCTCACAGTGTTCCCTATAAAGCACAGAGTCAACCACCATAGAGACGTACTCGCTGTGAAAAGACAGAGAAAGAGACAGAGAGAGAGAGAGACAGAAAGAGAGAGAAGGTGAGGGTAGGGGGTGGGTGGAAAAAAAAAAACTCCTGACACCTCAGACTCCACTTCACAGCCAGTGAAGGAAGAAAGTGAGCAAGCCGCTAAGCCTTCCCTCCACGCAGCTGCCTGCAAGGTGGAGATATTACTGTTCACATTTGGACAGATGAGAGGATCCCACTGTGGTGTGTGACTCTATGTGTATGTGTATATATATATACGCAAGGTTAAGGCCTACAACTGTCGTTGAGACTTCCTCATACACTACATATTTACAACTGTCCCCACCACCATGCCCCTTCTTGGCTTTTAACATCGTACCATTTTCTTTCATTCATACTTTAAGACAAGAGGGGTTTTAAAATTGCAAACGTATTATCAGGTAACTGTTCGCATCTATCTCTGGAGAGTTGGACACTCGCCGAGAACAATGAATGGATGCTGGGTTTTATGTATCCCAAGGGTCAATTTGGAGAGCGTGTAAACTGTTTTTGTTGCTGGTCGTATTTCTAACTGCACAGCAAAATTATTTCCGAGCGAGAGCTTTAAAAGGCTTCATGAGAAAGCAGCAAGGGGGGGGGACAAAATAAACATACTGCGAGACAAAGATGCTCCTATTGGGTGTAATACTGTGTACTTAGAGAACAGCGAGACAAAATAGCGCAATCAAACATGACATGATCTTATTGCCCTCCGAATGTCAACTGCTGATCGCAAACATTCAAGACCACTGAGTCAGAGAGGAGCCAAGCAAAAGAGAAAAACAAAACAGTACAGTGTGGACAAGGCTAAAACAGCTTTTAAAATAAATACTCTCAATAAATAGAGCTGCAGTCAGCATGTGAACTGACACAAAATGGATAACTAGGAGGAAATGTGAGTGACTTGTCCAAACCATACTTTCATGTCTTATGCACTTTCATGTTGCATTATATTTAATTATAGATCATACTGGGGCAGCCCTTAACAGGGCCTGCTTGCCTCACAGGTACAAACAGTTGAATAATTCAGTAGGCGGCGTGTAGGATAGGATGTGGTGTGAGTGCAGCAGGAGAATAAGCTAACTGTTATTCAACCTTCAGCTCCATTTTGCTGTAGAACAAAATAGAGATTCACTAAAGTCTATTGCTGGCAGCCTGAACCCACCAGAAACCAACGAGGACCAACGTGTCCAACAGAAAAATACCGATCACCATGTTAGTCATTTATTTATTTGTTTTGGTGAGAGTTACAGCAGCGAGTGACTGCTGTTTTATTTTTAATGACAGTCTTTGGCAAGCCATCTATCTGAAAATCAGCTGTAACACAGTAATGAAGGTTTATTACAGGTTGACAGGCAGTCAGCCAAACACCTTACTGTAATTTTTCATTTGTCCTCTGTCCAAGAATCTTTTTACACATTTTCTATTGTGAGAAAACAAATTGCTGGTGAAATTATAAATATAAATGGAATTTTTATACAAGGAGGGAAAATGAACAAACAGCTTTGTTTTTTCACATTTCTGTTTATAGCAGGAAATAATGGAGTCTGGAATGAAAAGAAAGGTAAAACAGTGGGTTGATAAAGGCAAACTAACCCCGGTGGTTCCTAAGTAAATAATGTGGTTTTCACCTGTGTATTTCAGAAACAACCTGCTACTTTTAGAGTGAAACAATTAATTAGTGAATATGACTAGAAACTAAAGTTTATGAGGAGAAAAGTAGATGCCACATGATAGCCACAGAAATCTAGTTATAAATTTTTGTGTTTTTTTCACCGGTTGGACTTTTATCTTTAGCTTTTATAAAGGTTTATATTTGAAGAATGGATTGGTATCTATAAGTGAGACATGTTTAGCTCATGTAGCTCACAGGGGAGTATATAACACTATATAAGATATAACGCATAACGCATTCACAGTTAGTTTGGTAACACATAAAAGCTTTTGTCAGTGTTGGACTGCAGAATGTGAACAGTAGGCTATTTCCTGGAGGCCGTACACACGGTACCAATTGGTTCAAACCAATAACCTCAGTTTGTTTTGAATTTGAGATTTAAATCTGATTTAATGAGAGTCAACAATGGCCTAACCATGGATTTGTACCTTTTAAATGCTGTTTGAAATGGCCAGTGAAATTTGGAATTTATAGTTTTACTAATTAAGTATAATTTGAAACCTCATAATGAAACATACATTGCATGTAATGGCTAAAGAGCAATTCTTCTCCTTCTGCTTAGCTGACACAGCACCCAAGCATACTGCAGGAATGCTATAGTGTTGTAATTTTACAGTACAAGCCCTCTTTGAGAAACAAAAATAGGCTACAGACACAATAGAATGAAGAGGATTGTAGTAGCTTTTTAATGTTTCCAGCTGCTGTCTCCGCTGACTGTGTTGAAAGCCAACTCTGGATGCACAGCAGGTGTCAGGAGTGGTGGGAATGTGTTGCACTCCTCAGTGATTCCTGCTGAAACTTCAGAATGAAAAGTCAAAATTGTGCTATCGTCTTCCCAGCAAAGCAAGCGGCTCATTTATGCCAGGCAGTGACAGGGATGGAGGGTGTAAATTTTGCTTACAGCATGTGTGAGATTACTCCACTTAAGGCGTTTGAATTTTGAACTGTCTTTGAACCCACAGCTCAAAATGAATTCATCACCATGTCAGATGGAAAGTTTTCAGATTCCATGTGTTCTCTGGTGTTTACACACTAAATCAGACCTCAGTGAACCCTACAAACATCTTAAATTGGGTAAGGTTACAGTAGTACATTTAAAATTGGCTAAAAACAAGAATACAGGGCATAATTTAGACATTACAATGCACAACAAATGAGCGGTTTCTGCATGTGAGAATATAGAGGTGGCTTGTGGGACAGATAGTAGAGAGGAAGACATGTAGATGGAGGATTGTGGGGGTGGAGTGACAGGGATAGACAGAGAAAGAAGAGCGAGAGAGAGAGAGAGAGAGAGCAGTGGGTGCAATGAACAGGAAGCATCCGGAATGAATTCCCAGAGATGGCCACGCATGGTTGGGCTGAACTGGCCTGAATCTGGGAAGTGGAGGCTGGGTAGGGGGTTGAGAGGCTCATGCACGTCCAGCTGGACAGAAGGAGAGAGACAGAAAGATGACAGAGAGAAAGAGAGAGAGGCCCCCAGGCGCTGACAGGTGTAGCCCTCCACTCCAGCTGAGGCCTCACAGCTGACCTGGATCTCTGGATATTTTTCTCTATCCCTATGTCTCTCTCTCACTTTCTCCCCACCCTTGTCAAAACACATGCTTTAACTCTGAGGATAATACACGCGACAAGCTATGGTATGTTACACCATGTTCGGTATTCTTCACTTAATGTGGCAAGTCTCTCAACCAAGCTTCAGCACAGACACAGTTCAGCACACAGACGCCTCAAATTAAAAAACTAGCACCCAGGGTTAAAGGAAACCCAGAAAGTCTTCCCTTATACATCTATCCTGCATCATATGGAAGATAATTACTTCATGGTTGGTATGCAGCGGGGGGAAGTACGCTACTGCTCCTAACAAGGCAATTAGGTTTCTACAAGCAGGAAGTGAGTAGGATTTTTTATTTTTTTTTTTCAAAACAATTCCTCTTAGGATCAAACACAATGCAGCAAACGAGAACGTACATAAAACCTGATCTGGATGTCTCGCTATGAAGGCTGCTGCGTGAGCAAAAGCAGAGAGACTACTTTTAATTTCTGCCTTGGTTGACAGTGGAACAGCAACAGGAAATATGGAATGATGTGAAAAACGTTTTTGGCTGGATTCATACCCAGGACATTGTAATTAAACGACTTGGACCTGCAGGCCAAGTGGACACCAGAGAATCGCTAAATGTAATCAGTGTGCAGGAATTACACTTTTTCGCAGTTGCTGCTGAGACTTAAACCTTTCAGAGTAGAATCCAACAGGAGCCCAAATCGACACACATCTCTCACATTTCTCAAAGCACTGGTGTAGTCGGTGCTGGTGTTTCTTACACCCACCTTCCCCCCAAACTTAGTTGCTTCCTTCCTTAAAAAGAAAAAAAGAGCTTCTCAAAGCAATGTCTTTGGCTTTGCTAAAAGGCTAGATATGATGTACGTGACCATTTAACTCACTGCAAAACATAAATCTTCAGCTTATAAGATATAGGTGAACCTCGTTCTGCTTTGCTCTTAAAATTCTCCACCAAACCCAGTAAACAAAACAAAATGTAAATGATCTCCACAAAAGCGGTTAATTATTTGATTCACCTCCTCAAAATCAATGTTTACAGGTGAATGCCCTGTCTAATAAGTAATATGAAGCTATATCTGTGAAGCTATATGTGTGAAATGTGAATTATCACGGTTGAAAACATGTTTCATCAATTACAGTTTCGGTCCTCATCCAGAGCTTTTTGTCATGCACTCTTATTTAAAACATCAACATGACTAAGAGAAGTCAAGAATTAATTTAATTTGTCTCACTGGGTCGTTACGTGAGGCATGATTAGCAAATGAATATTCTAATATGACAAGTTAAAATGATAAGGTCAGCGCTGTTGAACAAAGAGGGACCATTTTCTGTCATTTGACAACAGACTAGATTACAGTCATGTTAAATAAACAATGAATTAGAGCGAGTGAACAAGAACAGATTGATTTGCAGTTAGCAGCATGGCAATTAATCTTACTCTGCAAATGAGGGTCCTGGAAAAAATACAAAGAATGAAAAAAATACAATGAGCACCATTGTGAGAGCAGCATTGTTTCATGTCATTGTCAAATGTAGTAAGTGTAATGCACTGTACTTATTAAACGCTTTGTCTTTCCCTAACAGGGGTTTCATACTCGGTTGTCTTAAAATTTCATTTCTTTAACAGAAGACAGACAATCTGCAAATTAACGTATTTTAATTTGTTTCTTGTGCAGGTTTCTGTGACAATATCAACTCTGCAACGAGGCAGTTTATTAGAATAGTGTCATTCAAGTATTTTATTTTTTTTTAAACATGGTTACTTTCTTTAGAGAATAATTTGAACACAATCAAGTGATGTCAGAGTTCAGTTCCCGATTAAATTAGTTGTTCACAGACTTCTTGCAGAGTTGCAATTTATTTGTGCCTTTGTAAGTTTTGCTTTTGTGTTGCATCGTTTCTGATAAAAGCATTTGTCATAAGGAAACATATCTGCACACACTTCTGTGAACACTTGGCACCAAATGGTGCAACTTTGAATACTTCAGGGCCAGACATTTTTGTCCTAGCTGGGATATTTGACTATTTGGACAAACATGCAAGTGTGTGCATCCGTGCATGCTCCCACCCCACCCACCCCTACACACACACACACACACACACACACACACACGTACGCACATGCCCTAAACCAAGCCTCTCCTTCTCAACACACACCCATCCATCCAACCACACACACGTACACTCATGTGGATATTATCAGCAGTGCTCAGCTGAGGCTCCAGGCCTGTCCGGTCCCCATGGCGTAGCGGTGACGAGGGGAGGAAGAGCTTATCTCGGCCCCAGGCCCCTCCCTCAGCCCCAAGCCTTGGCTCCAGGAGCTGGGAGGCAGATGCCATGCAGGCCCCCAGTGTGGCATGTTTCTGTGGCCAAGGCGTATAGCGTTAAATGCTTAAGGGACAGGCTTTTGAACCAGACAGTCCATGTTGTCTGTGCATTTGTGAGTAAATGTGTGTGTTTGTGCAGGCCACACAGCAGATGGAGGTAAAGGCTTTTAGTATGACCAACTCCCCCTAGCCCACCTGGACCCGATCACAGCTTTTAGTTCTCACACACACTAACACACACACAGACGCAAACCAGCTGTTCTCCCTGTATTATAATAAACAGGGCTGAATTTTTACCAGGTGCGGTGCTATTACAGGAATGTTTTCCTTCTTTAAAGGACAGGATCGATTGGGAATAGTGGTTAAATCACGCAATGATGGTGATCAAAGTAATGATTACGGTGACGAGGGAGATAAATCAGCAGAGTGTGCAGTGAGGGCACTTCTCGCACAGTTTTCAGAACTGATTTGGTATAATACCAAGTCTCTCGCGAGAATCCGAAAGAATCAACCATCTCCTCACATTCACGCCATGTTCTCCCAGTCACACTGCTCTGTCATCTCCATTCATAACAAACCATTTCCTCATTGAAATGGAGTGCATTTCATAAGACCACAAAGGCGAGCGCAGGTGGGGTTTTTTTTTGGGGGGGGGGGGGATGCGGAGCTGACAAACTCCAAATTAGTTTTAAAGAGAAGAGGTTAACAGCTTCGAAAAGCTCCTTTCGTCTCAGTGAATTATGCTAAGTGTTCACAAAACATGGGTCTAAATATAGTGCTGGAACACGCCGCAGATTAGCTCTCACAGTGATGGGTCTATAAGACGGCGGCATAGAGCTGTCTTCCCTCTTTGACTGGCACAGCTTTGAACCCCACGGCTCAAATTCACTCCACAGTGGGTAAATATCTGCAAGTGTGTGTGTGTGTGTGTGTGTCTACCTATTGGCCCTGTCTATTTTGGTACAAGAATCAAGGGTGAATAGTTTTTCTATGTTCTGAGAAAATCCTATGCGTTCACATGTTTGGTTGAAATTGCTGACGTATAAGGCACACAGGGCACTGCAGTAGAATAGAAATGACACTACTAGAATTTATTTTAGATCGCGGGTGCCTTCCTCTTAGCTGTTTAAAGGTATTAAATAGGAACTGACATTTCGACTCTTGGGGCGAGCTACATCATGCAAGTTTGCAACCCCCCAAAAATATAGAATGGTTAGAGTTCCTCAAGTCCTGTTTCAGTGAAGACACCCGTGCTCTGATATTGTAGACTTGTCTTTGATGTGCAATCCCACATGCGCATTTCTACCACTCAGTCAGGCACAATACATTTGCTGAGATAAAGTGACTGCAGTGTGTGACCCATTTTGCAGTGGCAGGGTTTTGCTTTCATAACGATGGGGTGTGAGTGAGCGCGTGTGTGTATGAATGTATAACCAGTATCTTACACCGGGATGATGTAGCACGACAGCCTTTTAAATTTTGAAAAGGAAGTGCTGGGCTGGTTTCTGGTAAGAATGCTACTGTCACACGTCCAGTAATAATGCCGTTAGCCATACTCCCCAAGGGCAACAAGCAAGTGGATACTGAAAGTACAAGAAAAGGGGAAGCATTATTTTGAATCAAATGATTTTTTTAAATCTAGTGCAGGGGGTGTGTTGTGAAATATGTTTCATGTTGCTCAAGTGTGGCGACATGCCTCGAAACAACCTGAACATCCTCCTCAAGCAGTTAATAATCATTGTTTCACAGTGCTGGATGGAGTGAGGCGAAGATAATGTTTTGTGTCGAGATAACGCGTTGCCTTATTCCTGCCACCTCCCGTTAACGCACTAGACAAATGGAAAGGGTGCATCGCCTTGGAGCCATCCAAATGAGGGTGTCTGCCATGAAGTGAAGTGAAGTGGAGGAGAAGGAGGAGGAGGAGGGGGCAAGTGCCACAAAAATCAGGGAGTGGCTGCTCGACCCTTGCGGCGCATCACGGCAGCAGTCAAGTGAATGTGAAAACAAGAGAAAGCTTTGCGGAATATTGATTTAATGCCGCAGCTTGAGAAGGGGAAAATGCGCGCTCCAGATTACATGCGCTCTATTTCCCACCCATACAGAACCTTGAGTTCCTCTGCTTCCACACTCCGGAGAACTAAAGAGAGACAGAAAGAGGATGTTCTTTTATGTGCTGTTGCTCTCTGTGAAGTCCAACTGTGCAGAAAATCAATGTGGAAATACAAAAGAAGGTAGAACAACGTAAATATATGACACGTATCATGCTCCCTTTGTTTCTTTAAATGTAAATGAGATCATCATAAAGGATGTATCCGCTGTTACTCCCAAAAACATGTAGACTGACCTCCTCCCTTCAATTAGCTCATCTCCTAAATAATGAATCACATCTATGTATAAGGTTGACTCAACTCTTATCAAACAATTGTGCAGCTGCTGGAAAGCAACAAGAAAACACCCAACATCAACCCATTATCTTTATTTTGAAGTGATTGTGAAAATGCAGTGTAATTGATCTATTTGGTGATGTTTATTAAAACCACAGGTTTTCTTGCGTAATGTGTGTTTCCCCCTCTTCTCCTGACTTGCATGTGAGGCCCGTCTGTATTTAATACTTTATTAAGTATCATCTTAGTAAAACTTATTATTAGCTTGTTATTCAGCCAATGAACTAGGAAAGTGCACTAAATCAAACTACTTGAGCCAAAATTAGACAATGTGATATTGTGCAATTGAGTATAAACCTGCCCTTGAACCTTTTGCACTAAAAAAATGGGATATAACCTTGTTCTTTGCCTTCACATAACAATATTTCACATTAAAAGCTATTGTTGCTGCATCATTTGAAAAACAAACCACTCAAATGGTTATGTGTGGCCACATTTATGGAAAGGAATTAGTCCGACTTACAAGAAATTACTATCATCTGTGTGAAAATGTCGTCTTAATGACTACACTTAACGCTCTGTTGCTGTATTTTATCATGGTTCACTTTCAGTTACATTCTTCATTTTGCCATTTTAAACACTGAAGCGTTCTGGTTTTCACATTGACACACATGCATTTTCATTTGCGCCTCCTTTTCATAGACAGGAAACAGAATATGCGCATTTGTCTTCGCTGCCCTCCGATTAGCTCTGTGCGTCGATGACAAAAAAAAACAGAAGATGTTTGGAACAATTTGTTACTTAATGCCCCCCCCCCCCTCCTCCTCCTCTGGCTGCTGAAAATTATGAACAGTAAGTCGCACTCACATTCTTGCGCACAGCCAAGTGAGGAGGCGCCTCCGCTCCAGTCCTGGGCCAATGGCGCACGGAGCAGCCGCGTCATGCTTGCGCCCGCTTGGCCAATGGCGCGCTTCTCCTCTCCTCACATGACGCCTTTCTGTGCGCTCCCTCTCCTCTCAGCGCTCAATCCCGGCGAGTGCAGGCATCACTGAAGATCTGACACCGGCAGAGTCGGACGTCCGCCGTCCTCGGCACAATTAGCCAGGTGTTATCTTGTGCAAAAACTTTTATCGCCGTCAGACGCGGCTGAGCGACCTGTCGGTGAGGGTGACGCTGCTTCGCTGGAGGAACAGACTTTTTCCGCGTCCAAAACGACCGGAGAGGCGCAGGGGCGAGACAATAACGCCTAGAAGTTATTGAAACGAATCGTGCGCAACGTAAGTATGCGATATTTTCCCTCTTCTGTTCGTATATTTATTATAGAAGTTACATTTGATTGTGTCTATTTGTGGTCGACTGCAGTTGTTAATGTGTGATTGCATATCCCACTTTCTGCACCGCGCTGTGGTTTCGCTCTCTTTTCTTTACATTCAAATAAAAATGAAACCTTTAAAACACTTTATAATCGCTACATGAATTTGACTTCACCTGATGCTTGGAGTGATCTCCGCAGTGGATCTTGTCCTTGCTCGCGTTATTTGTGCGTCTGTGTGAATGTTCTCGTTGAGGATGTCTGGCAGTCTCCAGCGCAGCGCCATAGCATGAAATATAGATAAAAAAGCACAGGCTAAACCCGCTGACCTCAGGCAGGCAGGCTGTGCAACCGGTCCACACTGCTCAGTGAGTACAATTAGGGGGGTTGAGACAAGAGGAGGAAAAAAGAAATTGAGTACTTGAAGCTCAAACAGGCAGCACTTCACTTCAACCCGCCAGGCAAAGATAAGGGTGGATCTTCAGCAAACCTATTCTGTCATTTCCAATCCAGGATATGACCAAAAACTGTCCCTTAAGTTTGGACTCGGAGATAAAGCGTAAAACCGAAGTGCCTTTTTTTTTTCTTTCCAGATATGAGTTATTCCACTAAACAAGTATTTATGTCAGTTTCCACTGAATTTGACAGACACTCCATGAGGTCATGTCATTCACTGCACCCTTTTATTGATTGGACATTAGGGGGGTAATGGGATCAGGGGAGAAGGGTGAGGGGGGGGGGGGGGGGGGGGGGGCGGGGGTGTGCAAAATTTATGTAGGTTTGGGACTCAAAGCAAAAAAAAAAAAAAAAATGGGTGCCCCTCTGATTTTCCGTGATTTCTGCACATTCAGTGGGGAAAGAGCGGGGGACCGGGGCCATTTGATGTTTTGAAAGGCTTCAGATGGCTTTAATTAGGACCTATAAAGTCTGTCTGCCCCATTCTCCGAGGCAGCGCTCTGGAGGAACGAGAAGGGAGGGGAAATGACCCAAAAAGAAAAAAAGCTAACCAACACAGAAAGTCACTTCAGCGAACGACTGTCTAATCAATTTTTTATAACGCTCTTTTTTTTCTCTTCTCGTTGCTCCCTCCTTTGCCTCCTACCCTCCCATCCTTGATGTTGGTGGTATGTAGGCAGCCCTCTTATTCCCTCTTTGTCTGGCTGCTGTGTTATCTACTCTCACCCCCCCCTCAATCCTCCCACCACCCTCAACCTAACTACCGCCCACAGTCGGCCCGACCCTAGACACCTGAAGGCTAGACATAATGATCAAGAGAAGTTCCAGTCTGTCTGGGGCACAGCCACTTTCATTAGGTTTTCTTCTTCTCCTCCTTCTCCTCTTTTTTTTTTTTTTGATCCTCTTGCTGCTCTGGCTCGCACTGCCTGTGCCTCTGCCTCTTTTCTCGTCTTCAAGACACACAATCAAGACACACATATGTTATTTGTGACTTTGTGTGTGAGTGTGTGTGTGTGTGTGTGCGTGTATTTGTTGGTACTACGGGGTGCATTTTCATTGCTATGCTACTGCTGCTGCTGCTGTGTAGCCTATATGGATCTTGGATGGAGGGTGGGTGACGCACACAGCTGCAATACATACACTCATGAGGAAACATCAAAGACTTCTTCTGTGTGTGTGTGTGTGTGTGTGTGTGTGTATGTGTGTGTGTGTGTGTGTAAGAGAGAGTGAGAGAGAGAGATTTCGGCTTTGCTGCTCTGGCAAGCGTCTGCAATAATATAGCTATCATGGCATGGCATCTGTAGTTATTCTGTTTTTTCTATTTGGACCCGGAGTTATCGTGCTGTTTTTTAATGACATTACATTAATTGTGATGAACTTTTTTTGGACTGCTGTACATGAGAAGCTCTGAAGCTTGATGTTTACTGATGTTTTCCACAGAATTCAACTGATTTCCAAAGGATTCGGTTCAATAAAACAATATTATCCCTTTTTTAATGGAGATTGTTTTAATCCCTTGAGAAAAAAACATAAAATCTCATATTTGACGGAAAATGTAATTTTTACTGTGTTGGATAAGATGTACCTCGACTTTGATGGAGATTGTCTTTGAGTTGGAACTTAAGGCAAGGTGGCTACTGAAATAAGAAATATGAAAAAAACAAAACAGTAATTAGAGTTGGATTTGGAGAAATGCTTTAATATGTGTATGTCTATGACAGACAAATACATTCCCGCGAGTATTTTTCCTTTTGCGCAGTACACGTCTTTGTCTCCTTGATGTGTGTTGGTTGGGGATTATATCGTTTGGCTGCTGCTGGGTTAGCCAGATAATAAGCCAGCTTGCTTTATGTAAAATGGTGGAGCCTATGCTGGTTATCTATGGCGTATTACCCAGTAGAAAAACCAGAGCAAGTAGAGTTGGATGTGATGTTTTTTTCCATTTTCCTAAATGGGGCTAATAATTTTTTATGCATATTCCGAGTTGTTTTTCTCAACAGTGTCTATTTTTGATAAACTTGTTTGTTAGAAGATTATCCCCTAACAGCTGGAATGGGCTCTCTCTGTATATAAACCATGTAATCTTCTCAGATATGATGTTATGAAGAACAAGCATTTGCAATTTGCAGACAGATCCAGCCCAAATCCTACCACTTGTTTGTGTGTGTTTTCTGAAAGCTGACTGTGTATCATGGCATCAAGGAGATTGAGAATGTGTCTTCCTCTGCCACCACCCTTTGAAGGGGGAAGTAATAAAAAAACTCAATGGGTGCAACAAGCTGTTCTTCCCTCCTACACTTTGAGGCTTTCTACCTTGAGATGAATAGGAGGCCCCTCCATAACGAAGGGGGAGACAAGAACATTTTATTGAAGACTAAGGATGTGGGGGATGCACCATAGCCTATAGACACTTGGTGTGAACTAGTCCAGTTTAGAGAATAGTGCTGTCTACTCAGTGGGACAGAACAATAATTCTTGTTTAGTGTTTCTAAAGGCATAATTATCTCAAAACATCACTAATCTGTCAACATGTTTGAGTAAAAATGATGAAAATCTATTAAGGTTTAAGTAGGTCAAATGGGTATTATGTAAACATTACCAAATTGTCTCGTTAAATCCTATATGAAGTGAAATACTCAGTGATAATACATCATCCACGATAATGACATTGGACAGTCACAAAGCCACAGATCAGGATTTTCAGTAACCAGATTTATGCGTGAAGGAGTGAAGTCATGGTCAGGAATGTAAATGGTGGAGTCATTCAATTACCACAGTGCCCTTTCCTGGGAAAAAATCCCCAGCCATGAAGAGGTTAATTGTTTTTGAATCTCCATGTGCGGGGAGAAAATGAGTGAACGGGAGGGATAATTGAGTCGCTGATAGTTGAGTGGGTTATGGATTACTGTGCCTTTCCAAAGAAGAAAAGAAAAGGAGGTGAGCAGGAGAGGAAGGAGAGAGGGAATGGGAAGGAAGGGGTGTGAAAGGCCCGTGTTGTGCAATGCAGCCGCAGGGGTCATTTGGCTGTCTTAGGAAGAGGGAGAACTACAGTCCTGTTTAGCCTACAAGGTAACCTTTGACCTATCGCATGCTCCTCCCTGCTCCAGGTGCAAGCCCTCACTGCTGGCAGCTCACACACAGACATGCACCACAAGCTCATTTTTCACACACTCTGCAGGCACTGGGGGGAAACGCCGTATGAAAACTCAGATCCTTTTCACATTTTCACCCCCCTGCTTCTTTTTTTTTTTTTTTTTTTTTTTTTTTTTTCTCATGCCATTCTATTGTCAGGGTTAAAGATCCAGGCTGGCTTGTTGGGGTTGGGGGAGTGTTGTGATAATATCAGGCCTCCTTTTTTTTTCTTCTTCTTCTTCTGAAATTTCTTCTTGAAGAGAAAATGGATGACTGTCTTTAAATGGGTGGAAAAAAAAGGATGATCGCACATGCAATAATCAGAGGAGTGTTAATCAGAGGGATGTCATGTAAAATTACTGCAGTGTTTGATAACACCACAGTGAACCACCTCAGGCCATTAGAGAAAGTTTCCCAATGCTATTAATGGGTGTTAATAAAATATAAAAAAAACAGAGAAGGAACAAGCCCTCTGCATGGCCCACTGGTTAAAGCGCTGTAAGGTTAATGAACCAATTTACATACTTTCTTCTGCCATCTGGGCGGAGTGATGAGACAGATGCTCCTTACGCTGCAGTGTTGTGTTGCGCTGTTAAACATGGAGGAATGTGTCAGGTCCAGGGAGGTCAGAGTACGTGTTTAATTTCATTTCACTCACCTGGAAATGGGTAATTTAATGAGAGGTGGTCGATGTTCAACTTGTTCATTGATGTTCAACAAAGCTTTAGCAACTGTACCTCATAAAAAGTGACACTCGCCCAACTGCGAATTACAACCTGGGCCATCCACAAAATCACCACAATTGATACTGGAGTCTGAAGGGAAAAAAAGAGGATTAGTGTCTGTCCACTTCTCAGCCATCCTCATCGGAGTGATCACGTTACAAATAGAGCATTCTCGAAACGCTCTTTTAGCCGAGGAACAAAATGAGCTCTATCGGCGATCGATAAAGCAGCGTGAAAGAGGGATATACTTAAAAAAAAAAAAAATCAAAGGCTCTAGCTGGCACGGCCATCATCTCGCCCTGTCTGCTGGAATCAGATATGGGATCAGGGCCTTGCAGGAAAGGTTGTTCGGCCCGAGGGCAGCTCTACTTGACGGATATCCCTCCTACTGGCACCCAATGCAGCCTGATTTCATCTGCAAATGGGCAAAACCAAAAAGCATCAGGATCTCTCTGATACTGTACATGTGGAAGAACAGCTGATGGGTAAAACAGAGCATAACATTTAATCCCTGCAGCGTGTTCGGGGAAAAAAAATATGCAGCTATTTCTCCGAGCCCCCTGTTGTCCTCCATGGATGACGGCTTTTACCTCATGCTTTACTTACACGATTTCAAGAAAATAAAATCACCTCAGTTTTGGTTTGACAATGTGTCAGAGCTGGTGCGAGTGTTCATCTCAGATTAGCTCTTTGTGCCGTGAGGAGTGAGGAGAAACTAGGTGGAGGGGGGGTCAGGGTTGGGGGAACAATACCGGCGCGATCTCAGTTGAAAGAAATCATTTGCACAATTTTATGAAAGCAGTATTTGTCCAGTCGGATGGTTCTATCAAAGCTTAACAGCCATGGTGGAATGTGATTTAAATGACTGGGTGAGCTACAAAGCCGGCAAGATGTCGGGTTAGAGTCATTTCTCAGCTGAACGCTCTCCAGGTAAATGCAGATAATGCGCTCTCGAGTTTTTCTTTCTCTTTCTTAAAGAAGTCTCATTTCTACAGACGGCTCTGAGCTGACACTAGTGCTGCTAGAGCTTCTGTTCTCAGAGCTAAGCTTGTACAACATTTATGTGGTGAAGATGAAAAGACGTCATGGCTACACTTCATGCCTGCAAATTTATCCTCTAGCTCAGCTCAAACTAGCTCAGAAAAGCAATGTGTTTCTTGCTCTTGTTAAAGTGGAATCAGCAATTTTTTTTTTAAAACTCTCCCGATTCTGTCTTATAAAACTTTTAAATGAGAAAGTCGTAAACTTGCATATGATGAGAATTCAGGTAAGTGAAAAGATGTAATAAGGGGATGGGTGCTATTTCTCAGGTTGAAACCTGCTGTTCTCTTGCAGTACAGATAAAAGAAGAAGATTTGCCTCTACCCTTGTCTGTTGTTGTCTTCAGTTTCAGAACCCCCTACAGTATTTCCTGGTGACTCACTTCTTTCCGAGCCATTTACGCTTGAAAACTTCCTAAGGATGAACCACACATTCTGGGTTTTATCGTCGACGAGGGAACATTGGGCATAATGAAGTTCTGTTTCCCAGCATGAGTTTGGGAGGCTCATGATTACAAATGCTCTTCTCATTGTCTCCCATCATCTCCTGCCTAATTGAAGACAATATAACGAGACAGTGGGGTCTCGCTCATCATTCTGCATCAATGGCATGCTCTATGGAACGTGTCAGGCTGTTGAAAGCGGGGTAATGGCGGTGGGAGGGGTGTGTGTATGGATACTTGAATGCGCTCGGGCTTGTTTAATTTGGACCAAGAAGATGGACAATTAAACTACAGCTCCCGGGGGGGCTGTTCATTTTGGTCAGCTTCCCCACTTCATAGCTGCCCGCCCTTGTAAACGCTCCTGGATATGTCTGGGTCATGCGTTAGGGGGTGGAGTGGGATTTGTAGGCGGGAAGGGAATTGGGCGGGGGTCTGCCTCTGGAGAGGTTGTCTCAGATGATTAGGGCAGCCAAGTGGGGAGAGTCCCTCAGTGCCTGGCCTTCTTCACCTCCCTAATATGCTCTGAATAAGTCCCCCTCCACTGTGCATTTGTTGTGAGGTTTGGCGGGGAGGTGGGGGCATTATGTCTGGCCATGGTTTAGGAGTGTTTGTCATCTGCTCCCTCGAGGCCTGCCCTGCCTCCTTTGTCTGAGCGTCAGGCATCGGTACAATGTCAAATCACACAATGTGCCTATGCAATCAGGGCATCTTGGGTTAGGAACTGACACGAGATTTCATGTCTGCATTTTTCTCTCTTCTGCAAATTAATTTTATGGTTGTAAATTAATCATGCAACTCCTGCATCACATTTCTCATTGCTTCCTGTAGCTACATTATGTGTCTGCATTTCTGTAAATGACTTGCACGACATGAATGTGACGTTAGAGTACATTCTCAGAATAGTTCGAGGTAGAAGCAAATGTTATCTTTGAGTAAACAAGAGTTTTGTTTTGAGTTGCTGGAAATCAGATCTCTGCTATGGTGCACTGATGTTCAACAGTCACACAAAGATCAATCAAGGACAAGGAAGAGATGCTCATTTCCCTACAGAGGCATCAATAAAGTATAGTGCTTTGCAGTCACAGCTTGCGTTATAGCTAATATGATTGCCAGTGTCAGAAATCCATTAAACACTTAGTGTTTTTTTTTTTTTTTTTAAATAAGGCACTTGTTCGTTCCCCTTCCTCATTTATTCATAAAAAAAAACCTCTACAATCTTATCCTTACTTTTCTCTCCATCGTGAGGAAAATCATTCTATGAGATGCATGATATTCTTCAACGAAGCAGGACAAGATAAGCCAAGTTTATAGTGTATTACAGTATTTGTAATACTTAACTTAGCAGTGATATTTGTAATAGTTTGATATTTTTATATTTGATATTTTAGTTTTAATCCTAGTGCCGACATACATACTCAGGCATTCAGTTTAAGGTGTTACTATGGTTTCACACAGTGCATCACTGTATGAAATTTAGAAGAAAGATTCATTCATCTCCACACAATAGCTAACAAAGAGGGTACTGAGCCCCGGCCAAATATCACAAGTTACATTGAAAACAAACAAATGGTCTTGCTGTATACTGAGGAGGCAAAACCTCCCAGTGACTGATAACAGTTCTGCAGGGTTTGAGCGCTGGGGGAGAAATGGCTTCTGTGGCTTTGCATTTAAGTCATTTCGACATTTAGAGCACCAGGAAAAGACCCCGATTTCTCCATCACAGTAACAAAATAAACCTAAATGTAACTTTTTACTATTTCTGCACAATTGTGTCCCAACTGCAGTGTTATTTGCTTTGCTAAAAATCATGAAGTTGATTTATAGTCTTCATTTTATTGCTCTTTGGGGACTGTTGTAACAAAATCAGTCTCAAATACAGTGGACCTTTAGATTGAAATTAAAGGCAGTATTCCTCCATAATAACCAGTTCTATTTATATATGGTTACATGTTTTGAAATCGTGCATCTCTTTAGTTTTTTGTTCAATTTTGGGAATCATGCCTGCAAAACAAACATTATATCTCTGCAGGGAGAAAAAAAAAAAGAGTTGAGAAAAAAAACATTAAGTCTGGACGTCCTGAGTCATACTGTGACCTATGGGAACATTATTTTCAGTCTTTTCTCAATCAGTCTCACTACAAATTCTGAACAAAGAGGTAAACCACAGTGACTAATTCACATCTTCCCTTGTCACGATGTGCAGTTTCTTATAATGTGCACTCCAGAGGGGGAAGTATGCTACATATGTGACTTTTAACACTCGACAAGCTATTTTTGCTCACCAAGGCCTTCTCTGCTCTCATCAGTGGCAGTTTTAGGCGTTTCTCTTACAGCTGCGTTCAGAGTCTCTGTCTTTTTTTTTTAAATTGTGACAGAAAATATTTTAAACAATAAAAATGTCAGAAGTGCACTTGATCTGTGTCGACTGCTCAAGGAATTTATTTCTTATCTTAGCTTTCTCAGCTTCTAAGTATTTCCACTTCATTTGACTGGGCCTGAAGGTATATTAAAACACTTTCATAATGATTTCTGAGCCCTTGAGATTTTTAAGGAATGGAGATAGACACATCAATGACTATGAGTGCGTGTGTGTCTGTGAGTGGATGCATGTTGGAAATAATAGCAAGTAATTACAGCTGTGCACATGTGTGCAGTTTTTCTGGGTACAGGTTGAAAGTCTCATCTGGACAACAGATTTTTTGTTGTTGTTGTTGTTGTTTTAGCTTGATATCTTGATAGCTGTGATGTCAAAGAAGTGCCATAATCATTTTTGCACTAGTTATTCATATTATTAGCCACACACATATTAATCACTTCCTAAATTAGTTGCACTACTTCCCGCAGAACAGAACCCACAAAAGGTGAGAAAATGATGGAATTTACTTGAATTTTGCTTATGCTAAAAAATAAAACGGTTTATTTTTTGTTTTCGTCTTCGTCTGTAGACATGGAAGACGGTGTAGGAGGTTAGGTTAATACACTGACAAATATATCCGTCTATGAAAATGATCTATCACATGAAGTGTGACTTTTCCTAGTCGTACAAAAAAGTAAATCCAATGCAGATGATCTCTGTGTGGGCAGGAAGCCTTGAAGGTTTGCATCATGTCTTGATGCATTTTCCCTTAGGGCATTCTAGCCCCCTTACATGAAGAAACAAATACAAACACACACACTTTTGTGAGCAAGCTACCATTTTTCCTCAGCACAGTAGGAGTCTATCTTCATCTGTCCTATTGATTAATGAAGCAGAAACAGCGGGGTGTCCGAGAGAGGCAGGAGTCTAGATCAAGGCCATGAGCTGCATCACACTGCACACACGCGCGCGCACACACACACACACACACACACTCGCTCACGCACTTTTTTTTTCGCTGTCTCTGTCATGTTCTCTCTGTGTCTGTCACAGCAGACACTAAATTCGCAGGCAGCCATGACACACAAGCGTACACACATGCAAACCGAGAGACATGACACACACACTACAGTGCTGATACACACGCCATCATAGCTCACAAACACACACACACACACACACACACATTTGGAGTGAATTAGCATGGCTTGACTACGCGGGTGCCTAAGCTGGAAAGGCGTTTTCTATAAACATAATGTTTGTAGATTAGTTGGGGTTAATGATCCGATTGCCTCGGAGCTGCCATAGTGTCTGCTTGTGTGTGTGTGTGTGTGTGTGTGTGTGTGTGTGTGCGCATTCACATGTGTGTATCTGGCTAAAAGGAAAAAGGCGCTGCTCTACTCAGTCTCCCTCATTTCCAAATGAGACATGTGCCAGGCGTCATTACAAGAGCAGTATTTATACTATTAGGGAGTTGGGTTCACCACAGTAGCAGTGGCACCAGAATGAAACAGCTAAAATTATGTCCCTACTAACCTCAATGGGCACGTCCACTATTTTCTTTGCATAAATGAAAAATTATAAGTTGTGTACTTAAAGGCTATTTTTACAAATCTGTTGGCCTATCATGCACATTATTTCTGAACTATGTAAATGTAAAAGCCAAAGAACTGAGCTGTCTTTTTTTTTTTTTTTTTTAAGTGTTTGTTCTTTCAGAGCAGAAATAAAAATCCCGACTCAGTTATTTTTTTTCTCCCTCAATCTTTACTTTGGTGTTTTAAAATTAGCCTCTTAGTCCACACCAGAAATAGTACTCTGCAAATGACTTTCTGCAAGTCTCAGTTAACTGGAGTTGGTGGGTTTAGTAAGGGTGTAGTCCCTCCAAGTCCACCTCCCTCCTTCCCACAAACACACCCTGTGAAGCCCTTGTCATTTAATGCTGAGTGGACAAAAATGTACAGGACTGAAAGAGAGAAGAGAAAGACTTAAAAAATGACTGGAAGACCCCTACTTTTTTTTTCCAAAAGGACCCCTCTCTCTCTCCTCCTACATACTTTTCTCCTCTCCCTCCCTTCCCCTCCTCATGCCTGTCGAGGCATGCCTCTGTCCCCGCCAACCAGCGTCGTCCATGGCCGGGCGAGGGGGCAAGAAAAGAGGAGGGGAGGAAGGCAAACAAAAGAGCACTGTTGCTGCTGCGCTGGGGTTTTGGGGAGGGTCGACAACGGGGCTGGAGGGGTGTGGATGGAGGGGGTACAGACGCAGAGAGAGTGTGACTGAGGAGGTTTATCATTAAGAATAGAGATTAAAATGAATGGGATGGGGGCAGGGGTGTCTGTTCACTGTAATAAAGAGGACAAGCAGTGCCAGTCATTTTTTCACACACTGTAGACACTTAGCAGTTCTGCAGTTGGTGCAAGTGAGTGTGAGAGATAGGGGGAGGGATGGGGACAGTTCATTGTTTCGTGGTCATTGTACAATATTTGCTTAACCCTTGTGCTTTATCTGTACAGCTGCATGCTACAAATGAGACGGCGTGTGTGTGCGATTGCGAAGGTTGGCTGTCGCAGCTGTTAGCAATTTCATCGGCGCACTGTAAAACAGCCGCTACACACAGACGCATGAACGCAAAGCTCGTCAATGCACAACGCCGTATAGCCAAGATGAAATCATTTTCCAAATAGCACAATTACACATCAACTTAGTGCTGCCCAACCGAAGGTGAACAACGAAATGAACGCAGTCGCAAGCCAACGTGAGCATTAAACTTTAAATGGCAATCATGCAATTATATAGGGACGTAACGATCACGCTACAGCTCTTCTCGACACTGGTTGCCAGTCAGTGTTTGCTGACCCCTTCTTGAACCTCGTTCCTTTTAACACTGAGCTGTGTTGCACAGCACTTGGAATGTGTCATCATTGCTCCGCTTTTCAAACGTATGCTTTTTGAAATGGTTGGGATGGAATATAATATAACAGAATATATCTTCAATTTAAAGTCTCTTGTTCTGTTTTAGCTCACAAACTGCATCGATTGCCAGTCCTTGCTCCTGTCTTGTTACATTCTAGCTACACCATGAGTAAGAAACTTTTGCAAGATCTGAATTTTAGAGGCAGCAAATGAATTCCCCCAAATCTAACTCTATGAATTAAGAGTTTTATTTAATTTTTCTTAACCTGGGATGCTGGTACAGATACCTCCATTGCAGTCAAACAATTTCCTAATGGTTTGTTTCCCCTCTCTGCCCTCTTCTGTTTTAGGTCATGAAAGGAGCTGGCATGAGGAGAAGAAACAGAATGAGCACCAGCAGCACAAAGTGTTTACCGCAGAGAGAAGGAAGGGAGGCAGAAAACCCCCAGAGCGGAATGCAACAGGGAAGAGTCGAGTGATGAAAGAGAGGTAAGAGAGCTCGGTTTGCCCCGGGGTTTGACGTTATATGTGTGGCAGTCCTCTGTTGCCCTTCCACCTGGCTGCCGGATGCCAGTCAGATGTGTTCTGGGGGTTTGGTTTGGTGTTTGCATGAGTGTGTGTTTTCATTATGTGTAACTGTTTTGGTGTGTGTGTGTGTGTGTGTGTGTGTGTTTCTGGCGTGGAGCCACAGCCGCCAGGTGAGGAACCTACCCTCTTGCCTGAGTCACCTGCTGCATCCTTCACTAATCTATTGTCTTTACCTCTCAGTCTTTTCTCTGTTTCCATAAACGTCAGCTTCCTTATAAGGAAGAGGAACCCTCACTTTATTGTATGTTGATATAATATTTATTGATTTACATGACTAAGTTGCCTCGAAAGATGGACTAGTTAACATTTTCATTGTGCCAGTGGCTATTCAATGTATGATACATTTTATGAATTCATATCATATCATTTCATACGTCATATTCAGTTGTCGTGTGCATCCCTTTGATTTAAGGAACAATTTAACCCCTCAGAATTGTATTCCAGAAAAATACAACATGTTTTGCTAGTATCATTTTTAAAGAAACGCTAACTTATTCTTTATTCTATTCCACCACAGACACCACCTCTAGTAACACCCGTTTAGCCCTTTTAACCATTTCCTGTTATAAGAAATTGACCTCTTCTCTCCAACGCATGCAGGAAGGAACAACCAAAATGTTACTTTGGCCAAAAAGCCAAATACAGGAGCAATGCTGGGAAAGGAGCCACCTTATTGTCTTAACTGTCTTTTAGTGGATCCCAGAGTGAGCAGTTCCTTGGGGAGTAATCGTCACACTCACCGTGTGAGGCTGAAAGCAATGCTAAATCATTTTCTACCGTGTAGGCATGAGTGGAGTAGCTGCTACCCAACACAGATAAGGGTTGGTTAAGGAGGAGATGCGGCGAAAGGAAAAGAAAATGTTGTTTTTCTTGGTTCTCGTCATCCTCCCTTCTGGTGAGACTCTCCTCCACCTCAGCTTACCACCACCTAGACGTTACAATAGCAATAGTGATTTTTCTTCAAAGCTTCTTTCATTTGGAACCAGTTCAAGGTGTCTTACTTTAAAACATCCAGTGCGTTATAGGTAAGAGATTAGTTTTGTTCCTACCTCAGAGTACAGGTCATGTCTACTGTTTTATTATTGTGGGTTCTTTAAAGTTCAGGATCTGTCTTTTTCCCTCCTCCGTTCTTTGACTCTTCTGGTACAGGATAAAACACTGCCTCGCTGGCCTGACTGCCTCGCTGGCCTGACCTGGCAGTAGAAATGTCCTTTGTTTTCTCTGCCCAACTCTCTTTACAATACTTACAATATGAACTGTGCCTCACATTGATGTCCTGCTGAAGACAGAACAAATTCGGCTCAGCGTACTTCAGTTCAGCTCAACTCATTTCATATCAAGCCAGTCTAGCCAAACTCAATTCTTTCTTCTAGCTCTTGATGTCTTGCACTCACACTTACCTATTTTCAGTCTGTCTGAGCAATGCAGTCATCTCTTTTTTCACATAATCAGATTCACAGATTTTTTTGTTTTTTTTTTTCAAACCATAGTGTCACAGCTTCTCTTATTTTTGTCTTTATCTGAATTTACTCGTCTTTTTTTTTTCTTTTTTCTCGTCCAGTGTTTCTAGCATAATCACAAAAAATAGCCAATTTAACAGTTTTAAAAGACTGAAACTAATGATAAAAGTGGGTGCTAAAGGGGGTGCATGAAAAGAATATCGTTCTAGATATTGTCTTGTCAGTCATAAGTGGTTTTAATTCTTGGACTTCCTTGCATTTGAAAAATCTATGTCCAAATCACCCCGCTGGAGAAGACAAAGTTATCTCTTAATGGAAGTGGTTTTGAACTCATTAGAGGAAGAAAGGCCATATGCTCTTTCTCTTCCTTTTAATAGGGGTTTTATTTATCAGCCAAGTGAGATTGGTGAAGTCACAACAACTACACATAACCCTATTGTTTTAGGAATTGGTTAAACTGTGTAAGTATAGTCTGGGGAAGAAAGAAAGGAAAAAGGTGGAGGATGTTGTAAGCAAGTGCCCAGACATGCCACTGCTCTTTCACCCCTCCCTTTTTCCTCTCAAGTGTGTCTGCCTTCTGCTTTGGTGGAAGAAGGTCTTTCAGGAGCAGCCGAGTCTGTCTAAGCTGGCTGTGAAAGGTGCCGGACTCGAGAAGCAGCGTGTTTTTCTTTTGGTGTCCATTTGTGTATAGGGAGGCGTGGTTGCAAAGCTCCAGCCACAGTGTGTCACACGGTTTCATGTTTCAAAAAACGCATATGGGAAAATGACAGGCAAATGAGTCACTCCGTCAAGTCATATTGATTCACTACTGGACTGTGGGACAGAGCGAGTAATTGTCAGTTTCACGCTCACACAAAATAACCAACGAGTGATGGACAATGGTTTACAAAGGTGGTGGGGGAAGATGTACTCGGATGGAGGAGGGGCATGAAAAATGGACAAGTGTCAAAAATGGCAACACTTGTGTTCATGCAAAGACTACCACAAAAAAATGAGCTCTTCTTTTAAAGCTTTCTCTCTTCTGTGTAAAGACAACCATCAGCCACCAGAGGATTTAAGATTAGAATGGGGAGCTCTTGGCCACCACGGTTTCAAAATGAATAGATAGATGGGCATGAGGGGGCAGAGATAAAAAAAAAAAAATGAAACAGAAAAAAGGTGGTGGGCAGACAGGATTTCAAAGAGAGTTGCAAACGACAAGAAAGAGAGAGAGTTGTTGGTGGAGAAGGTTTCAAAGTGAGTAGGAGAGAATTATCTATGAGGGAGAACCAAAAACAAGGAGAGATACTGTAAATAGAGAAGTGGGGGTGAGGGCCAATGGAGCGATACCTTTAATGTCTTTATAAGGCCATAAAATACTGCACTTCCTGGCTTCTCTCTAATTGTTGAGAGGAATAAGATGGAAGCAGACTTGACTGTACCTGCCTACTAAATGAGGCCCCTAAATCCCCAATGCTTGGCCTTGGTGGGGCTTTCATTGGGATTGCTATGCCAGCAACATGGACAGAGGGAGCAATTCTGAGAGGGAAGGTGTGTGTTTGAATGTTCTTTATTGTGCTTGTGCTTGAGATTAAAGTGGAAATGCAACAAAAGATGAGAGAGTGGAAGGTTCTAGACTTTAATGACTCCTCAAGAGTTATCTTGCCCCGAAAATAAATGAGAATGGAGAATGACAGAAAGCAGTAGCAGGAAATCCAAAAGGCAGAGCTACGAGGAAGACTGTAATGTAATTATGGGTTAATTCTAACAATAACCACTTGAAAATAAGGCTGAGAAAAAACACAGAGGTGGAGAGAGAAGATTTTATTGACTTACTGGGAAAATGACCGTAGAAACGGCTGCACTGCCCCCAAGGAGCCGTATGCTGAGCACATAAAAACGTGAAAAGCAATGCGTGCCACGATTGGAAACGAAAACATTTTCATTGTATAAACTGCTTGTCTAAGGGACCCTGCCCCAACCTCTAACCCTCACGTAAGCATGGTAACTTACTCCTTTCTTCAGAGGAAGAAATGGAAAGAAAGAAAAACCTGCTGATGTTCTTGAATGGAAGAACCAATAAAATGAGGATTTGATTAAAATGAAGCAGCACTGATTAGAAAACAGTGACTGTTTAGGAACATGAATTATAAAAGGTAAAACATGTTAAATTAACTACACCTTACTGTAGTTGTGGACAGAAGGTAAAAACACACAGAGACTAATGCTCTGTCTTTATATTTTGCATGTTAAAATATTTTATACATTATTTCACACATCTTCTGAATTTCTTTTTCCATCCAGTCACTCTATATGCGGTATATTCGAAACTAATGGTAATTTCAGGCATTGCAATTTTGGTTTCTGAAATGTAAATTCCAGTTTTAATTTTTCATCTTTTGTCAGAGACTTATACTGAGTTCATGAGCTGTATGCATAACTTTATTTTGATGATGGGGGCCTGGGCGCGTATGGAGTCTCGACTTGCCATGCTGGAGGAGCTGTACACAGTTGCCTTTTTTGTGGTGGGTTTTATCACTGGGTAAGAGAATGAAAAGGCGTCAAAGGCAGCCCCCTAAGCTTTCCATAATGCGTCCCGAGAGGAGACAAAGGCCTGCATTCACTGCTGGGTGTTGATAAGACCTATCATTAGTCTGCCATTGGAGGTATTACCAACACACACAAACTCAAAGTGCAGTAGCGTATTTATTCCCTTACCCATTCTGTTTTTTTTTTTTTTGTTTTGTTTAGTTTTTTTCAAAATACACATCCATAAATATTAGTATGTGTGCCAGAGGAGTGAAAGAGGCAGCCAGGATCGACTTGAATCGAATAAAGACGGCAGAGTGTACCTCCTGCCGTTTTCCCATTATGACCAAATTCACTCAGCCTCACATTGCTGGGGTGTCCACACCCATCTATACATCATCTGTGCATGCAGGAGTGTTTATCCATACAGTATAGAGCTGCAAGCTTAAGTTTGTGATGCTACAGTATCACTCGCTAAAGAAAAAGAAAGCACACAAAGCGTATAGAAAAGCATAGCAGCAGCATGTGGTTAAATGGCGTTTTAAAGCTCATGGAGGCAGCCAGCGATCTTGATAATAGAACTTCTTGTTTACAGTAATAATACCAGCGTCTGAGATTTAATGTAGTATTGACTTATTGATGATAAAATGCTACACAACGTACATTAACTAAACAAGACAGGGGTAAACTAGGTCCAAGAATAGAAGGATGGCTGGGTTTCCTATTAGCGTTTTTTGTGGGAGGACGACGGCACTACTGTCTAGGCCTTAAGTAGATGATGGACCATGACTCGTATTCCCATTCCCTCTCATTAGTTCAGCCCCCCAGAGAATATATGAGGTTACTTACCTTCTCTTGCTCTGTTCAGGGCCAAACGCCAAGTGTCGACTCAGGGTCGGCTCAGGGTCATTAGCCTCGCTGCTTGGAACAAATGGCATTTGATAGCATCACTGCTAATATACAAGAGAAGCAGATTAACCCCTTGATGCTGGGACCATAGCATATTGAAATTATTACGGGGGGAAAGGGTGTCCTTTGTTTTGTTTTTTTTGTTTTGTTTTTCACAGTGGATTTTAAGAGTCCTCATTTTTGGGGGGGTGTGTGTGTGTGTGTGTGTGGGGGGGGGGGGAGTTGGAATCTTATTGCTCTTCAGCTGAACATCACAGTCAACAAAAACCGCAGAGAGAGAATTGGGCAAGGGATCAAAGCCTGCGGAGGATTTGTCTGGCAGATAGTCACTGGGGTCCTGCTTGTGAAGACACACACTCTGTCTCTGTGTCTTTGTGTCTCTGTCTCTCTACGTGCACACGCACACCATGTGGCCCCTCACATTGCCAGCTTGAAAATTATAGATCACGAAAAAGAACAGTGCCGTCACAACAACCTCCTCCCTGGTGCAGACGCCTCCTTATTACAGCACACGTGCGTATGGATGTGAGTGTGTACACACACACACACACACACACACACACACGTGTTGTCTTGTCTATTGCACCCTTTCATCTAAGTGCCTTGCTTTGGCTTTAGTATTGGTATTTCATCCCATCTCCCCTGATATTTAAACAATTCACCCACTTGTTTTTTAACTTCCTGCACGTTCAAAGAACCTCGGAGGGACCTTTTAAAGCCAGGAACCCTTTATGAGGCCTCTGTTACAGGAGGAGATAACCCGTGAGTAAACAATATAAAACCTGATTGTCTTTGTAACCTCAGTAAAAATAACTCAACTAGCACGTTTATTTCTATGTAAAACGTTCTTTCCATAGGGCCTTGGTGAGGTTTGTGGGCTTTTGTAGGAGGGGGGTGGCTTAGATGTCTGTTTTGAGCAGAAAGACACGCCCAGAGGATGGATATAATTAAGACTAGTGATTTTTTTGTTATAAGAAGGGTGTATGGGTAACTGCTCTGGGTGGTCTAGCTCTACATGTCTGTACTAGTTTTATTACAAACAGGCACAACACGGTAAGAACACAGACACATCCTGACAAAGCACAAATATCATCATGTGCAGTGTTTTCAGACATAAATACGCAGGATAGAAGTGAAAACAGCCATGTCACTTGTTTCCACATCCGGTACCCCCGTTGTTTGTTTGGACATGGTGCGGCAAAAAAAAAAAAAAAAAGGAAGCCGAACTGATCAAAGCAGTTGGCAGGCATTCCTGACATTCACAGAGGTGCACTTGCAAACGGCAGCTTTGCTTTACAAAGAGCAACTGTGAGTCGGCACCCTCTGCATTTCATCACTGAACCAACTTCAGCCATCATCTAATCATCTGGCAGTTTCATCCAAGCCTCTATTTAGGGATTGTATAGATGCCAGATGATCCAAATGTACATAAGGTTACCATCAGGACCACAAACGCGCCTCTTCTCTTTGAGAAATGTTTTTAGTTTTTTCTTTTGTTTTGTTTTTTTTTTTCTTCAAGCACTTATTTAGAGGAAAGAAGCCGAGACAGAGATGGTACTACAGTGCTGTATTTTCCGTTAAGAGCAGATATCCTGCTATCAAGTATGTTGCATTTCAGCCCTTGGGTGGTCCAGTGGAAGTTCTCCTAACTTATCTCTTAAATATTTCTTGTTTATGTTGTTTTCTGCCCAGTGAGTCACACAGCGCTGCAACAGGGTTTTGCTTAAATTGCAAATTGGGGATGTTCATTAATTACATGTAGTTTGTTTGGTTGTAGCAGCAGCTTCGGACGTGTAGAGCCGAGAGGAAAATGTCACCTGGGTCAATAGCTTTGCTCTATCTCGTAACTGTCGTATAACCTGAACCACGCTGCTTTGTCATCGCGTCTGATAAATGGATCCAGCGCATTGTAATAACAGCGCGAGTTTGTGCTGCGTGTTATTTGTAAGGAGTCACATCTATTTGTCTTACAGTTTCCTTTTTTTAACACAATTGGGGGCAAACGGTTATTTTTAACAAGACTTCCTTTACTTCATGGAAAAATAACAAAAACTGCAAAGGCCAGTCAGTCCCACAACAAGGGCTTCCCAAGCAGTCAGTCCTGATTAATAGCATCTTCTCGTTAACGCATAAACACCCTCTGTACCATCAAAATCTCTGTTCATTTGCAACTTCTTTTTTTTTTTTTTTTTCCTTTCGCGTGAATTGGCTCATTTAACCGGCAGAGAGAACACAGATCTTTATTGTTGCATTTTGTTTTGAGGGAGCCTAAACACATGGGTGGTCCTGGGTTGTTGTTTTTTTTTTTTATGTACTGAACAGCACATGGATCTGTTAATGAGAGTATAAATTGGTGACGCCGTGCCGGGACCTTAATGCCCTCCCTGGTCTCAGCAAGTCTGCTTACTGGAGCAGCAAGAGGGATGAGAGTGGGAGCGAGGAAAAAAAAAAGAAAACAATGAAAATAGAGAGGTGGGAGAGAAATGATGCAGGAGGTGAAACATGCTGTAGAAAAGTACAGAAACTGAATCATACATTAGCCTGGCAAGACAGAAATAGTAAATTGCATGTATATTCTGGCAGATGCGGGCAATTGAACGGAGGGGGAACTTCAGAAAGAGAAACGAGGCAGTGGTGGTGGTGGGGGGGGGGTTCTTAAGCGGCATAAAAGGTTTAATTTCTCCTTCGGCTGTGGTGAGCAGCTTTCCTGCGCTGCCCTGTTTCACTGTATTTAACATCAAAGTGAAGTATGAACAATTGAGGCAATTTTTCATCCGGCCAAGGTCAATCATTGTTCTTTCTCTGTGGATGTAGATCCGGCTGAGAGGAATTCAGAGGAACCGTATTTCATTGGCAGGTCTATTTTAGCAAGCCACCGTTCCACAACCTTTTGGACAGATTTTTCATGTGTGTTTTTGATTTGTAATTTGGTTTTAAGATTGTGCAAATAATTTCATACAGCTGTGGCGTTTTTTTTTTTTTTTTTTTTTTTTTGTTTTGGTTTTTTTTGTCTGACTTTTATCACAGCTCAGTCTACACTGCTTTAAATAATACATTGAGCTTATTGCATGAGATACAGAAGAAAAAGACTTATTGCATAAACGATTACTCACTGTATAATAAAAGGTTGATGTCAGCCTTAAATTGTGCAAACAAATTGGTAGTTTAGGATCAGTGACCTGCGTCTGGATCCAATTCGATGTTCAAAACTCCACTCCTTATGTCTAAAATGTAACTAGTTGCACACTTAGTAATCTTACGCAGCACATTTAGACTTCTGATACCTTTAGAAAGAAACACTTGACCTGACTTCTCACGAGAGTTTTTGCCAATGAACAAAATGGCCCTTGAATCAAAGATGACCCGAGTAGAAAAGACCCTGGGGGACCTTTGAGAACTACAGACAGCATGGTGCTCAAACAAATTTCTAATTTGCATTAATGCAGCTAAAGTGGATTAGGAAGCATTTCTTTCACAGGAACTTTAATGTGCTTATTGACCACAAGTAAACCCACAACCTTCAAAGTACACAGTGTGATTCATTATTAGTCACCGTGGGAGACCAAATGGCAGTCGAATCAAAGTAAACCCGAGGGAATGCAGAGAAAAACCATGAGTAACGGAAGACTGTTATGATTCAATACTACTACTTCTGCAACTCCTCCTCCTACTACTGATTCTAACACCTTTTTCACCTTGAACGTCAGATCATGTTATTCAGTGGCTTTTTAATTTAACTTTTACACGAGCGCGACCCAGTTCTATTAACTAGATTAAATCTACATTTGGTTTTTTAAGACCGCAGGCTGGTGACGTCACTGTATTTACCACTATACTAACAGTTTTAACGTTGTAAAGAACAGAATTTATTTACATGATGAGGATGAGCTTAGTTGAAGTCTAGGAAGGCTGCATTAGTCACCCCGTGCTGCATCTCCAGCTAGTACCTTCTCTCTCTTCTCTTTTTTTTTTTCCTCCCTCTCCATCTGGTCAACTTAAGATGTTATACTCAGAAATTCTTTTTGATAATCCATTCTGTCTCGGTGCACATCACTCCCATCCTCATCATGCTGCGAGTATGTCAGACACCCAGCTCCATATAATACATTACAGTCAGGGCTGTCATTATCCTGAAATTCTTTATTGTGTTTAGGGCACCACATAAAAGCACATCAGTGACATTTCAGCTTTATTAGACGAGACAGAACAGCCATCACAACTCACAATCGCTAGCGTGCTTCGTCAAGATCTGATTTTACAGAGCGCACAGCGGCTTCAAAGTCTGATTCCATAGGTTCGTGTTAGCCGAGCTCTCGCTGGCGTCCCACAGGGTCGTTTCTTTTTCTTCTTCTTCTTCTTCTTTTAAAACCACCTAGCCAACGTCCAACTTTATTTATTTATTTTTAAGATGAATCGCGCGTTAATGTAAACACACAATGGCTCTTTGTCAGTGTTTCTCAGGACCACCCAGAGTGTTTATAGGAATTGGGTTGTGAGTGGGCTTGTTGTACATATAAAATCACGTGTGGCGTCTTTGGAGGGGCTGAAGTCTAGCCATATTAGAGCTAATACTGTTACACACATCAGTCACCGCTGCTGAATCATTCACAACTACAAACATATTATTTGGAAAAATGGAAGTGTTATAAACCTCTTTGTGTGAAAAGATCACCTTGAATTCGGGGCTACGTGGATTTGTTGTGTGTACGTCTGTCTTTTTCAGCATATGTGCGTGTGTTTCCTTTCCGATTCCTTCACCACAGTGTGTGTGTGTGTGTGACATTTTAATAACATGGTTTACCAAACACCTGAATTTATTCAGTGCTTTCTTCTCCTCTGTTTGTTTTCTGCCCAGGTCCAGACATGAAGGAGGCACGGACGCACGCACGCACACACATACTCAAAGCGGCACCTAGAGTCTGTCTGCGGTCTACCATCAGCCTGCCACACACACATACGCACACACTCGCCATGCCTGTTACGGTAAGAGTCAGAGACCACTGCTGTTGAGTCATGAAGATAATAATGGTGGAAAACAAACTTATTATCCGCTGCTGTTTTCTTACAAATAAATTGACTACTTCATTTTTAAAAATTATAGTTATTCAGTCATTTTAGTCTCTTTGACAAGTAGTTTCTTTATTCTTTAATTAATTATGAAAATAATGTATTTTAATCACATTGGCATATCTCAAATTATAATTTGGACAATGTTGTTTTAGAACTAAGTGTATATGTCCTATGTATTTGTGTGTGTGTGTGTGTGTGTGTGTGTGTGTGTGTGTGCACTCAGTAAATTATGTTTCTTTGTTTGAATTTTTCATAAGTAAAAACCAGTCTCCTAAAGTTAAGTTTAACAACCCCACCACATTTCCCACAAAGCCCCACATCCAACTCCACCTAACCCACCCTGTGCCCCTCCCAGGCTTCCCAGTATGATGCTTTACGCTCTGTATTGTGGGTTATCCCTTCCCTTCCCCTTTCTTCTTCCTTCTTATCTATTTCTCATTACACATCTGTTTTGGATGAGTGGCTTTACGCTGATGTTCATTAAACTGTCAAACAGCTGCCCAGGTTAATTTGAATCTACAGTTACAGTCACAGAACACACAAAGTTCACAATGAGGTTAACAAGGTATCAGTGCAGCTCTCAGTGCGACCGGCGTCTTTGTATTAGAAGATTAGATAGTTTTTATTTGTTTGGCCTACATTTAGGAGGACAGATCAGTGTGTGTGTGTGTGTTTTTGTGTGTGTTTTATGAGCTGTTTTGAACTCAAAAAGCGACATGTCTCATAATCTTACATATGAATGCTTGTCTATCATTCAGTGACAACACCGTAGTCGTATTTCTGTGTCTTTCTCAGGGGAAAATACAGTGAAAAGGATTTTGTAATGAACTGATAATGCATGAAAATATCAGCATGACTGTTGAGCAGCAAAGATGTGAGCAAAGTAAACACACACATAAATGAAAAGAAGAAATTCTGGGACTGTTGTTGTAGGAAATCTACTCAGACAGATGCCTCGTCCTCGTGGTTTCTAGCATCGGTTTAACTGACTGCACCACCCTCACAGCGACCACGTTACCAACCAGCTGTAATGACTCGCCGTTTGGCTTTGCATGCACGGGGGTTAACTTGACGAATAGTCGGCTGAGGTACAGCACAAGTGTGTGTGTGTGTGTGTGTGTGTGTGTGTGTGTGTGTATGTGTGCCAGCTATTAAGTCACTTGAGCATCAGAGACGAAAGGACTCGCGCTGCTAATGGATGTGTCTATTGATGTTCCCATTTAGCAGCACACTGTAAACGATAGGGCAATGATTGTGTTGAAGACCGAAGAAGGTGGAGGAGGGGTGGAGAGCGGTTTGGCCGGGTGATGATAATGACAAGGAAGGTTATTATTTGGCACCCTGCAGAGCCTCACTCTGCTGTGTGTGTGTGTTTAGAGAGAGAGAGAGAGAGAGCGAGAGAGAGGCCCTCTTCCCCATCTCTCTCCTGTCGCTCTCCCAGCCTATTGGATATTATTCACGTCTCGCTTTCCCCCAGAGTCTGCTCCTCTCTGACATTACTCACTGCTGCTTGTCTACATCCAGTTGTGGCTATCTCTCTTCCACATCCACCTCTATTTCTCTTTTCTCAGTAGGCCTCCCCTTTTTTTTTTTCTTCAAATGTACAGTGCAGATATCTTTTGTGATGGGAGATGAAATAGCAAAAAAGAAGGCAGAAAGAATAATGCAGCAGAGGTGGCAAAAGAGTTTCTTGTCATAAAAATTTTAGGCTAGCAGGTTGCCCTTGAAATATTGATTTACCCAGTAGTAGACATTTTTCCCAGTTTTGTATGTGTGTGTGTGTGTGTGTGTGTGTGTGAGTGTGAGTGTGTGTGTGTCCTGTCAGTAGCAATCACAGTGTGTGTGATGAATATGAATACAGTCAGCCGCCTGCAGGTTTGGCAGGAGACCACCTCCAGCTGGACTCAGACCCCTACTCAAGTGTGTCTGTGTGTGTGTATTTGTGTGTGTGTGTGTGTGTGTGTGCTGTGTGAGTGGACATGTCAGCCTGTATCTGTCAGCGCTGTGACAACCTGAGGATAAAATAACCAAAAAAAATAAATAAATAAAAATAATAACTTAACACACGTGCTTGGCACACAATGCATCTAAAACCTCTCAACACAAAGGGAAGAATCCAGATTCAGCGTCAGGGGGAAGCAAACTGTACCCACACAGATCAAAATGCAGCTATTAAAAACACTTAATACTAATATTAGATGTAAATAATTGTCTGAAACATTATTGCTTTTGATCATCAATTTCTAAATGTTAGATTTCATGTCAATCTTTAATGCACACAACATCCTGTCTCCTGCACTTTGCTACGATTACTGTAATCAGCCAGGCTCTTTTTAGTCCAGCTCGTCAGTCCTCGTGTGTGTGTGTGTGTTTTCCTGTTCACCACATATTGTTTTGTAGAAGATTAATAGTGTTTGAATTTGTAAATATCTTGTCAGTGTAGTAAAAGTCCATCTATCACTCCGTGTCTGCGGGTGTCTGGTAATTGCAGGGCAGCCGACAAAGAGGGCGACGCCGTTCCAGCTGTGAGGAGACGGAAGAAGTCAGCGTGCGCGCTCTCGCTCACACACACACACACACACACACACACAACAGCACACAAAAGCCGGAGGCGCATGAGCAGGTGAGTATTAAGCCCGGCACCTAAACAGATCACGTCGCTGTATGATATCTGCAGACAGGCAGACAGACGAGACCGGTCTGTACCTGCAGGCAGAGAGCAACAACTCGCAGCACCCGCGCCAGGAATTTCCTCCTCCTCCTCCTCCTCCTCCTCCTGAGAGCAAGGGAGGCAGTGACTGAAGGTGAGAAACAGACATAAACCGGGGTTTCCACTGAAATATGTAAACCGCTTTTTAGAACACAAACACTGGCCGGCAGATGTTCTCCTTCTGATCCTGAACACCTTTAACGTCACAAAATATTGACATTTTTATAATGAAGCTATTTTTAGTGCTGATTTCAAAATGTCCCAAGCAGTGGAGACATATTCTGATTCAACAGTAGCATAATGCAAAGACTGTATTTAAACCCTGCATCTTTTTTAAAGCGGCCCAAAAGAGGCTTTGCACAAGGTTTTACCTTCTTGTGCTTTATGACTACACAGATTGTTAACTGTAGATTCTCCCATATACAGAACACGAGAGATCCGGTGCTTTGTCTTTGTTTTTAATATTAACAGAATTACATTATAGGATGTTCACAACAGTGTGTGGTATTGGAGTTTTACAGCTGCATTTAGGTAGCGTTTCCTTTTCTTTTCACCACAGTTACTAATTCATACATAGAAACACAGTCCCTGTTTTTTTTTGTTATTTTTTTTTTACTTCATCCATGTTTTTTCCGATCAGCCACATTTTAGTTGAACATTCTTCGTACACCCCAGCTGAAGAAAGGATATTCCTGGACAAAAACAGCATATTCACATGCTACAGAGGGTTCTTTTGTTACGTTCTCGTAATTTGATCATCCCTGGTATGATTTGTATCTCTGGAGTTACTAGGGTGTTTTGACAGGCTCCTCTGTACTAATTGTGAAACTTTGACAGTATCTGTCCCACAAACTCGTTCTGCTACTTTTCTACCGGCGGCGCGCTTCCCGAAGCAGCTCTGATATTTTCAGTTCGGTTTTTACAGCGCTCCCACATTCACAATCTGCTCGGCATATGTGGCTTTTATCTGCGGCATCCTGTATCACATTCACGGCACTTCCCCTTTTGGGAGATGCCTGCGACAGTTGCGGCCTCCGAATGCCGGCCACTGAGCAGCTTCACTGAACTAACTGCGGGTTATGATGTTGCTCAAGAGAACCTCAACAGCAGTTACTAAATAGGGGAGAGCACACTTTTTCCCAACTGGCCGAGCAATTCACAACCCCTCGAAGTCACAGACATGTTTCTCTCTCTATTCTTTCACTCATTAGGCAGATCAGTCATGATCTGTAATCAATATTATTCCCTAGCAGAGATTTTGTCTTTTTTAAACATCTTTATATTGTAAATAAATAAAAAAAACGCCTCCTGAAGTTTTACAAGTAGCAACTCCCCCCACCACATCCACTACACATCTACATCTAAAAATGATTCAGTGATTAAATGTCAGAGCTGTCCGTGCCATTAAGGACAGCATGTTTGAAAGGAGGACAGCCTTGCCCGCCCTGTTCCTCCTTCCCCCTCTGTCTCTTCTTATTCCTCTTGCACCCCTCCCATCCCCCCCTCCCTTCCATCTCCTTCCTCTCTCCCCTCAGCTCTCTCGTCATCTACTCCCTGCCAACCCCTTCCTCCACCTAACCCAGGCTGGTTTGAGGGCTGATGTGCAGACCTTGTCACTCAGATTAGGGCCACATCATCAGCTCTCCCTTCTTTCTCCAGTTGCGTGTCCCGGATCTTTCTTCCTACTGTCACCCTCGTCCTGCGGGCACAGAAGACCTTAAAAAGCAACATTCCTTCTCATACACTTCTGTCAATTCCAACATTGTCACTCAAATCACTGCGCGGGAGAGTGGAGAGAAGCCGAGTTTGCAGTGTCCCTCGCAGCAAGGACTGCGCTTTTTGGTCCAAGCTTTGGTGACATGTCAGCAGCCGCAAACTGTGTTTCGATTAAGGCACTTTGAGTTATAACACGAATAGAGATTTTCTTGTTTGTTTGTTTTTGTTGCTACTTTTCATAAGAATACATCTTCTGAAATCCACAGGAAATGACAAAGTAGAAGCTTTGACATGTAATACACACTAAAATGTATTGTGTTGCTTCTTATTAGCAAAGAGTCAGTTTATTTTTAACTGTTTTGTGAACAAATACAGTGAGTATTTGGCAGGAGATTAAATATCCACCAAATGATCTTAGTCACTCTTTATCCTTCCCTGTAAAAGTCTTCAAACACTGGATTTATCATTCAACCGCATCTTGACTCACTGCCACAGTTTTATTGTCACGTCGTATCTAATTACTACAGCAATTCTGTGGTATTTGATTTCTGTGCTTCTAAAAAACTCTGCGCTTTTTTATCTCCTGGTGAGCAGCAATGATTCAGCACGGTGTAATAAAATCCTTCGTGCAAGGTTGGTGGACAGTTTCTTTTCTGGTATTAGCACAAGAAGTTTAAACAACAACAACAACACATAAAAAAAAACGCCCCAGTCTTTAGCCACAGTGACACATCAGAACGAGAACAACACGTACTAGTGATCTGGGTGAGTCGACAGTTTCATAACCAGTGTCTCCCTCGACCAGTGTCTCCACCTTGCATGAGGCCCTCGACGCATGTCTGAGCCTCTCTAGAGGCTGCGCCGCTCCGCTTCAGTACAACACACAACTGGCTGCAGCCTCCTCCCAGGTGGGGTGTTTACTAAAACCTGCTATGAGTCACGAGTTTCAAAATGACTTGTCCAACTGCAGCATGTAGTGAAATACAATCTGTTCCCATACACTGACACTGTCTTTCGTGATATAATGACCATGTGTCACGAAAGTTAATAGTTCATACAACACTCATTTGGTGACAATCAAATGCTGCCATTGCTATGAGTCAACAGATGCAGGCCGGTGCTAACTGTGCTCATTTTAACAAGAGCTGCAGCAGTAGAGCGCACAGGGAGCGTAAATCTAATGCTAATTTGATGTATATTTCAGCATGTTTGCTCCTTGATATTATTTGTTTCCTTGTGCTGTATTCATTGTGTGAATAGATTCAAATAAATGCGTGGAAAAAGCTGAATTATAGATGCACATACATGTGAATTTAAAAGATGGCGTCCTCAAAGTGAGTGTCCTCTTTGCTCACTGACTGAAAGAGGGGATTGCATATTTAGTGAGAAGGGAGAGAGTTAGAGGCCTCCCTGCCCACAGAGAAGACTTGCATCACTAAGCAGACTGTCATCTCTGGTCACCATCAGGTCTGTGCTCGCCCCAGTGAACATTCAACGCTGTCGGTGAGTTTGAGCTAAATTGAAAAAACCATCGACCGTTGATTGTACCCTGTGGCCAGCCTTTGTCACTCAGTGTATCCAAAAAGAAGGAAAAAAGGAGTCAAACACATGCAGAAGCCTGCACACAGGCACGGCCAGTGACTCCTTTAACAAACATACGGAGAGCAAAGAACAAACTAAAAAAGGTTTCCAGTTTCTAAAGCACAGCAAAGGTCACAATCAACATTCATTGCTGTCGGTGGGTTTAACTGTGTGGAAGAGCTCACTGAACGATGAATGCAACTGTGTCCCAGATTTCATCCGCCCGTCACGAGGAACGGCGTAACGATATGCTGATGATGGCATTATTTATTTCACTGTGTGTCTCACCCCCTTTGCCTCCCACCAACAACGGGCGCACAAAGCAGCGTGAATTGACAGGCGGTGACGTTTGCGTGTCGATCACGCTTGCTGGGGTGGAGGGGTCCAAATCTGGCTACTGCAGCAGAAGAAGAAAGAAGAAAGAAGATGCGAGAGATAGGTGGATAAAATGACCTTTTAAGGAAAAAATATACAAGGCATGAACAGCTTGTGTTGCATTTAGGGTTTGGAAAATGATTTAGTTGTTGCATGAAAAATAAACAGCAAGAATATGTTAAATATGAACAGATGCACTTCAAAAAAAGCTTTATCTTTTAAACTGATGAATAAAATCTGTGAGAACAAAGCTGCTTGTGTTATGTGCTTTCTTTTTATATATTTATTCTGTTACTGGGTGGTTTGATGTAGTTTCTCAAATAAATAAGTGGTTACAAGTTGAGCCCTCACTGATGTAGTGGATCTTTCTTTATTTAGGAAGTAGTTGGATTTATTAGAGTCAACATTTTCTTTTAAAATTTAAAACAATCTGCAATAGATAAATGCTACTGTGACTATAGATGTAATTATTAGCTACAGCTCTCATCTTTGGCTTCTACTTATTAATCATACAATGTTTTATAAACACCCGTTAAACTCAAATTATACAGCAAGAAACTTTAAAAGATTGTTGTATGATGCTTTTTTTTAGGAATATTCTATGTTAGGTAAAATATAAAGATGCTGTAAATGATTTATTCCACATTATTTGGACATATAATTATTATATAAGCTGTTGGTAAAAACATTTTGAGCGGATGTGATCATGTCACGCACATTATATAAAGATAACAGCATTGTTGTGACGTAAATACGCACGTAATCAGTCCCAACAAGCCACAAGGCAGTCGGCAAAACTGCTGCTGCGGTACTGAGCGGTTTCTCACGTTAAAATCAAAACAACAGTTGACAACAAAATGATGACCTTAACATTCTCCTTTTAACTCCACTGGAATTCACACATCTGTTTAGACGTGGCTACTGACAATAATCATATTCTCTCTCACTCTATGTAACATGGATTTTATTTATTTTATTATTTTGTTTTCATTTGAGCTAAAAATGAGGGACGTAATGTTGGTGCAGAATAAATATTAAATTGTTTAAAGCCAGCTGCTTAACTAGCAGCTACTTAATCAGCCACATCATTTGTAAACTACAGTTTCAGACTATTTCTAATTCTAGTAAATTTTATTTTAATTATTTGTATTCTGTCAAAGCTCAGTGGCCATCTACTGCTGCATTATAGGGTTGCAAATAATATAAGTAAAGTTTATTTCTACATGTTAAAAGGGACTTCGTCAAACCCGTCCTGACAAAACTGGCTTTTACAGTCTGTTACATGCTACATGTTCAACCCAGTCAGAAAAGCTCCTGCACAATAATCAAATGAAGAAGTGAAGACTGTTAACTCACTGCTTGACCAGCAAAAATAAAGAACATTACATGCTGCACTAGTGCAACTGGAAAACCCCTCTTTGCATGGTGTCTTGGTTTCATTTATGTACAGCATGGGTTATAACTATAAAATTAAGCTTTCATAATGCCTCTGTAATACAGCAGTGGAAGCGTGCTCTATTACAGTTCTGTTAAATACTTTTAATTTACTGTATTTATTTTGCACATTTTCCCATTATCAGAGGAAGCTAAAGTGTAAAATGTCAGGTCACATAGCCTCGGGGGTGACACTAGATACGAATAGTAGACAACAGTGTGTTTATTGCATAAACCATGATGATGCTTGTAAGAAAATATTGGCTAACCACTACCAGGAAGCTGCATCTATGAATGAGTCATGATAACAGTAATTGAACCCCATTGTTCCTAAATTAGACATGCTGTTCTGTAAAACTAGAAAAACTCATTGCAAAGCAATTTCTGTTAATGCCTTAATGACGTTTTGTTGGAGGGAGGGAACGCCACCTCTGGTTGGCAAAGTGGTAAACATTATTAAAGACTGATTGATTTTCAGTGATTTCAACATATTGAAATATATATTGAGTGAAAATGAATTTGTTCTTAATTATTTTGTTAAATAGGGGTTTTGATTTTAGAAAACAACCCAATGGGTCTGCTTAAAATAAGTGCATGAAATATTAACATCAAACGCTAACTTTAATGACTCATAGTGAATGAAGTGCAGCTCCTTCATCAGGAGCATTACACTTACACTTGGGAGCAAAATTAATGACTTTCTTTGTCCACTAGAGGGACATCAAGGATAGAGTAAAAATAAAAGTTAGTGTGATAATAATAAATGATTAGTTCATGACATGTCAGCAGAAGTTATTACATGTATTTCTTACTACGGACTGGTGTGGTCAGAAAGTTAAGACACAAAAGAGGGTTACATTTAAGAGCCATGACAACATCGGCTAATCAATGTGTTAGTGATATAGTTTTAACGTTTAATGACATTTTGACAAAGAAAAGGTTAATGTTTTGTTTTGTTTTTTGGAAAAAGAGTTAGTTTTTTTAAGCATTTTAAACCCTGAGGAGATGATGGTTGTGAACCACCCTGGTCATGTTGTGTTTTAAACATGGAACTGTGAGCCAATTTGAACTGATAAACTGAATCTCATGAAAGACCTCAGTGTGAATATCCCACACAGGCCACTACAACAGGTCAAATAACACAAACTAGCCCTATCAACCTGAGCAGGCTGCTAATCTAAACAGTTTAAGTGCAACAATCTTAAGCTCCTGGTTCCACCTGATACTGAATAGTACACATAAAAACACCAGTAACTATCAGATGCTAGTGTGTCATAAGTTTGGCACAACAAATCAGATAGAGAATACAACCATGTAAAGAAAAAGTATCACATTTAACAAACACGTTTCTAAACCTCTTGATTGAAAGTTCTGAATTTTATCATACTACCAGGTTTCCTATTTTAATGTCATACATTAACATGTTTATATGTGTGGTACCAGCTACTACTAAGCTACACAACGTTTGAATTTGGTTGCTGATCAGTTTCAAAATGCACTATGGAAGTCTAACAAGATGTCTCAAAAAATAAAAAAACTAATAAACAGTAATGAACTCATCCTTCTCATTTGTCCTGACATGCTGTTACTGTACAATTCTTCTCATGTTCATTTCCTTTTTTTAAAAACACAATTATTTTGTTCTACATTTTTGTCACCTCTGGGCAAATTCTTAATGTGTTGAGGATTTGCGTCTCCAAATATACACAAAGAAATTAATGCTAAACAGAAATCAAGCAGCGTTGATATGAACATGATTACAAAAGTGGTCTTCATGTGAAGAATTTCAAAATAAAAAAAACAGCCTGAGAGGATGTAAATATTCCCTACAGATGTCGGGGTTTGGGGTGTGATCAGAGTTCATCCACCAACATTTTAGTACAAAACAGTTCAAAGGTGCCTGAAAAGCCCATTCCAGTGGGTAGCTACTGTCTGATGTCTGCTGGTCGGAGCTGTCTCTCACCCTCGGCTAGGAAGATCTGCATGGCCCGATAAAGCAGATGGACACCGAGCTCTCGTTTTCGCTTCACCTGCCAGTTGGACGCCACCCCATAGAAATCCCCTCGCTTCTGATTGGTGAGCATCTTCAAGCCTGGGATTTGAATGGAGGATTAAAGTTTTGGTGTAAATGTATAAAACAGCTGTAGATACATAAATGTCACTTAACCAACAGTGAATTTGTCTTTTTCTGTTGTTTTTTTTTTCTCTTCATTTCTTTCATTGTTATGTTCTATAAAATAATATAATGTACAGTAGAATGAGTAAAAGATTTGGTGTGAACTACTATTGTATTTCTGTGTGTACTGTATTCTTCATTTTTTAGTGAACTGTTAAATGGATTTAAACAGCATAATTTTGGTAATCATCCTATTGTCTCTCCTAGAAGCGCCCTCTGTCTCTCACACCCCTCTGCTACATGGTTCTCATCTGTTTAAATTTATACAGTCCAGCAGTCATTCAGACCCCCCCCCTACTTCTGTCACATTACATCTTTCATGTATGAGCAATAGTGAGCTAATCATTTTAATAAAATAAGCCCTGAGGATGATTTTAAAAGTGAAAAATTCAAGTATTCAAACCAGAGTTTCTCCTGGGGATTACATCACTGACTGCCAGTTCAGATATAAGTACTGATGAGGTTCCCACTCCTCATACTTACCAACGGCCTCCACCATACTAGCTTCTCGCGTGTAAGCCTCCACTGGAATGACGTTCTGGAAACAATGCAGAGAGATGACACCCAGCCCAGCTTCCCACACCTGAAGGATGTGCTGCACTTTGGGACACAGTTTCTGTCGTAGAGAAGAAACAACCTGTGTGTTATTCATATATTTTACATCTGAATTACTTTGATTTAATTACTGGAGAGTTAACTAAGTGGGATTGGTTCATGTTGAGCTACCTTGGAGGTCTTGTCCCCTTTGTAGTACTCTAAAGCCTCATACAGGTGGCTATACGGACGGGAGCGTTTTCCTTTGCCCACATAAAATATAGCATGGATAAATGTCTGGAAACACTCCTGTGGGGTCATGGTGTGACTGCGGAACGGGAGGTTTTTCGTCACTCTGACAGAGAAGAAAAAAAGGTTGCAAGTAGTTGAAACTTAATGAGGACAAGTCAGTGCTAGAGATGTAAAACAAACACTGATTTTCTTAACATTGAAAAAAAAACATAATTATGACAGTGACATGATGATAAGGCAATATTCATAAACACATATTTGCAGAGAAACTTATCAATTCAGCAAATCCCAGCTAAAATGCTTTGCTGGATTCTTTCTGTTGTTAGGCTAATTCTGTAGCAGTGAATATAAACTCTTTGGGTGAAAGTGAAAGATAGGTGAAAAATAAAACACAGACTAACACAAAACAAAGCAAACCTTGGGTCGAGCAGCAGATAGTTGAAGCTGGACTTGATGATGCCCTCCCTCCACTTTCTGTTCTGATCTGGTTGGTCAAACTGCTGACACAGAGCCTGCTCGTCGGCCTGGCAATCAGGCAGTTCAAAGGTCTGCAGGGCCCGACACAATTCAGGACTATAACTTCTATCTACAGAAAAAAAAAAACATAAACCAAAACAAAACATACGGCATCAGTGAAAGTGGCGATGAGCGAGACTCATTCATTTAGCAGTTCTAATCTAACCCACTGAGTGACCAAATCCCACAAAGAGTAGCAGAGCCTCAGTAGATGAGTTATTACAGTGAACTACATGCAACATACATGTACAATTGTAATTCATAGGACAATAATTCATTTCAATGGTGACATAAGTATGCATTAATAATAAAAAAACACATTTTGATTTATCATCTTACAATCTAAATTATTAGCTATCATTATCTATTACAGCTCAGGTTGGGTAAATAATAAGCGAGAACTGCAAATAAAGTGTTACCTGTCTGGGGCTGATCTAAATGCTTGTGGTGATGTGCTGATTTGTGGGAGTTTGACTCCTGCAATAGGCGGCAGAGCCTTCGCATGTAGGTGGCCCTGGTACGGCTGTTTATAGGACCTGGATTCTCCCCCAGTTCAATTAGCTTCAATCTCAGCTCCTTGTCAGTTATCCCCTTGATCTCTGGCAACACACGGTCCCCATCCTCATCCTTCGTCTCTTTCTGTAGTAGCATCTGAGGTTTCTGGTTCTCCTTTTCTCTGTTGCTCATCGTGTCCGTCTGCATGGATCGCCAGTCGTAAAGAATGGTCTCCTCGCTGCTGGTGGTACTCATAGTAGAGCTGAGTGAAGTGTTGGCTGTAGGCGGGACGTGGGTCTCGATCAACTTGTGGCCCTGTTCGATATCAGTGTAGAGGTACTCCACTGGTTCATCTAGATCCTGAATGAGCGGACGCCCTCCGGGTGTGTAGGACAGGTTAGCCAAGTGCTGCGGCCTGTGGCAGCCCGACAGCCTGCTCATGCTGTATCTTGGGGTGCATCCAGTGCCCGGGGTGCAAGGGAGGTCAGAGTCTTCCCTGGACCTCCTTGGGGAAAAGTAGCTGGAGCTGGACGAAGATGACACCGAGTCCGGCTGAGAGCTACAGTCCTCTGTGATCCAACCGTCGTCGTTTTTAAGGCTGTCACCTCCACACACCCCAGGAGCATCGTTGGCATTTCTCTTTGCTGATGTGTCATCGGTACTTGTTAGATCATCTGTCAGGAAATCCCCGTCTTCAGCGTGACCCCCATCTTGGCCTTGGATAGCAAGTATAACCTCTCTAAGGTTTCTTTCATAAGCGTCTACTGAAGTGTTGTTGTCATTGTCTTTCTCCAATATGACTGTGTCAGATAGTGTCTGTGATTCAGTGGCCGTATCGCTTATGCTCTTAGAAAGGATGAGGGTATCGGCTTGGCTGTTGCTAACACTTGAACCAGCTGTCAGGGTGCTGGACTGCGTGTTCAGATCATGCCCAGTCGAAAGGCCTCCTCCAGTGCAACTCTCTGGATAGGATGGCGTATAATAAGGTGTGTGTGGTGAATTGTATTGATTTTCACTGCTCTGGTCCCTGGGTGTCTGGCGCCGCGTTCGAACAGGGGTGGGTAGGGTCTCCTCAAACAGAGAAGAAGTGAAGAGGAGGCTTTCAGGTGTTCTGCTTGTTCTCAGAGAGCAGCGACTCAACCTTGAGCGTGTCCTTCCAGTTACAAAAGGACTTGGTGTGAATGGGAGGTCAGCATTTTCCTTTACTGAGTTAACCCCACCATCACTTCTGGTGTCTGCCACTGGCTTGTCAACACAGTCTTCATTCTTGTTGTCCACAAAAGGCCCAGTGCAAACGTCAAAATCATCATGACCTTCAGACAAGGCCAGTTTATCAAGCATACTTGGTAAATGCTCTGTGGTTTCAGGTTTTAAATCTATCTGTGACTCAGTTTGAACTGGTGGAACGTTTTTATCTTGCCTTGAGAATCTGGAATCAGAGTCTGGAGAGTCTGGTGTTTTATTTGCAGATTCTGCCTCAACAGAACCCTTCTTTGCCAAGGAGAGTAACACATGTCTGGGGGGTACGCTAGCTTCCAGAGCACTGGTGTAGTGGTCGCTCTCACAGCTACTGTAATGACTGCTGGTGGTCTCGCTGCCACTGCTGCCCTCACATGAACGTACTGGCTGTCCAGGTACATTCACCTGAGCCTCTTTCACATTTTCGCCCTTTTGCTCATCGTCACTTTCTTCCAAAGCGCAGTGACTGATGACTGTTTTCTCCATATCCTCTTCCGTGCTTGTGCTGCTCTCCCTGCAGAAAACGTAAACGTGATCTGGTGATGTAACATCAATGCCCTGCTTGTGTAAAATAGTGGCCATTCGTTCTGAATCCAGAAAGTCAGAGTACTCGGAAAGGTCAAAAGGTAGGCTGCCGGTGCACTGGCTGCCATTAACAGCAGGCTGCTGTTTGGGAGATTCAGGACTGAAAACAGGGAAATATTCATCTACATCCTTGAAGCTCACACTCTTGCGACTTGCTCGCCTTAAGGGAAATGCTGGGAGAGTGTCTCTTCTGGAGGGAGATATACTCCACTCGGTTGTAGCAGCTTCTCCGTTTGCTTTTGATGGGCAAACACCATCAGTCATGAATAAATCATCCTCCTTCAGAATTGGCATTGAAATTGCAGGTCCCACCGCAGAGAGGCGAGTGCTTGATAGTATTGAGGGACCTTCAGATGCCCAGTGTGAGGAGGAATTGTTCCAGTCCTGGCTCTGATGTCTTTTAGTATCCATATCAAAAAGTCTGTTATGGGATATTCCTCTGCTGCTTGGCCTTCCATTAATATTAGACAGGTTGAAAAATGATGAACGCCTTGTGCTGCTCCATGGGGCTTCACCAAAGTCACTTATCCTAGACGAGTGGGAACTGAAGCTGTAGTCTGATTCAGGATAGGTGGATGTGTCCGTTTGGTCTGAATATACAGCTGTGGGAAAAAAAAAAGAAATATAAATAAATAAATAATATAAATTGATACATTTCCTGCAGATGGTGAAAAAGTACTTATTTATTTATTTATAGTCATTTAGCAGACGCTTTTATCCAAAGGTACAAGCATAAGGAGGTCTTACCTATAGACTCAAGGTGGTAAGCAGGCCACATGAAGGGCAGCGATGTTACCACTACACCATCCAGCCACTATTTTTATTTATTTATTAATTTCTATTTATATATTTAAAAAAAAAGTTGGTTCCCTACACTATATAAGGTTTTCAGTCTAATATACTGTATGTGATTAGGACCACTCTGAAAATGTAAACAAATGTAATAACTATTATATTAATAAGGGCATTATATTACAATATTAAATGCATCTGAGTAACTGTTACTGTAATGCCAGTGCTAAGGTTCACAGCAGTTGGACTAATGATTTCCAAGTGACTATCTTACAGTATTGGAATTGAGGCAGATCATCATCTTCTGTATCCACTGAACTGGCCTGGTGTTCCTGGAGAAGTTGAGCACATTTCCGATTCTCCTGTTGCTCTGCAAGCTGCCCAGGTGTATTCCCTTCCTGCGTAAAAGAAGGAAATAACAGGAGAAGAAGAAAGTCACAAAGCAGCGTTTTCTGTTACTGTACAGTTGCTTAGTGATTATTTTCAACATTATCATATTGTATCATTTTTATGAATGTCTTTGAAATGTGGTGATGCAATTTTAAGGCTTCATCACCAGTGCCTACTTCCCTTATGTAAAATGACTAAAAACTATTCTTACATTATCTTTAATGTTTGGATCCCCTCCATTCATCAAGAGCATCTTCAGATTTTGATAACATCCCCAAACAGCAGCAATATGAAGTGGAGTCATGCCCTCTGACGACCTGGGTGAAATACAAGAACACACAAAATGACATTATCAATATGCTAAACGAATTTCCATAGTGTCTCATGTGCATATGTTTAACATCTTATCTAATGGAACTAGATAATAAAAAGAGAATCCATCACTGAAGACTTTGCGTGACACAAAAACTATGTTGAAGTTTCTCAAAAGTCTATACAAACTTTGTGTACGCTCGCAGATTTATTGAACCACTCAAACAATATTTAAAGCTCAATTGAAGTAATTGGGTTCTAAAACGTGGTATCTTTGCAGTTATTTTAACCATACCTGATATTGGGATCTGCTCCATGTTGCAGTAACATTTTTAAGCAGCGTGAGTTCTTCTCAGTCTCTTTGCCAACAGCTAAGTGTATTGCAGCCACCCCTTTACTGCCGACCAGGTCAGGGGATGCACCTTGTGAAAGAAGTACCTGCACCAACCTGTCAGTGAAGATGGATAGATTTTGCATTAAGCAGTGTACACTGCCATGTAACATTGTAATAAAAACAAGAGCACAAACATGTTTCATTACAATCACACTACAACTGCTGAACAAAATAGTAAAATACAAAATAGTGGGTTTTAAGACTGCCAGGGGTATTTCTTCAACTTGCTGTTGAAGCCAATCTCAGTAAAGTGTAATGTAACCCTTGAGAAGCTTATATCTTCCCGTTATGTCTTTGAAGCCATAAATGATAAAAGTCAGGTCATAATTTCTTTCACATTGGTTGTTTCTAAAAAAAAAAAAAAAACATAAGGAACTGTGGGTACATTTAATATATAATGCAGTATTTAAGTATGGACACAATCCCTCTATATGTTTATCAAGGAACTGTGTGCTGTTCAGACCATAACAGAATCAGATCTGATCTGACGCAAACAAAAATCACCATCTATGAAAATGCTGGACAGCAACATATGATCAGAGCAACCACAGCAACCATAAAGCTATTTAGGTGGAAAGTGTTGACTGGCCAAGACAACCTCATAAGCTCAATCTAACTAAGCTGCAATCATTTGCTCCATCATTTGACCAACTAATAGTATACAGACGCCACAATAAGCAAGAGCGGAAGCTGAGTGCAGCGAAGGACTGAAAGAGCATCCAAAGAGTCTGCTGCTGTTCGTGGATCACTCATGTTATTTGACTAACTCTAGGGTAGTATGTGTTCAAATGGACAATTATTAGGACAATTATCTGCTATGATAACCAGCTGCTAACATAACCAGCTGCTAGAGTTAGGCTACCTGCCGACCAACCACTCACTGCCATGTGATGCCTCTACCGCTAGAGGGCAGCAGCAGGCCCACTTATGCATTATACACCTCAAGACCCCATAGTAGAGTGAAAGATAGACACTGAACTCTGAACTCTGAACCTAACCCCTGACCTAACATCCAACACCACTGACTAATACAAGGCTCAGTGCCAACACAACACAACACAACACAACACAGAACATGTCCCATAATGCAGCTCTATTATCCACATACTGCACTTTGAAGGCTAACAGTAGTCACAAGAAGACCAGAAGTTTAGTAGAACAGTCTACGACTAATACTCTTAACAGTGCATGTTCAACCATGATCACAGGTCTGTGGGATAATCACCAGACAGGAGCTCCGAGCTTGGAGACTAAAGGACCGATATGTAGATTTAAAGATTGCTCCAGTCTATGCAGTACATATGATGTAGGTCATTATAGTTTAGACAATACTAAAAAATAACTAAATCGCCAGTTTCAGAAACATAATCTGGAGGATTAAGGTGCAAATTTCCACCTTGTTGTTTCATCTGTATCCTCAGAAGTCATGTCAGGACAAAGCTAAACGTGGACAGAGCTTTACCTGGGTTCTCCATCCTTCACCGCTTTGCACAGCTGACTTTCCAGCCTCCTCGTCTTTCGGTCCATGGCCAGCGTGGTACGTTTAGAAATGATCTACGAGCGTGTTTTTAGGCATCGTCTGATCGGTGCATACACCAGATCCGTGCAGCGGGGTCGTGGGTAACTTTTATCCGAGGTTAACGTTAGCTAGCTAGCGGCTAACAGCGTCTGAGAAACTACTATCAAGCACTATCAAGCAAACAATCCTTAGTTGGACCACTCAAACGCTTACAGGGATGTTAACCTCAAACTCTAAAACACACATGGATTGTTTATTGTCGTTGTTTTTGTTTTCAATTTAGCCGCAAGACTGTTTTGGTTAAACTTCCCTCCAAACAAACAAACCCACCTCTTTGGTGACGTCAGGCGGAAGTCCCGCCTATGGACGCCTCTGATTGGACAATTGGTGTCAATGTTTTACTTTAGACCAATCAGATTAGATGAATGTAAGACGGAAGACTCTGCTGCCACTGTGACGTTTATCAGGGTTTTTTTACCTCATGTTTGAATAAAAAATGTAAGAATGATTCCTTTATTATGTATTATAGACTAGATTCAATGCATTAAATGCTTAGGGTCAAATACTTTATGTTGATTCATGCATACATAAATACTGTACAGATAATAAAAACATATTTTATGTAAAATAATCTAATGACAAAACACTTCAACACAGCACAGGGAGGGTGACAGAACATGTTAGAACATGCCCTTTGCACTTTGACCATGTGTGAAGTGAAAGGGGGACCTGAGTAGAAATAAAACAACCGACATGCAGGTAGGCTGGAGAAGATGGGGATGTATTAGTAATTGTACCCAAAACCTTTGGTAACTAATTCAAATAATATGGAAAGCTGATTGGGTTAAAAATCAATACAAATGACATGTTGACACATGAAAAGCCATTATCAGTCAGTCTTTTATTACAAGTAGTTTAACAATTATATTGTCATATAAATAAACAAGATGCTACGTGCCATCGCTCTAGGTAGTATTTAATGTCTGAGAATGTCAGTGATGTCAAAGCTGTATGATTATATGGGTTTTAATTTCTGTATAATTTATTTGTTAGCACAAATGTGAGTATACAGATAAATTCCCAGGAGACCGTCATCTCAGAAAGAGCAAAAGGAGAGGATAAACAGGCCCAACAGGAGGAGCAGAAGATTTGGGTGGATGACTCCAGCATGGTTTGGAGAGGGGAGTTGGCAGTCCTCATAGGGCTCCACACAGGCAGCATAAGCCATGACGTGGGCAATGTAGCTCTGCTCCTGGACTCCATGGAAAAGGTGTGACATGGGACCTTTAGCAAAAATGGCTACATCCTCTATACCGTGGGTCTCTGAATCAAGAGGGACAGGAGCCTGTTGACGGTAATCATTACCCGCTGAAAAAGAATTGGTCAAAAGCAATAGATTAGCTATACCAGAGCTGGAGAAAGACATGGTCATATTTATTGCATGGCTATTGCATCATTGCAGCATTTTGTGATCCTAACGTCAGTTAGACCTAAAAAAAGGAATAAACGGGGTTATTTAGACAGACTTGTTTTCAGTCATCTGTATCTTCAGTAGATAATACCAAACACTTACGTTCATAATTTTATTATCCTACGCAGATAAAAGTGATACCACTTTGTTATTGTTATTGTTATTAGAGAGTTCTTCAGTTTTTAGTTGTCATGGGAAAATGTGTATGTATGTAAACATGATGTATAAATCTCCGGTCTAAAATGCTGCATCCTTATGGCTGACTATTAAATTATTATTTTATACATTTCCTATATAAGATACAATTTCTATATTTTATCTATAAGATTTCAGCAAAACAGAGAGTTAGTTGCTGACTTTTGCGAAGAGACAACAGTTTGCATGACATAAATGTGACAGTGACAAGATAAATTAACTTCTTTAAACTTATATATGTTTCTGCAGTAGGCATCCTGTTACACCACAAGATGGAGCTGCTATATTGCTATGTCTTCTCTAGGAACACCATGAATGTACACTTACATGAAATTGACTCATTCACATCTGGGCGACTACCATTGACAATCTGGTATCCTGGTCCATTTCCATACACAGCAGTGGTGAAACGCTTTTTGTCTTCAGCTATTGAGCGGGACACCCCTGCAAATCACAGCACAAACAGGTTTGTTCCAATTGGCATCATCAGCTGATATTTGCTGTTTTATAACAAAACCTCTTTTAGCTCAGCTTTCTCAAAATCTACAAGAACATTATACCCAACACGGAGTTTCCTCTGGCAGAACCTCCTCCAAATGCAAAGACATGCGAATGGTCAGCAGTGACCACAGACAGGGTGTCTAGCTCACTGGTGATTTCAGCAGCACGACCAATCGCCCGATCAAACTCAACGGCCTCATAAAGAGCTCTTTTTGCCTGAGTTGCATGGTGCCCATGGTCAATTCTCCCCCTTAAAATCCAAAAAAAGTAAAAGAAGAAAAAGACTAATTAGCATAAGAAGTACATACCAAGTACTGTACCTTTAGTCATACACTGTAGTTTGAGCTTTAATCAAATATTTTCATTGGATGATCTTTTACTACAATGTTTATGTGTATTTAATCTCCACATACTGCTCAGTAGTAAATAAAGTAATAGCTCTACCTGTGTTTACCACACAGGTGCACGCTGTACTTGGTGGTTTCCAACCATTTTAACATAGGACAAGTTAGAAAAGGTCTATGTCCTATGATTTATTTTTTGTATTAAAACATTTATGAAGAAAAGGAGAAAGACATTATAATAACTTCAAAAACCCACCTCAATGAAGGTTTTCCATTTGAACAATTTAAATCATTTTAAAATGTTTACCATTATTAAATATTTAATGCCAGTTGTCTGGCATAAAACTATTACACTTATCTTCCACAAAGAGAAAATATCCCTTGGGATTCTTGCTGAGAATCTGTATTGCTTTCTCCACCATCTCTGTAAGGGACGGGTCCATGGATGGATCACGGTCCAGCTCGTAGCGGCAGTCTTTGGGCTCAAATAGACCTAAAAGTACAGAAAACATCTGATTAATGTCAAAAACCCCAAATATTTGTCATTTATAAATAACATTAAAGGTTATGTGATATTTAATTGATTTATATTTCTTATGAACATTGTATGATATATTGTATGACTATTGCACAGTAAAGTTAGATCTGGTGGGGAATTTAATATTTCTTCTTACCCAACAGGAAGTCTGTACTTGCAGGGTTGACAGCATCAAACTCAGCTTTGTTCCAAACATATTTAGCATTCTGTGGACAAATAATAAATAAAGTTTTTGGAATGGTTTGGCGGAGGGACTGCACACATTTTTTAATAATAATAATTTAAGAAATGTAAGTGCCAGCTAGATGGAAAATAGACTTAATTCACACTCAAACTTGAACCTTATGAGGACACTTCTAAATCTATTATTTACCTTTTTGGTCGAATGCCACTGTGAAACAAGATCTTGTCCATCATTTCGGGATCCTTTCGAAGATGGATACTCAGGGTCCTGAATGTTTTTGGGAAACATGTACTGACGACCTCCACCAAGAATGACCTGGAAGAAAACAGAAGAAAAGAGTAAAAGAAAACTCACCCTTACTGGAAGTAGGACACTGCCAGGATTCAAACCCTGGTCTGCCGCATGGAGGGCAATGTTACCACTAAACTATCCAACTATGTGTTTTTAAATAGAAAACCATTATATTTACATCTATCTCAGTGTTGTGGACCAGCTGGTATGCAATGTCACGACATCCATTTTCAACAGCCTCGGAGCTGAGATCAGAGTCAGCATACCAGTCTCGATTGGCAGTGTGAGCATAGCTTGCACCAGGAGAGGCGTGCTGGACTCGGGTTGTAGTGACTACTCCCACGGATTTTCCTAAAAAAAAAAAAGATGATCAATATAGTGACAATGTGGCTTTTTTTGTACTTTACATGTTGATATGACATATGTATAGTACAACCAAACATGATTCATGTTTTTATTTATTGTGCAAATTCCATGGGTTATTCTGTATATCCCTATTGTATTTATACATGTTCATTAAGGAGAACACAAACATAGCATGAAAACAGAATCAAACTACACTGGGTATATTTTGCTAATGGATAACACTCAGAGTCAGAATCAAAACACTATAAAGTAATGCTTTGAGGACCTTTATACCTACCTGCCATCTTGGCACGGTGCAGAACAGATTTCACTTCATTCCCGGCACTAGCCTTACAGTTGCCCCTTGGAGTAGCAGCAGTGACACCCAGGGTGCCATAGTTGGCCTTCACACCACATAAGTATGCTGTGGCTGTGCCAGCGCTGTCTGGCATCTGCTGGTCCACATTGTATGTCTGCAGGGGTCAAATACAATTAATATGAACATTTATTGCAGGCATTTAGCATATGTTACTGTAATGTTGGCTGAGCAAGGTTAGAGCAGAATACAGTTATATTCTTGCATTTGATGAGAATGTGCATGTGCCCTCAACTCACTCTTGACTTTATGACTAGTTAGCAAAATGTAGTTGTTGTCTTTGGTGCTTGTCTGCACTGTAAAAGACCTGTGAATTTAATTGGCTGGAATATCAGGTTCCAACAAGCCAAACACACTACTCAGTTCCAAGATACACTGATAACAGGCTAATCTTGGTATGATTATAATGACTGCCAATTAAATCTTAAAATGTCAGCACAGTCAAATTTAACTCTTGAAAGTCTGACTGTCTTTCTTCAGCTTCTGCAGAACATGCTAACCACACATACATAAGTACGTGCTGTCGCTGATGTATTAGTTATGTACTAAAGTGTTATTTCTACAGACATTACATAAGGTAACATCTATGTCACACTATGTGATTTTGGCTTTATAGTGTTTCAAATCACACTGACAAATGTCAGCTCACTCCCTGACTGAAAGTTCACTTTATAAATCAACCCTCTGCTGGGTTTTTGGGGAAAAATAATTATATTATTGGTTTAGATTGGTTTTGATTTATTGGTTTAGAGGTGGTGGTGACATATGTAAACAGCATGTTTTATAGTGTTGCTAACACTGAAAAAAGTCCCAGGATGTTGAACAAATATTTGCGAAGCATCATCAATAAAGACAGCATTAAAATATTTACACTATGAGCTGTGTTGAGGTATAAATTCAGACAAAAGTAAAAATCTACTGACTTTTATGGATTCTTTGGTTGTAGTTTAAGATAATGCAATAAATATGTGAAATTATACAAGAATATATTCAAGATAGAAACATTTTTAATGTAGTTTCAAGGGGTTGTTAGTAGTAATTAAGCTCAGTGAAGTGTGTGTTTAAAGCAAGAGCAGGGATATCCTCGTTTTAACAGTTTAGATACACATTTAGAATTGTGACTGTGCTGGTCACAGTGGACTGACCTTAGACAAAGCCACATGAGGGAAGGTATCCATGACCAGACTGGTCTCTTCTCCAGACTGTCCTGCTAACTGGCCTTTAAGGATCCGGGCAGCAGTCACTGTTGGTATCCCCATACCTGGAAGCAGGTGGAAACACACCTGGGTGTTAGATAACTATCCATGTTCACAGAGCACAATGGCAGCCCTATGCCAGAATAGTCAGCTGATGTGGGAATTTAAAGCCAAGATGAAAGACAAGTTGCAACCAGTAATGGTGAAGAAATAGTTCTTTTATTTCTGCACCTTTAATTTATGTAAGAAACATTTCATGCCATCATTTTTCTGTGTATATTATTTCTCAGTCATTGTGGTCTTAAATTAACCATTAGATTAAATTGAAAATGTCCAAAAAGTCTGTCAAATGATTGGGTTTGGATATCAAATTACTTGCAGTAGTTAAAGTTTATGCTGAATAAATTATATTTTACCATATCTATTTCCACTGGGTGATTTACTTTAATCTGATGTGGCGATTAAATGTTACTGATCAACCCCAAACACTGATAAAATCTGTACGCTGCTATCAGCTGCTCTGTGCTGCTATAAGCATGTACATGCACGTGGGTCGGGTTGCAATCTGCTGCAGTAAATCTACAATTAATCTATTCATTTATAACTTGTGTAGTGGAGCTGCCAAATACTAATCTTGAATAATGGAATAAACAGAATGAAGCAGTAGTTGGTATTTTCTGTGTATGGGGTCTGAGGTCTTGACTACAGTTTAGATGTAACATCAGCAACTATCAGCTTTTTGTCCAGGATATGCTAGAAAGTAAGTTGATTACATTCACACAGGTGGTTTAGAGTACAGTTTCTCAAATGAACAAACACACTGATATGAAAGATAACTTTCCTTCAGTAGCAGAAAAAGGTATTTTCTTATACTCACCGTCCCCTAGAAAGAGGATAACGTTCTTAGCTTGGCGGACATTAGGCTGGACATTCAGGGCAGCATGAAGAGCCTGACTACCTTTTAAGTTCCAGTAACTGGCATGAAGTTCTTCCTCTATGAGCAGGAGAAAGATAATATGATTCACAGCCACCACCAGATGTACCTTTTATTGTAAGTCTACATGAACCTGTGGCCTGCAGTAACAGGTGTAAAACATCATCACTGACACTATTACTACTACTACACTACTTATTATACATTATACATATTAAAAGTCTACCATTGACTTTGTGTTGTCCTTGACAGTTGCAATTCAAATGTGACACCTGAAAAGCAGTTTTAAGTTTCTGCACATTCCTAACAGTAACATGTTGAGAAACTGATCCTTACCCGAAACACACAGAGTCCACTGCACTGAAATGAAAAGCAGTAATCCAGTAAAAATAAGCTTATGTTTGCTGGCCATGTTGTCGACACTACATGAATTTAAAAACAAAGTGAGCTCAGGAGCATTTGTTTGTGTGCTGAGGTTCCTTTATAGTTGCAGCCAAAGAACAAAGGGCACACGGAGAAGCCTTACAAGGTGAGCAGGAAGTTGTATGCACCACACACACACACAAAGGACAAGATAATGGGCAGTAAATTACACACCGGTATCAAAAAATTTACAACTATATCTATATTACATTTAGAGCAATCAAATGTGCCTGTGATCAAAGAAGTGATAGAACTTGACAGACACTTGGGAAGATGTATCAAATTTGACCAATGGAAGGACATTTTAATGATGACACAAGAAAAAGTAAAAGCCTCTAATAATTAATCTTGAACTGTGACCTTATGAATCCATAATCTTTTTTTAAACTGAAATGCAGCTATAACAGCGAGCGTAAAATGGTTATGATTCCCACAAATCAACAGTGACACTACACTGGTTAGTGCATTTTAAAATGTTTTTCATATATTATAATAGAATTCTTAGATCGACCGTTGATTTGAATTTGTAGGAGAATAAACTGAACATGTGAGACTATGTGTGGACAGGTGGGTCTGACTGTACATCTGTGTGGTGTGGTTTAACTCTTACACCGACTGGCCTTGTGGTTCACAGACCATCACAAGGTTTGTCAGCATCAGCATTTGGATTTATTACAGCAAAGAATTTAATCCACACCAAAACTAAATCATCCTTGTCCTACAGTACTAATAGCAGTGTATTGTGTATTTTTAGTTGAATACATTAAGCTAACTGTGCAGAGCAGGCTAATGGACTCATGAAGAAAACATTTTTTTATTGCTATTTATGTAAAAATTGCAAAATCACAGTATAAAAATACAATGACAATATTTGCTTACAAAATACATTCATGTACAAGCCAAATACTTTACATATTACGTGACAGAAAATTAGACATGAAACCAATTTACTATTTGAAACCAATGAAGTCAAAATACTAACTTAAAAAAAACATGAGCTACACTGTTTCCATTCCTAAAAGAGGTACAGCATATGATTATGACTTATTATAAGGTCTGTTGGTATCGCAGCACAGTATCACGTCGCCTCATGGTGAAGGCCACTGTTAAGATATAGAGTCCACATAGTGACCAAGGTGTAGATCAACATCTGTGCGTTCAATGGGTCCACAATCAGAACTGTGAGGCCTCAGCCTGCTTGCTTGTTTCAAGTTATTCTTGGTAAAGCCTTAATGTGTGAGATCCAAGCAAATGTTTCATGGCTCTGAGTGATGATGGAAAATCTAGTTACAAAAATGGACAAAAACTTAACTAAATTGAAAAACTAGCTAGTGCAAGGTAGTAGTCACGTTGCCAGTACGGTTTTGAAATAGTCCTTATGAACTCAATGCTCCTAGATGCACAAGTGGTTTTCAAAGAACTGCTTGTGTATCAATTAGGGTCATGTTTGCATATTTGCATGTGTTCTAGCATGCAACACTGGCCAGTATTTGTAAGTTTGAATTGAATCACAGCCATTCAATTCATGTTTAAGCCTGCGTTTTTAAAAATACAGTACTCTATGTGTACATCCCTGCATTCTGACTTACCAACTTGTGTTTATACAGTGAGCGTGTGTACATGTACTTCATGAATGCTTAGTGCAGTGTATTTGAATGAGAGTGTGTCTTTGAGGAGTGTCATCTGAACAACCAGAGGAGGCTAAGAAGGCCAAACAGAAGGCTTGATGGTGTGTTCACAAACCCAGCTGATTTGTGGTTGAGGGGACGAGGAGGACAGTTCGTGTAGGGCTCCAAACAGGCAGCGTAGGCCATGACGTGTGCCACATAGTTCTGTTCTTTCACGCCGTGGAAAAGGTGAGCCATTGGGCCTTTGGCATAAATAGCGACATCTTCTCCTCCATGTGTCTCAGCATCTAAAGGAACCGCAGCCTGCTGCATGTACTCCTCGTCATCTGAAGCGAAACAAGTTGTGAGTGTGGAATTTAACCAAACACTGTTTTAGAAAAAAATTCTGCTGGGATCATAAGCTCAAAAGTTCAAAAGAAGCTTGTATAGATTATGTACCTATAGGTGAACCATGGTATCACTGACTTGACTTTATAGTGTGGGTACCACACACTCCAGAGAGTATTTAAAGATAGCTTTAAGATTATATGATCCTCTTAAAATGTTTATGGCTGTTTTTAGATGAAAATTATTTTTGTGGAAATCTGCAATTTGTCTAATTAAACATAAGTTTTTAAAAAGCTATTTTTTATCCGTTTGATGAAATTAGACCATTTACCATCTACCATCTACTTTTGCAGTTGTTTAAGTAACCAGATGAGTTTAAACATGGGGGCTTTAAAAGGTCATTCATTCCTGGACAGAGGTGTTTCCACTTTTAAGTATACACACTCATGCAAAGACTAAAGCAAATGGTGCAGAGCAAGTGGGGGAGGAACTGGATCATTGCTGTCCAGGGTGCCATTAAGGAACAGAAATAACTTTTAACTGTACGCTTACATGTACACAATGACGTCTGTGCAAAGAACAACACAAGGCAGCCCAGTCAATGCCCTAAACATCATTTTTTATATTTGCCTTCCAGAGGAAAAACAACTGTGGCCACATTAGGTCACACTGTCTGTGTGCACATCAGCACAGACAAGTTCTGCATCTGAAAGACATTAGTTTCTACTTACAGTAATCCACCATTGTGATGTTCCCTCTGGTTCCATTTATATGAACATAACCAGGGCCATTGGCGTATAGGATGCTGGTGAAAGGCATTTGGTCATCAGCTATCTTTGGTGCCAGGCCTAAATGACAAATAATTGCAGAGAAGTTGAGAAATAACAATGGGTGGTCATAGAAACCAAATGAACACACAGAAGCAAAATAAGCACACAGACTCTGATGTACTTTATAAGCCATGTTACACAATCACAGTCTTAAATTTTATGTATTATTACAATGTACATATTATTTACTTTTACGTCCTTGCACCTTGAATATTTCATGTTTCTGGGTATGACTTTCATGCTCATGTCGACTAAGTCAATAATCAAGACTCACCAAAGATTGGATTCCCTCGCGGTGTGTTACCTCCAAAGGTGAAGACATGAGAGTGATCAGCAGTAACCACTGTCAGTGTATCCGATTCTTTGGTTAGCTCTGCAGCACGCTGAATGGCTCGATCAAACATGACAACTTCTGTCAGGGCCAGTTTGGCGATGCTGTCATGATGACCGTGATCAATTCTTCCACTTATAAGACACAGAAACAGTTCAATTAGACCTGACTGAGAACACAAGATCATCAACAACTTCATTCAATTAATTTTACCAGTGAACATATAGCAGCTTTTATTTTAAGATCTATCAAAAATACTGATGTACTTATCTTCCACAAACAGGAAGAATCCTTTTGGATTCTTGCTGAGGATTTGTATAGCCTTCTCTGTCATCTCCACAATAGAGGGGTCTCTTGTGTTGTTCCGGAAAACCTCAAATCTCATGTCTTTTGGCTCAAAAAGACCTGGGACAACAACATAAAAATTTGAAAAATGTTCATGTTTGAGAAGCAAATGACACAGCAGCAGACCTGCGTTGAACTTGAACTTGAAATCCAGGTCTGCTGCTGTGTCATTTGTATTTCTGTCATATGCATCATCATCAAGGATCGCAGCCTTTAGTTTTAAATTACTGTAGTACAGGGTGATTGTACAAGCTAAATGCTAATTTATATGTCATCATAACACGATTGTATATATGGAAGCTGACCTTACTGGAATCCTGGAGATACATGGTGATACAAATATTCTTCCGTGTATTTTCATAATCTGTTCATTATATTTGTATTATTATGTAATAAACTGGTTTGTGCCTGTCTATCAGTCTCTTGTACTATGTGTACTGTGTCAGAATATGTCTTACATACACTGCAGTATGTTTATGTGTATTTCCTCTATGTGGGTACATACAGTATGTCTGTGTACCCACCCATGAGCCGGTCTGTAGTTTTAACATTAATTTCATCAAACTCCTTCCTGTGCCAAACATAGTGTGACTTCTTGTTCTGAAACCAAACCAGACGACACAATAAATGAATCAATGAGAATTCCTCTTAAAAAATATGTGACAATATCTGACAGAAATATGAACTAATCCTACCGGCTTGGCCTTCAGCCACATGTCAATTAGGTTCTTCTTGTCTTTGCGGTCCCCCTTACGAGAGTTGGAGGTGGGGTACTCAGGGTCTGGAGTACCTTTTGGTGTCATATACATTCTCCCTCCTCCAAGAATCACCTTAAAAGTGTGTTGAACAAAATGGAGTCAATATATTGTATATCATAATGACACATATGACAAAGTAGAATTAATTTGTATAGCAGATATAGCTGTAATTATGGTAGATTCATCATTAAAAAAAGAAACATTTTATAACATCAGATTAATCAGATATAAATTGTACATCATAATTCGAAACATCTGTTTTAGAAATAGGTGTACATTATCAGAAACAGTACTCCTGTGTTACACTGTCATTGCTAATGCTTTAGTTTAAATTGATAACTGAGTGATCACAAATTCTTTTGCAATTATTTTGCAAACAGTACAACTACAAACATATACTGTATGTTTTCATGGAATAATAGGAAATTTCTGACTTAGCCCAAACTTTTGATAAGCAGTTTAAACATTTAGCTACAAATCAGACAAAAAAACAAAGACCAAATTCACATAAAAACTATGTCTCTGAAATTTTGCATTAAATATTGTATGTCAGTGGCAATACTATTGTAAAGAATGTGAAAAATTTACAATTTAAACATGGTTATGGTTTATCTGGATACACATATTTGCAATGTACTGTCAGTACTGAAGCTATTGTTGTTGTTCTATTTCTCCCTGCACCTCGTTTGTCAGTCCAGTATTATACAGCCATTTTGCAATGTAAATCTAAAAACCATTTAACCAGACCAAAGTCCTTGTCTATTCACTGCACTTATAAAATGAGTCATATTCTTATGAACAGTATACCGTAAGATGAAATTACATTGCAGATAACCAATCTGAAAACAATCATAAAACTGCTTCTATTTTAGATAAGCACAGGGTTATACAGGAATAAGTACATTAAGTAGCAACAATATTCCTTAAATTCAACTTGAACAAGTTAATGAACTATATTGTTTGGTACTAAACAAGTGCCAATCATTCTTACATACATCAATGTCAACATTAGTGACGAGTTGGGTAGAAATGTCTACACAGCCCTGTTGACGGGCACTGGAAGGAAGATCTGCATCACTGTACCAACTGCGGCTCACTGAGTGGGCGTAAGCAGCGGCTGGAGAGGCATGCTGGACACGGGTGGTGGTTACTATACCGACTGATTTACCTAAAGAAATGCAGAGATACTCAGATGAGAAATAAAAGTGTCAATCATAAACAGAATGTTTGGTTTAGTGATAGACTAATCATGATGTCTACACAACACAACAACACAGTGTAATCTGTTGTTTACACTGACATAAGCTACAGACACAAAAAGGCAGCACAAAACTAAGCAACCATAATCTTTACATACAGTAATGTTGCTACACATAATTCAATTCAATTCAGTTTTATTCGTGTAGTGCTAAATCACAGCAAGAGTCAATTCAAGGCACTTTGCAGTGTTTAAAGTTTATGACCTTACAAACTATAACTCTAGACAGAGTTATATAGAAAATATAATAATCCCACTTGAGCAAACAGGGTGGTAGCAGACATAATAGGCCATATTTTTTTAAATAGGGTATAGACCCTCCACGCTGTGCCAGCAGTGTGTAATGTGAGTAGGACTTGCAGAGGTGTGAAAGTGCACAAATTAGTTACTTCTAAGCAGAAAGGACACGTAATGATAATTTACTGAAACTGAATTTTTGCTTTTCCCTCCTCCATCAGTGCATATTTACTGATTTTGTATCAATAATTACTTTTGCTATTGTGCACTATGTCATTTGAAAAGCGTTTTCACTACCATGTTTTACTTGACGGTCGTGACGCTGATCATGATTTCATATTGTGATATTACTGATTATAGAGATGTGCGTCCATAAACCACAACTATAAAATCTTAATCACATGCTAGAATATAGATAGAACAATATTTACTGCAAGATCCTGACTAGTCCTGTCAAACAAAGTCTGACAGATTCAGATTTCTGGAAATTTAAATAATTATTGAAGTTACAGTGCTGTGCTATTGATTGAAAATTTCAAGCAGTGGCTTTCTCAAATCAGACACTGTAGCTTAGGTGAAGCAAATATTATTTCTGCTGTGAGGAATCTTGAAGTGTTTAACATTATAGAAAACTAGACTCGATTTTAGAGTATGTGCAGTTATTAGAATCTCAGGCAATATGGACAATATTATTGGTATAAATATGGACATAAGAATTTACATTAGATGAGAAAAGCCTCTGTTCAGTTATGAAAATAGCTAAAGATGTAATCTGATCTTCATCTAAGTCAAAAGTATTAACCAATATACTGTGCCTAAAATAATAATAAATACAAATTCAGATCCTTAATTTTTTTATCCAAAGCGACTTTAAGTTAGATACATCATATCTTTATGACTGTGGTTGAAAACAACCATAAAAACATCATAGTGCTTTTTCAGTTTGCTCCACACAAGAAGAATACGCTTATGTGACCCATGCCTCCTCAACTGAGCTTTCAGAGGATCTACGGTCAAGAATTGTTGATATACATAAAGCTGTAAAGGGTTACAAAGTGATGTTAAAGACTTTAGAAATTCACCAGTCTACAGTTAAGCCAACAATCTACAACGGGAGACACTTTGGGACTGTGGCTAATCTACCAAAAATGATCCCAAGAACATAACAAACACTCATTAATGAGGTAAAGAAACAACCCAGTGAGACAGCTAAAAATTTGAAGGCATCATTAGAACTGCGTTCATGAGTCTACTTTTGGTAAAACATGTGTCTATGGCAGGACACCATGAAGGAAGCAGCTGCTTACTAAAAAGAAAATTGCTGTACACCTGAAGTTTGCCTGAGATCACACTGACACTCCACAGCAGTATTGGCAAAATGTTTTGTGGTCTGACAAAACTAAGATTGAACAATTTGAAAAGAACACACTGCACAACATTTGCTATAAAAAGGGCACGGGATATCATCATGAAAACATCATCCTAACTGTAAAGTATGGAGGAAACATCAGGGCCTGGTCAGCTTGCAGTGATTGGGGGGAAGTGTATCAAAAAAGTCTTGAGCATAATGTGAGAGTGTCTGTACATCAGCTGAAACTCTGTAGATTGAGGTTGAGTGATGCAACAGGACTATGACCCAAAACACCAAAGGCAGACCTCAACTTAAAAGAGATGCTATGGAACAACTTCAAGAGAACAACACACACGAGACGTCTGAGGAATATAACAGAGCTAAAGAAGTTCTGCAGGAAGAATGGGCTAAAATTCTTCCTGAACAATGTGCAGGTCTGAATCCACAGCAACAGGAAGCTGCTAAGGGGAGGTCAACCAGTAATTAATTATTCATACTTTTTCCACTAGCACTATGAGGTTTTTATGGTTGTTCTCAATAAAGATATGATCTGAATTTGTTTTGTGTGTTTTTTATTTTAGGCGCATTATATTTGTTGATACTCTTGACTCACATTATATGACAAATTAATGCAGAAAACCATTAAATCCTAAAATGTTCACATACTTCTTGCCACCGTATATGATTTCTGAACACTGAACCATAAGTGGTGACATTCACGTGAATCAGATTATTGTTTTATCCCTCATGTTTTACTTTAAGGTAGATATGGTTATTGCATATTTAAAGATAAGAACGTAGTCCAAACCTGTTGACCTTTCTATTACACAGCACACACTGCCTAGTCAAGCATTTATTGTCTTTACCTTGTGCCTTTGCCCGTCGTAGTACTGAGTAGACCTCATTACCAAAGGTGGTGTTACACTCATAGGCTACTGCATTAGCACTCAGTCCTACTGTCTTAGAATTGGCCTTCACCCCACAGTGGTAGGCTGTAGCTGTGCTAGCGCTGTCTGGTACTTGTCTATCCACACTGTAGGTCTATGAAACAGAAACACAAACACAATTTGAGACAGGACAAGAAATGAAGTGTTGTTATTTAAAGTTCTGCATGTCAGGTAATATTAAGGCTTTAACTCATTTCCAGACACTTCTTGATCTTGACAGACTTGTTTTAAATGCAGATAACACAAGTCAATTGTCCATCTGCTATGACTGTCAATTTTCCTGGGTTATTAACTGTAAGTGGCACCCATATTTCTCTTGTTGTTTTTACGAAATACTTAGGTATTCATCATAAAACTCCAGTATAGTTCAGTTTTCCTTTGTGTCTGCACTTGAGCATAGATATGTTCTCTACTGTTATGCGACTCCCACTATTAATACTCTAATTCAGTACTTTAGCAGCTGAACCCTGTTTATCAGAGTGCATCATGCTTCACTGATACTTAGCTCATCATTTCTCTCTCTATGACAAAGTTGGTTAGACTTCCTTGATGACAAGATGACAAGAGGGTGTAATGATCTTACTGTCCCCAAACTACCTCACACCTCTTTTCTCATTTAAATCTTGTAACTTGTAATTCACAATTAAAGAACTACACTTTAGACATTTCATTGCGTATGGAAGTGCTAACCATTATAGGAACTCTCCACTTTTGAACTGAAATGAACCCTGCAATATCCCCATAAGTTAGATTCCTTTTTTTCTAACACATTGTTATGATCTTTTGTTAAAGCATTTATTTTACCTTAAACCCTTAAAAGATTTTAACACAAAGGTTTAACAACTTAAGCCAACACAGAATGGTATTTGGCAAGATGTAACATGCTAAGGGAAAAAACATGAAGACAGTGATACACACAGACGTCACTGACCCTGCCTGGGGAATTTTGAGGTATTCATTTGCAGTGCATCTCTTTATCTTTCTAGTCCTCACTTTTGTTCTTATCCTTATTCCCTTATTCCTTCCTTCCTAACTCTCTTTGTGTCACAAAGTGCTGATTTACTAAACAGTTACAGACACATTCAAAGGTTTATAGTCTATACATGCACCCACATGAATTACAAGCCAGGTAACCACTTAGTGATTGTGCCTTCTGTCTCACTTTATCTTCCTCTCTCTATCACACACAGAAACACGAAATGCAGCACCAACACATGACAGAGCTCATCCCTGGAGTCTGTCCATTCACATCAGTGTGTGTGTGTGTGTGTGTATGAGGGGGCAACTGAATTTTTCTCCATACTTTGACAATTTGTTGATTATTAACTACAAATTGCCAACTGATTAGCAGTGTTGGGTTATCACCTTAGATAGGGCTACAAATGGGAAAGTGTCCATGGCCAACATTGTCTCCTCCCCTGATCTGCCCTCCATCTGACCTTGAAGGATTCGGGCTGCTGACACTGTCGACACACCCATTCCTGGGAGACAATGATTGACAATTGAAAATCATTGACATGACTAAATTATTTAGCATCACAATCTCAGTTTTCTAACATTTTGAATGACACATTGACACAAATCATGATGACACATAAAGTATGTGAAAGTTTTGTTGTGTTCTCTGTCCAGCTTATGAATATAAATAAATTAATATTCAAATGTGTTTGTTTAAAAACCTCAGACTGTAACGGTCATATTGTGGGGAAATAAATTGGTCACAAATTCTCTAAGTAAACAAAGTCAAAGCAAAGGCAAGGCCATTATTATCTACTGAATCCACAAATGGACAGGACATTTAAGGCTGTGGCTTTCAATGACATTTACAAACAAACTCATCACACAGTCTACTCTTGTAGGCAAGAATTCACAGTAATGTTTGTAGAACATCTAACACATCAACATAAAGCCACAGCTATAAACAGTAGTTTTACATTTTGATCAGTTTTATTATAATTTAGGGACCTTTTGATCTCTTCCTGTGGTCCACTTGTGGATTTCATCTGACTTTCAAAACCTTGGTTGAAGACGCACATGGCTCTCTGATGTACTAAACTCTCCACTAAACATCACAGTCATAACACTGAGAACAGGCTCGAGGCAGGGCATTAAAGAAGAAGTGCACAAAGAAAACTCAGCCCTGACCACCCAGAAATGTGACTAAGTAAGTTTGATTTAAAGCAGATATTCTAGTAGTTAACAGGGGGGAAAATTGCTATAAAGAGTTCTCCTTACAAAAATGACTTTCATGCCCCACCAGCTGCAAATATACCACACAAGTGACAATTATGTGAAACAATTTCCTATCAAATCCAACCCAGATGGAAACTTTCCCCAGCTACCAGTATTTGTGAGTTGGCATATTGTACAGACAACCATGACTACACAATTACAAGATGTGACTGTCACCATCCTAAAAAGACTCATCCCTGAACTAGAACACGATCGATTAATTATTAATGCCTTACTACAATAGCATTGGATTGGTAGAAATTTTTTCATTCAATTTTTCCATCTAGCTCTGTTTTGGTCTCCGTCACCTACTTGCTCTAGCTCTCAGGCTGCTAAATGCTTCACTGTGTTTACCAGCTAGTTGCTAACTTTTTAATCTGCCATGTGGTGTTTGTTTTTTTTCCTGTTAATAGTTGCCTGCAGAGTTGATGACCACTCTCAGTAACCAACAACAATAACATGTGAGCCACACAAAAAAACACATGAAAGCTACTAAAGAAAGTTTTATTAAATAACCAGTGTTCCAATATACCATCTCTTAATATATTGTTAACTTTGGATATTTTTGCTTGAAGTTGAAGAAGTTTAAATTACTGGGTTGATGAAAATGACTGTTATCATTTATTATAATAATAATTATAATAATTATAATAAGATGATTTCTACACATTACTGCACAGTCAGAGGATTTGTTTGACAAACCCACATAAATATAATCCATAAAAACATAACAAATGACCAAAGTTATTCAAAGTTACAATACACTACTACTCATATACTAGCTGCTGTCCAGGCCAATTTTCCTTAATCTATTCAGGAAACAGCAAACACGCTGTAAATGAACACAGCATTTTCCCCTATTGCATTTTTTAGCTGTATTTGTCACCTTTCACTGCTCAAGTCTCACCCACAACCACATTGTAATGTTTGCTTGAATAGGTTCCATATTGGCAGCGTGACATACCGTCACCGAGGAACAGGATGATGTTCTTGGCCTGATACTTTCTTGGGTGGAGTCTCAGGGCAGCATCCAGTGTTGCCCTCGCCTGAGCATCCCAGTATGCTGGTTCCTTCTCAAGTTCATACAGTGCTGCTCCATGGAAACATGCACAGATAGAGAATGAAATGCGTGTTTAGGGTGTATGGACAGATATGAGTGGATCACAGAACTTTCACAGGTTGAGAAGAAGGCATGTGTGATATTGACTGCTTAGTATGTGTAGGTGTGTGTTGTTCGCATGTGTGGAATAGTAAAGCTCTGATGCAGAGAAGCTTCAAGTGAATTCAAGTGTGTCAGTGGGCGCCTGCACACTCATCCATGCCTTTCTCTGACACTTTGAATTATATTTTGGGAAAGACACGAAAAGCGGTTTCTCAAGGTGTCAAAATGACAAAAAACAGGAGCCTTGAAGAAGAAGACACCTTGGATTCTGTCTGTTCATGCCCTCTGAGAGGCTCACAGTGAGGGAGGTCAATAAGGAACATTCCACTGGCCAAACACAGAACCAACAGAAAGACAAACAATCCATCCCACATTTAACATAAACAGGTAGGCAAAAATATACTACACTAATACAGACTCTCCGTTACATGTACACACCTGAGTTTGCAGTCATGGACGGATGCAATTGAAGTTTGTGTCCTCACACACTCACCCTTTCCCACGTTGAGGTTACCTGCTTAAGTCCCTCTGCACGTCCATTTGTCTGCCCACAGAGTACTACTTATATCCCAGCCGCAGGCATCAATAATAAGTCTGTTGTCTTCTCACCTTGGCTCTCCACAGCAGCATGGCCCATAGCCAGCAGGATGGGGCCCAGAAGGATGAGCAGGAGATTGGGAACCCTGCACTGGTGCATCTGCATCTCTAATCCAAGTGACCTCGAGGCTGGAAAGGTAGACACAGCTGGCTTTCAGAGCAGCACACCGAGACAGACAGGCAGAGGCACAGTCAGAGAGTGTGTATGGCTGCTAAGACCTCCAGTCCTGCCTTTTTAAAGCCCTGCTGGGTGTGTAGTAAGGAAGGGCCCACGCCAGCTCATAGGCTTAGAGCCACAAAAGAGGGAAGAGAGAATATTAGAGGAGGAGGAAGAGCTAGAGTTGAGAGAGGAGAAGAGACAGAATAGAAAGGACCACACAAGAACGCTGTAGCATCCCCACCTCTATACTCGCTTTGATACCAGCCCCATTTTATTATTTAAAAAAGTTGCTTTAATTTCTTCCTCCTCAAATCTGAAGTGTATGACAGAAATGTGAATGGTCCTTTAATGTGGTAAATGTGCAGTGGATCTGTTTATATAGCAGCCCCTTTAACTGGAGAAGAAAAAAATGGCTACCCAATTTGTGTTGGCATCCATCACGAAACAAATCATAACCTTGTCTCTTTCCATATTTTCCCCCAACCCTGTTCCCTGGAAAAACAGTCCAAGGGAGTAAATGGAACGAGGTCCAAATATTCTTAAGAATATCATGACCAAGTCTTGATGTGCTTTGCTTCTCAGGAAAATGGTGATATTTCCATTTCCCCCTTCAGAATGTTTTGCATTTAAAAGACCCCAATATTTTCCCCTTCTCCAAGTCAACTTGGCTGGATGTTCTGTGGGAAGTGAAGTGGGATTAGCATTTTTCTTCTGTGATGTAGTGGAGACCGCCTGCAGAATGAAAATGTCTGTCTTCATCGCAAACACAACAGTTAATGTGTGAAATGAGGTGAGTCGGGCCAACTGTTCTCCACACGGCCAGAAAAATCAAATTCCCAACGAATGGTTCTTGCCTTGTGAACCTATTACAATTCACAGCTCAGGAAGACTTCCCTTTCTGCCAACCGCTTACCCATTGCCAACAGGGGTTTGCAGTTAGTCACATGTGCCTAATCAAGGCTGCAATAAAATCATAGCAGCAATGTGGGTAAAGAGGCCTCACATGATATGGCCCACACCAAATGAACTGGAAATACCATGTGCAAGAGCAGGGAAACTTGTGGAGGCATGTCTGTCGATTTCCATTTGTTATGGGTTTACCCCAAGAGAAAATCTAGTTTGTGTTGAGAAAGTCAAATTCGTTTTCAGCAAGACAAGTGTAAACACCTAGTGGTTTAAGTAGCAGTGTGGATCATCCATCCGCTGAAAGGTGCTTAGGCACTGTTGTTGGCTGATTATATGGCAAGCTTAAATACTCATGGGAAAGTAATAAACTCCTGGGAATTTAACAGACTAAAATAAACAAAGTCATGCACAACAGTTTCTCCAATCTAATGTGCTAAGACACTATTTTAAAATAGCCAACATTCACTATGTAAAATTCAATCCATTCCTCTGGTCTTTCACATAATAAATACAATAAATAAACATCTATATATTCAAAGCAAGGCAGGCATGACTATAAGCAACTATGATCCATTCATCCATTGAAATAACAAATGAAGGATCAGCTGTAACAAGGACACCTCATATCCTGGAATTGTCATTGAAAGAACTGTTGAAGGGAACTCTACAGTTGTGCAAAAGTACCTCCCTTTAACCTTTTCATTCTTCTGTGATCTTGCTTTTATGTTTGCTTTCATCAGGTGATGCTGTATACAGGTGATACAAAAAACAGTCATCAAATAAAACACAGTCTGCATGATCTAAATGGGTGAAAGTAATTGTTCATGTGTTAAATCCAGGTTCTACAACATCTCCTGTTTTGATTAGAAGAAGAGAATACATAACTATAAGATGCTTCAAATGTTTTCCCAATGACCCTTAACGAAGCACTATAGTGCAATGTATGTAGTAGTGTTGGCGGGAGTGTCCTGTAGTTGAATCAAATATGCAGCTGTGGCATTTGTCACCAATCGTTGTTCTTATTGACTCTCAAATATCAAATGTACAGAAAATAACAGAAATTATTGAAACATGGAACAATTTGACGTACTGGCCCACTGGCTGTGTAGTCGCAGTAGTATCTTTGTAGCATCTAGTCCTCCATTTCTCTTTCTTCTCCCACACTTCTTATGAGAAATTTACTGTCCCCTGTTTAATGACAAAAAACATAACTTGAGTATCCATCATGCACTGGCTTTACAGTTTCACATGGACTTTATTAAACACAAAAGCACTCCCTCATTCAAGCATCTGGAGCTTGAATCAGACTCTGCTAAAAATAAATTACAAGTGTTATACTATCCTCTGCTCTTAGCATGATGGGATCTTTTAACATATAGAGTCTGTAAATTACAGTGGCTTGCCAAAACTCATAAAGGGAAATGTTTAGGTTCAGGTTGTCAAAGTGAGGATATACATGTGGGTGAACAGACGCACAGACATAAGGAAAAAGTCAAATTCCCTTCTCTGACTTATGAAGGGAAGTTTTCAGCTATGGCGAAGATAAGGGGAGAAAGACAAAGATATTAATGGTGTTGTAAAATTTATGAGATGGCACTGAGAGAATCAGGCATGTAGCAAAAAAAAAAAAAAACAGGGAAGAGAAAGGCAAACTGGCAGATCTCAAGCAGAATAAAAACAGAGACAGATCTGGTGGAACAATTAAACTAAGTTTTCAATGATGTATGTGATCTATTTTGGCCTTGTTACAAATGTGATTCGCCTTCCCTCAAACACACACTCGTAGAGGAACATTCAAAACAGATGACAAATAAATCTAGATAAATTTAAGGAGATATCATAAAAGATTTCATTGCTTTTTATGTGAAGAGCGTATAACTGAGGTCTCAGAACAGTTAGAAGGACAGTCATAAAAGGTTTTACTGCTGGTATGCAACACATTTGGGAACGAGTCCGAATTGAAGAACCAAAAGAGCCATATCCAAACTGCTGAAGACAGCTACTCCCAACAGCTACAGCAAGAAATTGCTACCTCAACATCTGACAGCTTTAACAAGTGGTCCCTGTTAGTTTTTAATCTGATACATAAATGAAATACAGAGTCAAAATTAGGCTAGATAGAACATTTGTGTGTGTGTGTGTGTGTGTGTGTGTGTGTGTGTGTGTGTGTGTGTGTGTGTGTGTGTGTGTGTGTGTGTGTGTGTGTGTGTGTGTGTGTGTTACTTAAAAAAACTTTTTGCTGATTAAGACTAGGTTTTAGGGTCAAGGTTTTGTTTGGTTTTAGGATAAAGTTTAGGGTTAGGCATTTATTATGATGGATGGGGTCAGGGTTAGGGCTTGGAAATGCATTATGCCAGTGAGTGAGTGTGAGTGTGTGTGTGTGTGTGTGTCTGTCTGTCTGTCTGTCTGTGTGTGCAAACATTCCTGCCTGGCCCTCTGTGAATTGTCCATGTTATGTTTGACTTCAGACTTACACATTCTGTCATGGAAAAAGGCAAATTGCAGTAAACTCATATCCACACTTACACTAGTATTTCCAGTTTTACTGCACGCATTGAAGAATATATTGCATTTGACATCACGTCTTTAAAAATGCTTTCAAGGGCACAATGCGACCACATCAAATATTTTGTTCTGACAGTTTCTTTCTTAACGTTTCTTCTTACTCTCCTAGCAACTTTGCAAATACAAAATTTCTGACTCACCTTTGTGGCTGCGTCCAGTGAGAGGCATGCTTATTAACAGTATTATCTTGCCTCTGAACATTAAAACCTCTACAGCTGTCAGACTTATTTCTCTTTCCCGGCACTGTTATTCTTCTCTCCATTTCTTGGTGTTCCACTTCTTCTTCCTCTGCCTCTTCTGTTTTCTTGAGATTTCACATGTCTAACAGTCACAATCTATGTCTTGTACTGCACTGGTGAAGTTTGCCACCTCTAAGGTATACAGATAAGTAATGAATGAATGATGGAAAACAAAAAGCTATTTTCTTTCCACCACTACCATTTGTAGCCTTGACTTGCATCTATTGTTTGAGACAGAGGCAGAGGAAGAAAGAGAAACACATTTATTTGGACACACATATCTGCACTGGCAGCACTCACCTTATTACCAGTTTGCGTCAGGAATATCCATCAAATCAGAGAGCGTCCCATTTCCCTCCCCATGCTGCCCATCTCTTTTCTCTACAATGCATTGAAGTGTTTTTCTCTCTTGGTCCTTTGTGGAAACTTGTCTGTCAGCAGCTCACAAAGGTTTGGGCTTTGTGCTGTAGTTTGCTGCAGGAAATGTCGGAATTGGTATGAGAAGAGTCAAAGTGGGACAAAGGGTTTAATGGGATGCAGAGATGTACTGTAAGTGTTTATGTAAAAATAAACCCCAACTAATGAGCTAAATGTTGTCTATGAAACAGAATTATGCAGGAAAACAGAAAAATCCAGGGAGATACATACATGCTCAGTCAAGCGTGATTTGATGGGGGGGAAACGAGAGACTGTGGTTTTACCTGCCTCGCATTCCAAACCTCCCACTCCATAAGCACTCTGGTTAACCTAGATCTCCTCCACATCAAAGAGCCCTCATTACAGAAGCCATCACACATGCACAGAACGATTCAGGGCGGGAGAACGAGAAAGAAGGAGAGCAACCACGCTTGTACTGCAATCACAACTATCATTCAAAGCAAATCAGTTCCAGCTGCTGTTTGCCTCACCTGCAAGACATGAACAGTTTCAGACAGAAACACAAGAAACAGTTAAAGAGTTCCAAATGAACAATGTGCAAAAAGATTCCTTATCTTTCCTTTTTAGTTCAAGTGAAAGTAAATGCAGGCCAAGAAGATTAATGTTAAGAAATCAGTCTGTGGTGGGCCAGCATAAAGGAGTCTTGCTCTTTTTCCTCACCTCTTTTGTTTTTCCTTCTGAAAGGACGCCAAAGAGAGTTCCCTTTTCCTGCATGGCCACCCAGGCATGATGCTTGTGCTTGTGGTAGGAACATTGTGTCAGGTGGTGAGGTCAGGAGATACTGCCACTGGCGCTTGAGGTCAGACGTAGGTTTATTTTCCCAGGCAGGCCTCTATCCAAAAACATCCTCCACAGCGTCCCTAGAGTCCACCAGGTGCTGACCAGACAGAACCTGTGAGCAGCACAAGAAGAACTGCTGTGAGCTCTACAGATTCTTTCATTCATCTAGTTTATAGCTATTCATTTACATTTACAAATAGGGCATGCAGGGTCACACACCCATGCATGGATTACCAATAAACCATATGGTTGACATATCTTGGGGAGCACATCAGACCACCCATGGAACAAAATGCACTGTAGATCATTTTTTTATTTGTTATTCACATGGCTTTATCAGTGACCTGTAAATGCTACAATAACAGTAGCCCCTTTCTTTTTCTCTGCTATAGTTTCCACTTGTGTCATATCCTTAATCTACCTACTGAATAGATTTACTGAACACATTTGAATGCAGTTTAATAATAGAGATGACTAATCTACCATACTGGTGTAATGTAATATATAGTGACAAGATAAGTTCATGTTGCAAGCCTCATTTTGCATCCACGTATCTCCTTGAACAATCCAGAATAAACATTACTGGGGCAAAAGCATAGCCCCAGAGTTATTTCTGTGTGTTCAGTCTTTGTCTGCTACTTTCAACAAACATTACATAATTGCCTAAGACACAGTATAACTCTCTCCAGGCCTTTCCAAAAAGTTCTCTACATTTTTAGCCCTGTTAATTGCATGTTTCCAGGGAAGGAAACATTGGTCCATTATTCAGTTCGTTCACTGCTTTTTACTAATAGATTTAAAAAGGAATTTTCATATTCATCCTGGTGGGCAGCACAGTGATGCAGTAGTTAGCACTGTCACCTCACAGCAAGAAGGACCCTGGTTCAAACGGGTGCCTTTCTGTGTGGAGTTTGCATGTCTGCATGGGGTCTCTTAAGGTACTCCGGCTTCCTCTCACCTCCATGCATGTTGGGTCAATTGGTAACTTGCCCATTAGTGTTTATGTGAGTGTGAAAGGTTGTCTCTGTCTCTGTATGTCTGCCCGGTGATGGACTGGTGACCTGTTCAGGGTATTTACTCCTCGCCCAGTTGTCATAGGCTCAAGCACCCCTGTAACCCATGAGAGATCAAGCGGTTAAGGAAACGGATAATAATTCTTTAAATATGACGTTTGTGCTTTTATTTATCTACCTTGTCAATAATCAGATGGATTACAATTAAGTTTGGTACAAATATTCATTTCGCCAACATAATAAACTCTAAAAACTCTGGTGAACCGCTGATTCCCTGTAATACCACCAGCAAGTCAAGCGTCACTGAACCTGTAAGACATCATCTTAATATCTGCTGCTATCTTCTCAGTGTAATGTAGCTGATCCAATGACTCCTGATTTCATAACTTTTCTCCAGTGCCACAATGAGGTGCACAGTGTGGTAAAATGTAATACACGCATTGAGATCCATATAAGAACGAAATGTAATTGGAAATCTCTTACTGTAACTTTTCATCTAATGCCATCATCAGGTCAGATTAATAATTTGTCCAATACTTATGGCCAACTAACTGCAAAACAAATAAATCTCCCACATCCTTAGCTGTAGCCATATGTTAGCATGCTAAAATTCAAAACCAAGAAGCTTTAGCATGTAGGATTAACGCACCACTGAGTACAGTATAGCTGGCTCTTGTCTTTATGAGTCTTGTGGGAACTTTGAGAATAAAACATTTCAACTTCTTGAAATGAAGATCTTACAAAAAAAACTATTTACTGTTTTATACTTTTTGCTGTGGGAAAATGTCCCTCATGCCTAAACATCCTGCTCCCTCCAACCCAACTCTCTAGACGCTTGCTGGGGTAGCGTACAACAGGCTGACAACAACATTCAGACTGGGAAAAGGGTTCATGGAACCACCAGAGCAGTTTGTTTGAGGTCGCTGTTTGAAGCTGGGTCTTTGACGTGTGTTTGTGGCACAAAGATGTGAATAATGAAAATGTTTGCATGCAAGAGCTGGCATACAAGGAAGTGCATTTTAAATGTAATTCACTCTGAACAATCCCAGCTGAGTACAGACTGTTTTAATATTTTGTTTTCATCTTTGTTCATAAACACATTTATTAAAACCATTTTTAAATTAATTGACCTTAGTGTATCAAGGCCATTACTCATTTTAGTTGGAGGACTTCACAAAGCCTGTCAAAGAATTGGACTCACAATAACGACCCTTCAGTTTCCCACAAATTAAATTGAAGTGTCACATTTGACCCGTATTCCCATAAGACACAAAAGTTTTCCTTTTCACAATTGTTCAATGACTAACAAATGCTGTAGAGACATTCATATCTTTTTGTGACACAAGATTTAGTAACTATTCTCTTTATTGATGAAGTATATTAGAAATTATGTCAAACGTCTGGATAAAGGAAAAATAGCAGCAGTAAAGCAACTGAGGAATAGGTTGATGAGGCTGATGTTCCCAACGTATTACATGTCAATGAACCAATCTGAGGTTAATTAGACGTCATTCAAGCCAGCAACCACCTCACTAAAACAAAAAAGGTATTATTACACAACTCTTTCTATACCCAAGTAAGTAAAATAAATATGATGTTGGACAATAGTAAAGGTAAAATGGCTCTAACACCACTGAATATGAACGTAATTGTTTTCTTTTAGGTGTTTTTTGCACCTTCCAGTGGTTGAATAATGAACTTACCATTACTATATAGCAAGGTAGACTGAGGTATCTGACAAATACTCTTTGTTTTAAGCTCTCGCCTGAAAATATAAATGAATCAGTTTGTTTGTTTAAGTCGTGGATAAAGGCTTTATATTAATGGGATAATGGAGTGCAACATTATCAGATAAGACAGATTACTGTACCATAGAATAATGTACAAAGGAAAGAAAATTATTGCAGCATTTTTAATGAAACAAAAACATAAGCATCATTATATTAGAGCACTGAAAAGCCAATGTAATATCTGTCATAATAAAATCTATCTAAATCTATCTGTATAAGGGGAACAAAATCTCTTGGAAATTCCAATTTTGCGTAAGCAGCAATTTCATGATTCAGTCATTTGGAGAAAACAGCAATTAAATTTGATGGGAAAGGCCTAAAAGACAGAGTGATGATGACAAAACAAAGTTACTAAAGGTCCACAGAAGTTTTCATTTTAAGTCATGACTCAAATTCATTAATGGGAAAAACTTCACCTTTTCCAAACATCACCTATGATTCTCATAATGAAGCCAACAACGTGCATTTATACCTGATCTGTCAATATAGTTACTGCAGTTTTCTCCTGCAGTTTTCTCAGTTTTAACCATGTAAACAGAGAATGTAAGCACAAGAAGAAAAAAACTCAGGTGAGCTGAAGTGGCTCAAAGTCCTCTGTCTGGGTGGAACTTTAGAGCTGTGAGGCTGCTTATCATGAGGCATCATCCGCTTAGGTAACACCTGTAATAATTTCAGTTTTCATGTGATTTACAGTACTAATTTAGACAGTCGCTGAAGCAGATGCATGATCAAAAGCCTAAGACTGAGCTGACGTGTGTGTCACAGACATGATGATGAGAGCATGTCTGGGGGCCCTGCATCTGTTGACATTTTCCATCTGCCAGTGTGGGTCTGGCTGTCTCCATTTAACCCCTAACTAAAACCACAACTGGTTTTACTGGGATAGCAATCAAGAATGGGGCTGATATTACTTGTGTGTTTTTTTTAAAATACATATATATTTGGGTAACTTGATGCAAGGGAGGAAGAATGGAATTGCTCAGGATCAGGGATTGTCACAGAAAATAGACTTTGAAGTGTACTGACTTGTCTGAACAGACACACACATTGCACCACTAAGTTCAGCTTTTAATTTAACTTTATTGTCCCAGGGTGGGAATTTGTTTTGCAACCAGGTAAAATGAGCATTTTGCTACTGTACATAAGGCACAAAACAAGTGCATCTGGATCTGCATTCAAGCTCATATAAAACAATGTGCACCCCTGACTGCGTGGCTGAAAATACATAAGGTCTAATACATCTTAGATAACGCCTCTCCACTGGGTTATTGAAACAGCATTTATAATACACACAAGTATACACATAAGAGCTCAGCTACTACATCATGTATGTAAATAGCCAGCTTTTACATGGTTTTATAAAGTGCTTCAAACTCCAGTCCACTTGGTGGCGGTAATGCACCAGTGATCCAGCAGTGAAGCACAAGAACACGCAGGAACCTAAAGTTTGGTGACACTTGTTTCCGTCCGGACTGTTTAGAGCGACGGCTCCTGGACGTTTGGTTGTTTCGCGCTCCAACAATAACAAGATAAACCCAGTTTGCTAGTTTTTGGTTTTATCGAAAGCACCATGGCTCTTCCAGGTATGTGTTGATAAAACCATTTATTCTAATCTACATTTTGCTGTTTTCGTGTGGAAATCCGCGAGACGGTGGTGCTAACTCTACACAAACAGACCAAACTAATTTGTAATAATCAGTTTTGTCATTAAATGGTAACGTTATTTTCAGCTTTAACGAGAAACTGTTTCCAAACAAGTTGGTTAATGTAACGTAAGAGGAAAATAATAAGTACAGCTAAATGTTAAGTTAAAGCCGTAGAAACGTAAATCAAAGTTTTAGCTGTGGTCGTTTTTTTTTTAAACATATGCATTAATGTTTAATCCAATCGTTATTGGACCTACATGTATATGTGTAAACTACGATGGAGTATTAAGGCTACGAGGAAGATTTACTCAAGTTTTAACTTCGAGATTTATGTCGAAGTTTCGAGAATAAAGCGGGAATTATCAGCTTTGTGTAAATGAGCTAACGCTAGTGACATTGTACTTAAACTGGTTTTAATAACAAGGGTGTTAATTGACTTTTAGCTCATAGACACGATCTGATAATAGGAATTAGGACTTTAGATTGTGCCGCTGATTGTATTTGTTCAGAAGGAGAAACATGTGCTTCACCCCTTTATACAACCTCCTCCAGGTTTGTGTGGTTTCTCCTGAACAAATTCAATTATCGGCACAATCTAAGGTTATAATAATTATTACCACACTGTTATAAACTAAAAAACAAATAATACATATGTTACTAAAAGCAATTCTGAAGTATGTCACTAGTTTATTAACACAAAGCTGGTAGTTTGATTTGTTCTTAATATTTCAACTTATAAAAGAAAACTTCCTCAGTGACTTAATATTTTTTTGTAGTACACAAACTTTAATCGCTAATAAAAACCTCTTTACTATCTCACAGGTCCTAATAAAGACAACATCAGAGCTGGGTGCAAGAAATGTGGATATCGTAAGTAAAGTTTTGACTCACGAGTTCAGTCCAAAGTTAATTTAGTTTGTTTTTTTCCTGCTTGTGTTGCTGTTAATCTTTTTATTAACCATGGCAAATGCAGATTTGCTAACTTTAAGGTTTTTAAGCTCTACAGTGCAACTTCGATCAACATATCACACACACATATAATGTCTTTAGTATAATACAACTAGAAATTGTAGTAAATATAGTCAAAGTATTAAAAAGAACCGGAGGAAGTAAGTTGCCAAGTTGAACCTTCAATAGTCATAGTCCTTTTGTGAAAGCTACCAAGAAACCAGTTTTTGTGTTTCTGGTTGTTGTAATGTAAAAGCTTAGAAATGGATATATATGACCATCATAGTACTTTTTAAACCTCAACAATGTGACTGTCTTCACTGATTCTTTCTACTGCTTCCGTCTTTTTGTCAGCGGGCCACTTGACCTTTGAGTGTCGAAACTTTGTCAGAGTTGATCCCCAGAAAGACATTGTTCTGGATGTAAGCAGCACCAGCAGCGAGGAGAGTGAAGATGACATACCTGTACCTCAGCGCAGTGAGAAATTGGGAAGAAGTGCTCAACAACCTAAAGGCAAGGAACACAACCCTTACAAGCTTTTTTATGTACGGGGATGCACAAAACATATTAGATAAAAGGCGGTGAGCTCAGCATTAACTTTAAAAATGGGAATTTGGGAAATTGGGACCGTGTCGCTTTGGTAGGAGCAAGATTAAGTGGGGAAGTGGGGGTGATTCTATCTTTCTCTACTTATTTTAAGAGAAAACTGTTTCTACTTTCGGCACTGAAGTATTCACTGCCAACAATTTTATTTGGGAAAACACAGTAAATTAATGAATTCTCAGTCTGTGATGATATGGCATTCATTGCTACTATTAAAGTAATGGATTTTGCAGATGTTAAGTTTCTTGCACATTCTCTACTAAATAAGAAGCTACTTTACCAGCAAAAAGTGTCTTGATTGTTCTGTCTACAAACTTTGTTTGTTAGGTTCCCATGATCATGATGACGACGACAGAAAAAAGAAACACAAACGTAAGAAGAGCAGAGATAGGAAGTCAAGAAAGAGGTAACTTTTTTCCCACTTGGCAGCTGGTTTGTTTTTGCATTGACGCTGAGCCTTCTGACATCAGAAACATAAATAGCTTTATAGAAACACACTATTTCTTAGTTAGTGGATATTTTAAAATGAATATAACCATACTTTACACTTTATGTAGGTGATTTTTTTTTACAGATAATACCTGACCTATAATTTAAGTCCAAGTAGAACTGAATTATTTCTGTCCAGCTAAGTGCACATGTAAACTCGTTTTAGTGATTTACTTTGAAAAACAAATTAGTCAGACTGACCAGAGACTTGTTGGACTCTACTAGTCATTTTATAGGTTTGTCACCTTTCAGTGATTTACTTTACATTTGTTACTTGCTAGATCTGTTTCGTCCTCGAGTGACAAAGAGACCACAAAGAAGAAAAAGAAACGCAGCAAGTCCTGCTCGTCTGATGAGGAGGGCAGGAAGAATAAAAAGAAACTGAAAAGTCACAAGAAGAAGAGCAAAAAAAACAAACAGGAGCATGGGAAACATCACAAGAAGAGACAGAAGAAAAGAAAACATGAGTCATCTTCCTCTTCTTCTTCCAGCTCCAGTGAGTCCTCAGACAAAGATTGAGACAACTGAACTGTGCTCTGTCTCTAAAGGTCCAATATTTATTCTCCAGTCCATGAAAAGTGTGGAAACATTGCGTAAATAATAAACCCAGTTTTGTACTATGTGAATGTTAAAAAATATTCCAATGCAGACAAAGGGATTTGAATTACTACTTAAGTGTAAAAGAAGTACTTGGAACACTGCAATTAACCTTTATACACTGGCACAAGTACAAACACCAGTTGCGAGCCAGACAGCAAATATGTTCTGATATCATGTTTTTCAGTTTTGTTTTTCCATACCCAGTAACATTTCACATTTGACTGTGTTTGTATCATGCAGTGGAATCATCAGTGATGTGGTACACTCCCTTGCCATATAAACATAAACATCCAATCAAGACATTCAAAGAAAGGTCCTGGATATATTTAGTGTCATTGATCTTTTTCTAATCTCCAGGAAGCTGTTAATTAGTTTTTTGTTTTTTATACAAAAACGAAACATTTCTTTGGAATTGTATAATAAGCATTTTAAAGTCAATTGTGAAACACTTTCACATACTCTAAACTCTTTGGATGACTGGGAAAATGGCTATAGCTCACACTGAACTAAATTAATTTTTCTTCTGAAACATTTGAGAACTAAAATTGACTCAGCTTCCTTAAATATCTTGTGTCTTTTTTCTGGACCTCCAAGTGTTTTTATTTTATTTTTTTTTGTAATAAACATATATTTGTATCAAAATGTTGCTCTGTTTAGATTTAAGAAAATTGCTAATAATGCCATTACATGAAGTGACGTGATTATTTTTTTTAATATGATGTTAATAGGATGTCTTTTGACATTGTGATGGAATAGAAGCAGTCCTATTTCCAGTAGAGGGCAGCAAAACCCAACATATGTTAAAGCCTAAGTGAATTGTACAGTGGTCTAAAACAAAAAATATTCAGTAGATTGAGGGCAAAGGTGTGGCTCAAGTACATACGAAATATTACTTTAACATGCTTTTCCTTAATCTAACTAGTCCATCAGTGAAGAGGCTGAAAACAATAAAATCTCTTGTATTTAGAAAGGACAGTGCTGGAAGAGTAATTAATATACAGCTCATTCTTGTATGAGGGGAAAGTACAACTTTTTTATAACACCATGGTTTCAAACATCATCTCTTAACTCTCTTGCCCCATCATCATCACTACTGTAAACATTGATACTGTGCTTCAATAAAACAATAGAAAGTAGATCAAATAGTAAATGGAAAGGGGGTTTCTAAATAAAAGATACATTTAATTAAACTCTTTTATCTATATCTGTATGTTTGTTTCATGTCATTTTAAAAATAAAAAGCATAACATCATATATCGGCAGTGAAAAAAACTCAAAACAATGAAATACACCCATCTGTCATAATTCACTGTAGCTATATTTTCTCCACCTAGCGGTGGTAGTGTGAACATTCAGAAACTTCTCAACCTGATGAAGTTGCTGCCAGAATCATCTCTGTTGTAGGTGCAATTGGGACAGAAGCGTCTGGGAGTGTTGCGAAAACTCCTGACACTTGTTTGATTTGCTAATTACAGAGAAGCAGTACTCTTTGGCACGACTCCCTGATGGCAGAGGCACCTGTGTCAAACATCAGTCTCACTTATTACAGTAAATGTTCTGAGGGAAATTAACAGAGGACATTCAGCATGTCCTCACAGGGAGATCCAATCCACATGCAGGCTTTAGGACATAAATATAGCCTACTGCATAAACACAGTACAGTATAGTATACAGCAAGAGATGCATAAACAGACCAAGAAACCACATACACATTTTAATTTAAAACAATGTTATAAACATTTAAAAAATTATCTCTAAAATGAATTCAAAAGACTAATGGCACACACAAACACACTTTCCTGTCAAAGCCTGTAGGAGAGAAATGCCTCAATACCACCCTCTCTGAAGCCTCCGTCAATCACCTATGGGCTATGGCACCATTATGTAAAAACCATATAAGGAGCCAATATCACTAGTGATGTCATCCTTCTACCTCCTCGCCTTCTGTTTACCTTTGTACCATGACGTGATAAAGCAAAAAGAGCCGCAGTATCTCTCAAACCTTACAAATCATAAAATTATGAAAGCCCTTGTGCTTTGTTGGAATTGGGCTTAGTGACAGGTGTTTATAATAGCCCCATTAAGTTCACTTTGCCTAAGGGAAGGGAATATTGTTTTAAACATCTGCAGCATCCTGACAGCTACATGCATGGCTGCTGATCGGAGCCCAGCAATAAGACAAGATGTATCCAGCTTCTTTATCTTTTCAAGGTTTATAGTGTACTGTAGATAGTTTTTTTTCATTCTTTCTTTTTTTGATAAAAATTTTTTTAATGGTGCTAACAACTAAAATAAAACCAGTCAAGCAATCCGCTTATATGTTTCACAACCACAGAGAAAGTGGCTGACGTGGGGAAGATCCCATTAGTTAGCAAAAGCAACACTTTCTATCACCATGGGTGTTAAGGATATAGTTAGCGGGTTCTGTTCGAAGATACAATAAAGACAATTTTCTTTAAAGCTGTTTTGTACAAAAAATTAAGTATAAAAGCAACTTGTTCAGGTTTTATAGTTGTTTATCCACCAGATTATTTTCTGGCCAGGTGCAGTGACTTTGTGGTGTGTTGTGTCAATCAGGGCATTTACATGCACTCCAGTAACCGGATTACAATAGGCTTTCTCGGGAAAGTTGTTGTTGGAAACCTGGTTACCGTAATCTGTGTAGGGGATTAGAGAAACCAGATTTCCCGAGGTAGATTTCTCCTGAAGATCACTGATTGCTCTGCCATGTTAACGAGTAACCGGATTTCTAATAAGCTTTTTGCAAGAGCGCATGTGCAAAGCAAAGGCTGCTGACACTCACCACCACAACAACAACAACAACAACAAACAGCCTTTATTTGTCATATGTCACATTTTACAATGAAATTTGGTCCTCTGGGGAGCTAGCGTGAAGTGTCTTGCTCAAGGACACACCTGGAGTCTGTGATGGGGTTTGAATCCCGAACCTTCTGTATCTAAGGCCACTGATCTACCCATTGAGCAACCAGGCCACAGTACTACTATCAACTGAGCAGTGCTGCGGGATGAATGGAGAGATCATTAGATGGAGCGACAGAATCTCGTGTTTAATGTGAGGTTGCCAGACAACTAGTTCAGATTCCACAAAGTCACAGCATCTGGCAAAGAGATTGTCTAAGAGCTTAATAATCAATTGACAAAGTGATAGTGTTTTTACTTTTTTCATGTAATTCTTGTTAAGAAAGCAAAGAAGCACATTCCCAAAAAATGTCAAACACATCCTTTAACTATGTTTTAATTTTCATCAAGGTTAAACATGTTACAATGAGTGAGCACAGAGCAATAACACCACAGTAATGAGTATTGGGCGCAACATTTGTGTGGTAGTATAGTAAAGTATAGTGTCTGTATTGAAAGCATTCATGTCTGAGTCATGAAATAACAACACTGTTATGTGCATTCTGCACAACATATTAATACTGTGCATATTCTTAATAAACTTAAATTAGACAGTAGTAAAGTGTTGCCAAAAGAAACTTGGGAGAGTGTAAAACTTCATAATTGCCCAGATGGTAAGAGGACAACTTGATACAGAGGAGCAAATGAAGCTGAAGGAGTGCTGCCATGTGCAGCCACACTGAGAGAACCATATGCTGTTTGTATAAGACAACAACAAGGTTTTCCTCTTTTCATCAGCTCATTGACTTTTATTGAGCCTTTTGGGCTGTAGAAGAGCAGAGAGAAAATGGTTCTCCACTGAGCCATTTAAATGAAAATGAGATGGTCAAAGTCATCTTCAGAAGAGACTGTCAGCAAAATAAGGGCGATTCAGCTTCCATGTAAACATAATTGAGGCACTGATCTTAAACTTAGTGCAAATCTGTTTTGCAAAATGGCTGACCAGAATGACTATACCATAGTGGTAAATGATTTCTCATTAACATAAAGTGTGTATTTCAATTTGTTTATATACTGTAACTTCAGCAGCTCAGCTTCATGATTGTGTAGGCGACCGACTAGCCTTTGCACTGATGTCTGTTTTTAACCTTTCTCGCTGATCTGAACACACATGCTCTTGTTTTCCAGCAACGCCCTACTTCACATTCACACAGCTACATTCATCCAACCTGGGAGTGGCCCAGTACAACCACAGTCTGAAGACTGAAGCCAGTGCAGAGCTCCACTGGAGATACAGTTAAATGCTTGGCTCAAAGGCACCCCAGTGGTACAGCATTTGCCCTGGGAATTCAAACCTGCAACCTTTTGGTCACGCGCCTGCCTCCCTTAACCTTAAGGCCACCACAGCTACACAGCAAAGCATAACATCTTCCCAGAAATAAAATGAAAAAAATCCCTTATGCTGCACTTTGGTGGGAACAGCCCAAGCTGAGAGATGGCGCCGGTTTTTCGTCTGTAACCACTGTTGAAATATTATTTCAGAGGCAAGCCGTCCCAGCATCTTGGAGCACGGTGAGCAGAGCACTTGAAAAACGCATTAGGTGCAAAAGGCAAGTTGAAGGCTATACATTTGCTACCAATTTAGTTCCTGCATCTTAGATTTCGTTCCTCTCTTCCTCTCCTGGCCCTGAAGCCAGGCCTAATGTAGTAAATGACCTCTAGGATAAATAGACAGCAGGCTACATGACCTCAGCGATCAAAACGGAGGCTGTAATAAATACTACATAGCTTTACAGGAAGCGTGTTCAACATTCTCTCAAAACCTGCAGGGAAAGAAAATGAGGGCCGAATGAAATCTCTGTTCACTGCTCTCTCTTTGGTAAAAAGCTTTTTTCCTGAGGTCTATTATTACCGACCTAGTTCCTGGGTTCCCATTCATAGTGGAGCTTGTTCATATAAACCTTGAGGTTTTGAGGTATCGCTGGACTGACTGGGTGGCTTTCACCAGGGAATTAGCACAGGGTCACATTAGATCACGATCAGCAGGCTTTCTACAGCTAACCTGTGTTGGACCATGCTGCTTATTGAGGTGGTGGTGGTGAGGACAAGTTTCCTGGCTCCTGGAATATGGGTCAGTCATAACCCAAGATGTGTAGGTCCTCATCCTGCAAATTAGGATGAGGGCCTCATGCCTCAAGATGATGCTTTTCTACTTACTGTATAACTTCTAAATTATTTTATTTAACCACTATTTTCCAGATTAGCCTTGATGAGACTGGGCATCGCCTCTGCTGTAGGAAGGTTTTTCTTTTTAATAGCTGGGTATATCCCAGTGTATATAGCCGTTTCAGTCAGATACATAGAGTACAGCACAGCTGGTTCAATTGAGGGGAATGGTACATTACTCATAATACTAAGGCTGATTTACCCTTAGATTTATAGCTTTCTGAACAGATTCTTAGTGATGTTGTGAATAAATATATAAATAATTTGATTATCATTACATTACATTAATTAAATTATTAATTAAATTATTAAATAAACAATTATTCAGATTTTAAACAAATCAATACAAGAGAATTAAGGATACTCTAAAAAGGTAAAGGTAACTACTACTTCTACAAATTGCTCCCTTCCTTGCTGGCTAATGATGCCAGTAGTGGTTTCATTCTCCCACATTTCCCTTTAATCTCTATTTTCTTTTTACTGTCATTGTGCTTCCATTGAATAGAAGAGAAAAAAACATTAGTAAATATGAAAATAAGAAAAACAAGAAAGGGAGAAAAGATAAATAGTCAGTACTGTGAACTCCCCACTCATCTTGTACATGCTAATGCTCATATGCTTTTGCTTGTCTTTCAGGTGAAGTGTCTGTAGTACACACACAAGTGAATATGCTCTCAGACCCTATCCATCTGTCACACAAAAGTCCAGAAGTGGCTGGCTGCTGACAACTCCCCACCCAACAGCTTCAGCACCACAGAACGTTTCGTCTCTGCTCTTCAAATGACGATAGACATTTTACACGTCCCGAACATGTGGCTTTTTCAAACACAAATGACATGGTGTCATCTCTGTGCTGGGCACATCTGCTCACTCTTACTCTGGTTTTAGTGTTCTTTCCATTCCACATTTATGTGGAAAGTGCTGTGTGCCTTTGTTCTCTTCTGTAGGGGGTTTGTGTCCCTTTGTTTAAAAGAGACATCAAACAGGGCCAGAGGGGCACATGACTCAAATATGATCGAAATGGTTATTTTTTGTTCTATAATAGTGTCACTAGCGTTGGTTCTTATTTTTCCTCTCCATAAGATGTCACCATACTTTTCCCACAAATGCCCAAAATGTTTACAGCCTGTATGTTGAAGGTTTAGTCTTAGTTTAGTTATTTTTAAAGTTTTTACATATATACTTTTTAGCACATTCCACATATGTTCTCAATACATTATGGTCTAGTATTTTATTATTTGGGACTTATTTTTTAAATTTCATTCTTGCCTGGGAGTTCCATTGGTCACTGACCCGACTGGAGCAGCTGCAGGGTTCAGTCTCTTGCTTAGCAGCACCTTAACTGTGGTTTACAAGTGAGCCGAGCATGTTACTCATTTTCCCCAGACAGTTTCCCAGCTGCTGCAGGGATACAAACCAGAAACCTTCTTGTCACAATGTTTCTTCTCAAGAGTAGTTGGAGTTTAAGTGCATTGCTCAAGGCCACCTCACAGGGGACAGATTTGAAACCATTGATACTGATACTGTTCAAGATACTGCTGTATGATTAAATATTCCTGTATATTTATGTTATTCCCCTTACACACATACTTATACAGCGTATATTAGAAATATTTGAAAATTTTAGTAACTTGAATGAAGATATTTAAATTGAGGTTTAATTTATATAGCAGCCAATCACAACAAAAATCATTTCAAAGCATATAACATAGTTCTAAGATGAAGAGCTTACAGATAATAGAGAAAATCTCTACAGCAAGTACCAGACAAGAGTGGAGAGCAAAGACACATTTTAACAGATGAAACCTCTAACAGAATCACACTGTTCTGTGATGATTTTAATCTATATCTAGTTCTGATAAATAATTATTTAAGCCTTTAACTTCCTTTAACTTATCATCTTTTCCTTTCCACGAATGAGTGCCCTCTGGTGGTGTTAGATATTAACATTCATCCTCTAATACCTCAGGTGTATACAAAGGTTTGTTCACCTTTGTATTTGGATCTCATGGGTTATTTCTGTATTTCAGGCAGAGTGAGGGAACTGGTGCACTGAATAAGGTGACATTAATAAGATGACAACATAATATGTCATTAGCTCTTTTAAAAAGTCTACCTTGTACTGCAAAGAGGTATGATGGCCAACATTTTTCTTAAGGTAGAGAGCCTTGCAATATTACACCAGCTGCAGCACTATTTCATAGTCAGCCCTTTCTGCTGTTACAATAACTTTGCTAAATAGTTTCTGCTGAAATGCAATATCTGGTCTTTAAACCACCAAAACTTTAATTGTGTTACTGTCTAAGTGTCCAAGTGTATGTGTTATGTGTTTATAGAAAAAAAGAAGAGATGACAAAGGAAGGAGGAGGGAAGCCTTATAGGCAGTGGGAGAACACTAAGTCCTGCGTGGGTGTGTTTTAGTGTGGGGTTGCCTGCTAACGTTTTGTTCAAAGGATGAATTATTCATTTAGACCTGTCACAAGCTTAGCTTTCAATTCTGAACATCAGTGCAGCTTAATATACTAGCAATTAATGAGCAAATTCTGGACTAATCGCTGTGTTTTCTTTTGCAGTATCACAGAGAGCAGCTCTGTTAGAATATTCATATGTTTCACAAAGAGAAAGCTGGCTTATCTCTAACTTCATGTGGCTTTGTCTATGAACAAGGGGAAAAAAATAGGCTTTTAGAGAAAAGAACAACTCAAATATTGGATAAACCAGGAAATGTCTATGTCACTAACTTTACATAACTGTAAGGGAAAAGCAAGTAATACTGTATAATAACAATGCACCTAGAACCAGGCCACATTGCCATACATAGGCAAACTGAGAGCTTTTAACAAAAGGACTTCACCATAATTTCTGTTTAATAGCTGTGCTGGAGCTTTTGACTATTTCACTTGGTCTTCCTTAGCACATGGAGTTTGCCCAGTGCCCAGTTTTTATCCACATAACTAAAAGTTAAGATTTAAAAGTTTAATATTGAGTTTGAAAATGACAGTTAACAAGGTTTCATAAGGTTTTGACACAAAACAATGTGGTGGGTTTAAGGAAATATGGTGTGAGTTAAAATAACTATAATAAGAGAAACATTTTTGTTTGAGTTAAAGTGACTTAGGATTAGGCTACTTTCAGGAATTAAAAAGATGCATTTAATTGCACAATTAAATAAATATTCAAGATTAAGATAATATTTTAATGTTGAATAATTCCTAAACAGGAAACAACTGTGACAAGCCTTTACTTACTCTTTGTTCAGAGGATTTGGAAATTTTTTAGGCTTTTGACAAGCAGGAAGGCTGAATACAGCCCAGCACTTGCATTCAATACTTGATTCAAACATCTAAGCGAAAAACACTCATCAACCTGTTGTCTTCTGAGAAAGAGTGTTGTCATTTTTCATTCATGACTTCAAACAAACCGGTTGTAAAAATTGGTAAGGAGTGTAGCCACAGTGACGGTGGTAACCAGAGATGTTTTCACAGTCATTTCCTCCAGGATTTCGATATAACCACGCCTGCAGCACATGGGAAAGGCAGTTCACAGCAACAGTGAGAAAGTAAAAAGAAGAGTGAAAGAAACAGAGATAATAAACAATTTCAGCTATTTCAGAGTTGTGGATGTTAAATGTAGTATGTAGAGATACAAAGTGCAGATAAATCATAGGAGTACACAAAAAAAATAATTTCATCAATAAAAACATAAAAAAATAAATAACAAAGAGATATTGTAATGAACAATACCTGTTTCATACATATCCCAACATGACCCTGTTGCAAAATGCAACTGATTCAATCGTAGGACAGCTCCAATTTTACCAGCATTTCTCTATGAACAATAAGTCTAACTGGCAATGCTGCATGGCAATCATGAAGACTTCAAATGTGTGCCTTCTTTATGTTATGCCTTTACAGATAAAAAATATCCACTTCTAGCTGCCAAGTGTCATCTTTTTTTCTTCTTCCTCTGTGGTGATTAAAGGAAAAACCACTTTGAATTGAACGTGAACCAAAAAGCCTTCAAATGATTCAGCTCTTGACTTTACCACTTCATATGTCACTTGTCAGGAAAATTGAGAGAAAAGCATAACACAGATTACCAGAAACTCTGTGCAGAAGGAAACAAAACATATAAACACCTCCTTAGCATACATTCATCTTCAGTGTCTGTTTGTGATAATAGTTATTGCGCTAACAGAGAAATGCAATAGCATAGATGTGCCAGAGTATGAGTATGAAAGTAGAGAGGATGTGGGAGGTGTGTTGTCTGGCACCTAAATTACATTTTGAGAAATGTAATGCAGTTTACCGCTGACTAAATGTTTACAATGACAGCAAAAGGGTCAATGGAAAAATTCTTTACGTGTCAGACCTGCCATCAACTATCTCATCTCTCGCCCAGTGTCAGCTAGGATGGGCTTTAACTCTCTAGAAGATAAACCAAGGCATAAGTAATTGATAGATAGGACTTCATTTTTTTTATTGAATTTAGTTAGTTTGGTGTGCTGAATTTGCAGTTTGGATACTTCACTGAGCAAACTGTGTAAATTAGTAAAACAAGTACAATTACACTTATAATTAAATGGAAAACAAAACTTTAAAAAACTCTTAGTGAACCACATGAAAACAACAAGTGTCTACATACAGAACACTGGCTTTGTAAGGCTGTGTTCACATTTACATTGGCAATGGTAACATTTATATTCAAGTCAAGTTGCAAGCAGCATCAAAGTACAAGAAAGCATAAGAAATTTGAAAAGAAGCGAAAGGCAAGTTTGAATAATTACACTTTGGAAACGGATGGCTGCTGTGTTTATGTGTGTGTGAGTGTGTATGTTTTTGTGTGTGTGCGTGTGTCTGAATATGTTAGTCTCTGGAGCAGGTTGGCTTTCACCCTGCTGTCTTTACATTGTGCTGGATGTCTGAGATTTTAGAGTCACTGCCAGAATGGACACACTCCTACGTACTCTGTTCCTCCTCAGCTTGACGTTTGCCCTTTAGGCCACACTGGACGGCAACAAAAGTAACAAAGCAACATCAAAATAAGTTCATTTCATTTTGGATACAGGTTGATCCAAAAGCCCAGTATGTTGTTGATTCATCTCCTACGTCAGTATTTGGAAAAGGTCGCGGTAATTGGAAACAAAAACAGTCAATGTTTTTTCTTTTTTTTTTTTACATACATTTTTCTGATGTCCCGAAAATCCATTTAAATAATTTGAAATAGATGATGTCACTATTTTGGCCACAGCAAGAGTCTTCAGGAGTCATGCTGCCAACTTCTACTTTGTGAGCAGTGAGGGGCACTTGAATCAAAAGATTAAACAGGTTTCATTTGGAGCCCCAATTTGATAGATTGAAGTAGATTTCAAAGCAGTCTGTTGAGGGAATAATTTCCTTTTGGCGAGACAAAGTAAAAACCTGCATTACTTGGTTTCTCTTTCACAGGATCTCTGATCTCAGTGAGGGTGGTGGGTGCTGTTGTGACTTTAATGCCAGTCGGCTGCAAACAGAACAGTTCAAGTAAAGGACACAAAGAACCAAGCTATAATTACAGAATGGTGCTAAGACAAAGTCACCCAACCCAAAAATTATAAATGGATGTATTAAGGAGTTGCAGTTAGACAGCTAGATCCTCTCCTTTCATTCAGATAATTCAATAATATAGATCATTAATTGCTCTGGACACACCAACATAAACTTATAGACTGGTCACTATTCAAGTGGACTATGGACAGAAAACACACGGTAAATCTAACTTTATCATAGGCACCCTTATCATGAAATGTAAACATTGTGGACAATTACTACATCCTTTTCCTGTGATAATAAAAAGTACTTGATGCAATTGTAATGTAGTATTGCAGTGCATCAGCAGACAGCAGTGATTAAAAATGTCTTAGTAGCTCTTTTCCCACTGTAACCCCTGAGCACTGAGTTCCTGTTAAGGACTCTAAGAATTGAGACAGGAAGATCATCTTACTGTAACTTCCACCCTTCAGATAGGAGAGCTTGGGTTTTTCCCTTTTCAAACAAAGACAGATGAGTCATATTTAAGGAAGTCGAGACTGAAGGAGACTAGGACACATTAAAACAAACAATGTCTGTAACCCCAAACAATGACTTCATTAAAGGGAACTGCTGCTCTGTGACATTACATCAATGTCAGAGGGTCTGATTCAATTTAAACTGAAATATTTCTAGCCAAAAATAAAAAGAAATGTCCATTTCCATCTGCACATCACTGTCCTTTCTCATCTTTATTGTAACAAAGTGGTTGAGGAAGGATATATTTGCATGGAGCTCTGGTGCTGAAGAACAGTTCCACACTGTCCACTGGCCTCTAACATTACACACTGGGCTTGTCAGATCCTTTGAGAAGACTCTCAGTTTTCAGTAGTAGTTATCTAATGTAGCAATGGCATAAAATTCTGAAATTCAAGCTACATATTTAAATTAATGTATAGTCATAAATATTATTTTCACTAGCTACATATCTGAACTAATCATGACAATTTTGAATGAAAAACAGCTGTTTTGTACTGTTCTGCATTGGAAATAATGATGTGTTTTTATTGATAACTGTTTTAAATATATCTTTTTCTTTTTAACAAACTTCCCAGAATATGTTTTGATACAAAGTTATTCACTTTCATTGCCTTAACTAGATGGTTAATCCATGATTTTTGATTTGCAAAAGGTAGCAGGTGTGTTCGTGCCTCATTTGCATTCTCAGGCTATAATTGCATCAGTCTCACTCACTAATCCTTTTAGGTCTTATGCTACAGAAATATTCAGAACTAATGCAGACTTTATATTAATAAGGTAACACAAATGTAAACGTATATGCCAGGATCTCACCCATCCATATAAAGCCCCAGACTCACACCCTCAAGCACAAACCCTCTTCTCTTAATACCCTGGGCCTCTATTTTCATCATCAAGTCAACATCCAACGTCCAGCTTTCCAACTGCACTGCCAATGAAACAAGGCTTTTCCATTACTGCCCTGAGAAAGTGAACAATTGTTTTGGCCTCAGCAGTATACATAGTTGTAAATGCAAGAAATACTTAAGATTTTAGAAAATCTTGGAACTCTGTATTTACTCTTCATTGAACCTATCCTTAATTCTTGTATCCTTTATCTTTGTTCCATAGACAGAAGGACACAAAGCCGACAAGCTCAAGATGGGATTTACATCTTATGTCTTGGTAAGGAGATGACACTGACGCCCTTGTGAAATCCCCTTGTGTGATAAATGTTATTTATGTTACAATGACTGCTTAATCTGACATATGAAAGTATATAGCATTGCACTCATCAAGGGTTCACTGTATAATTATAGCAGCATATTACCATGACTGTCATTCAGAAGCATGGGTGATTCCCAAGTGCTATTCCAGAATTAGCAATGTCAAGTTAATGTTGAATTAAAAAAAACAACAACATTACACTAACATACACTACACACTTAGCTAAAAAACACTGTCAAATATTAATTAATCCTCCCTTTATTAAGATAAAGAGATGTTGATTCTGCTGTGTGGTGATTTTTTTTATTCTAGCAGAAATCTGTTGTCTAAGAAACCTCATTAAAGCTTAACAGGGAAAAAAAATACAATGGCCAAAAGACAGATGTGTAGGCCTCCAGTGCATCAGTTTCTTTACTTCCTGAAACCCCCTTACAGAGACACATCCTGAGGATTCCCTGCTAGCATTTACCTGCCCAAGATCTCAGTCCTTTAGGGAGCTGGTTTTATTGTAGGATCCCATGTTAAAACTACTACACTGGTTTCTATTTTGGGGGGCCCATACTGGGCTGGGTATTGTAATATTGCAACCAAAATAACTCAATAAACTTTTAGTGGGAAAGTTTAATACCTATTTAGCTCTTGTGTGGTCTCCTTCATGATAAAGGCCTCATTTTCCACACTGCTCTGGAAACTCAAGCTCTAACACAAGCTCTATAGTAACTTCAGTGGGGTTACTCTGTCTTGCACTAAAGCCTGTGGCTTCAGGATTGTCATACATGTCACTAAACTTAAACATTTTATGTTAGTTATACCTGAACTTGCAGAATTCTACCCTTAAGGCTTTTTTTGTCAATGACAAGACATTTCCAAATACATCATTGGAAAAGAAAATATAAAATAGAACAGAGGATCTTGGCATATAAATAAATTGATTTAATATATCACATGACACACAAAAGCCATTAAAAGATACAATAGGACAACTGTTCAATGTACACAGTGTTCCATGGATCTCATTTTGATAAGAGACAGTAAAATGTTTGACAGTGAAATCTGTCAGACATGTCTTTACCCGTTTAGTATAAAAGCAGATTACAGGGTAAGTTGGAAAAATGCAACTGAGGTCTCTTACCATTAGATTAATAGACCATTTATCAGCAACAACATGTAGGCGCCACCCACACAGGACAAACGTGTTCTTTGTACCATATAATTGACAGGTATAATTACATTACAGTATATTTGTCTATCACAAAATAAATGGGTAATACAGGATGTTGAGTGCAAGTTAATTGTTATTTCCTGTCATGAGGTGGCCAAGAAATTGCCTCAGGACATAAATGACCTTAATAATAAGCTTAACTTTCTATGATGGAAGAACTGTGCTGGGTGAGGTTATGTGATGTTTTTTTCTATATAGCATCTTCAAAAACAAGGCAACTGAAAGTACTTTAAATAAGCCACAAAAAACACACAATCGGGGCACGACAGCTTCACCTCACACACTACATCTGAGAGACAGAACACCTAAAGACTTCAGACATTGTTGCTTTCACCAACCTCACTCATGCTAGCCTATGGCCCGAACTTGAAAATAATTCTTTCACTGAAGAATTTTATTTGATTCATAAATAAACTCATTGAATTGCATAGCACCATTCATTGGCATCATCTAATCACACTGTATCAAACTGAATTGCTGTGTTAAATCAGTTTATGTAGAACTGCATCATGATTAGGGTGTGAATAATCTCAAAGCGTATCGATAGTTGCTGAATATGTATCTTTAATGTATCATGCCTCACTGATAGTATAGGGAGACATGTACCCTCTTACACATAGAAACCCAACCCTAGTGCACAAACAGTCGCACATCAAATGCTGTAATATCTGCAACATGTTGGTGGAACAGTTCAGTACAAAACAGTACAGTTTACTACTGTACTTTTTGTGACACCAGCATCAACACATGTTAATGTTTGGATCCTTTCTTTGATTCTTCTGAAAGTTCTCTAGGAGAAACTTTACAGTCACCTAATGAATTGTGACCACTACCTGCAATATGTCTACTCTGCAGCCTGTGGAGAGTGTAGGTCTACTTGTGGTTCCTAGAGTTTCCAAATGTAGAATGAGTCTTAAGCTATCATGCTCCTCTCCTGAGGAACAAGTTCTGCGTTCAGGTTCGAGAGGCAGATACCCACTCTAAAGACTTAAGACCTTTTTTATAAAGCTTATAGTTAGAGTTGGCTCAGGTGACTCTGGACCATCTCTTAGTTATGCTGCTATAGATTTGTCTGCTGGTACTGATACTCTGAGCTCTTTGTCTCTCCTCTCCCTGCCTATCTTCACTTCTATCCATTCAAATGCTACCATTGCATGTCATTAACTTTGTGTTTTCTCTCTCCGGTAGTTGTGCTTCCTCCTCTCTGTCTCCCTCTTTCTGTACTCCTCTGCAGGTATCCTTAGCCCCAGAACTGTATAGCACCAGAGTGCACTTACTGTCCCTACCAACCTGCCCAGTGTTTTTGCTGCTTGTTGTTGTTTTTTGTTGCTTGCTGTGTCTGTCTGTCTCCTGTTTCCACTAATCCCAACCGGTTTAGGCAGATGGCCGCCCACCCTGAGCCTGGTTCTGCTGGAGGTTTCTTCCTCTAAAGGAGTTTTACCTCTCAACTGTCACCTAGTGCTTGCTCAAGTGGGGTTGTTGGGTTTTCTACATAATTCTGTATACATTTATATTTGTACTTGGCTGCCAAGGAAATTAGCATTCCCTCCTGTAAAACCTTTTAGTGTTAAATATGTACCCACAAGTAACCTACACTTTCTCATCTGAAAAGCGGGTGCACATATACACAGACACACATACACATTCTCTTACAAAATATATCTAAAAAAAAGTTACAGATGACTTATATGTCATATTCAGGTTTTGCATATCATATTGCATTAAAATGGACTTGTCAAAATGCATCGAGAGATAACGTGTAGCAATGTGACAGCCCACTCCTTCTATAAATCCTCAAATTATGCTCCAAGACATTTTAATCAGTGCAATACTCCATTACAATCGCATCAATTCTTTTTAGCATTACAGGAAAAGGATACAAGGATTGTCCAAAATGTTTACACTTATAATGGAAAGTTGGAATGACTTGAATTGAGAGTGTTTGTCATCCCCAGGATTCAGAATAATAGCTCTTGGGTAAATCACACAACATAAAAAAGTAAGACATATCCTCTGAAGTGAGTAATCAGAAGAAGTAATCTATACCTGTTTGGGGTATTATGACACTGTTAATGTATCAGAAATTAGAAGTGTTATTGCAATGATTGTAAAAATAATAACAGTGTAATGTACAGTATATGCTTTAGAGATAAATTAGTGAAACATTTAGTAGTATGAAGTATATTTACAGAAAAACATGGTGGTGTATGATATATACAATGCAATATGTAGACTAGGGGATAGCAATCACAATACAGACAACACAATGACAGTACACATGCACAGGCTGTGTGCATGTTTACACAGGCTCGTCTGTATGTCTAACTGATGACCCTCTTCTACACTGCCTCCTCTAACTGCCTTGTCTCAGGTGTTGCAATGCAGGGGATTTCTAAAATACTTTAAGTACGTGGGCTGGGAGAGTGACTCAAAGAAAGACAAAAGATTTACACTGCTAGAGTGTGTTTAGTTAACAATCATCTAGTCCCAGAAAGTTATATTTTGTTATTAGCGGTAGGTCATTATTCAAAGTCAAACTTGTTCTTGCATCTTCACATGCCCAAAAAGGGTGAATTTTTGCATATGAAACCTAGGTTAGCTTCCTTGATGAAATTAGTTGCTGCATGATTGAGTCCCAATGCGCCACATCACTCAGACGCAACACAAAGAAAAATGCCAAAACCACACAGCTGAAAGGCAGGGTTTACACGACCTCTGATATGAGTAGCCATAGATATTCCTAGCACGCACCTCTTCACAAAAGGAAATGGGGAAAAGAATCCCAGCTTCTTTTACTTGAGGACCACTGTGCACTGGGTACAAAACAAGCCAACCAATAAAAATGAATGCCAAAAAGGACGGAAAAAGGGGGAAAATGTGGAGAATGGGGAAAAATAGCCATTGACATGTTGGGCCAGACTGAGAGAAAGTTGCATTGTTTGGATCTTTTTGTTTGCAACAGCGGGGGTAAGCTTCCAGTGAGAACTGAGGCACATCACGTGCTTCACTTCAACCACTGAAAGAGCAAAGAGTAGGCCAAAACTCAGACTGAACAGCTCTAGAAGTCTTTGAAGTGAAATAAAGCCACCTCATCGATCACGGATTCAAAGGCCCTTTTTCTTTCTTTCTCTCTCTCTTTTTTCACTTAGAAAGCTTTTGTTTCTCGTCCAAATGAACCTGTTATAAGGCTCCTTCACTTTCCTAGAAAAAAGGAAAAATTTTAATTCTAAGAATAATAAGTTACATAAATGTGACATTTGAATATAAAAGTATGACAAGAAAACACAAAGATAAGATTTAAAACCATAAAATTATTGTGTTGACACAGCTTAAGTATGTTTACTTCTCACCTTGACTGAGGACAGTGGTTTTACTCTCAAGATATGATTGCCTTAACTTTAAATAGAACTGTATCAAGTTTTTTAAATTTGCAATATTGTACGCATTAGGTTATTAACCTGTTCAGTAAGGAAATTGCTTTCCAATCTACAGATCAGACTTAAACTTCAGAATTTCTGATTGTATTTTGAATTAAAATTACAAAAATCTCATTGACAATCAGGCAAATAATTTAAGCCCAAGTATTTAAAGCCAAAGGTTTCATGAGTCTTATTAAGTTGCTAAGCGAGAGCTAGGTCTTTTTTGTTTTGTTTTGTTTTTGTGCAACGAGTAAACAGTGTTTAGACAACAATAAAAATAGTTTTAACATGAAAACATAAGTTGTAATAAAGATGGAGAGTTTTATCATGCGTTAAACAATAAAAAATAGTCATAGGATAAGAAAGCCCAGCAACACTATTGCAGGAGCATGACAACCTCTCGATAGGTAGTCAAAAATATAAATTATACTTCTTCTTTATTTTTTTTATTTTTCATGACACTGATATCCTATTACATATACTACTACTTAAAATATCTAGAACTATAGGTAAATGTGCAACTATTTCACTATGTCTAATGGCCAGAGACCCAACTTACAAATTGTAAATACAGTAACAAGGACTTTGAGTTCATCACATCAATAGGTCTGTAAGGACCATGGCAAGCTGTCTGCTGCCTCAGTGTCATGCAGTGCCATCATCATTAGATGTTAGAGAATCAGGCTGTCAGTGTCTGAAAGATCAGTGAAGAAACACAGTTGTTTTTGTTATGTTGCCTAACAGCATTGCAAAGAAGTGGCATGTAGCACCCATCAGGGGGACTTGGGGAAAATTGCTATTTTTCTGTTAAAGCCACTGCCTCCTTGATCATAAGATGAAAAAGTCAAATTAGTGAATCACATAAAAACAGACATTTAGTGTTGGAAAATAAAATTGGATAGCTTCTGTCAAGGAGTCAGTAATGCAAATACTGTGTGCATGTTGTCTGCTGACGTATTTTCAACAGCGTTGGTATAGAGGTGTATCAACGGCATGTCGACATATCAAAGGGTTTTGTTGAACCTTTTATAATGAAACCGCAGTAATATAAATATATATTGATTTAATATAGAATAACTATAATTTAAATCTACATTCATAAAGATGCTATAAAGCAGGTAAGATATATCAATTAGAGATCTTTAATCTCTAATAATACTATATATTAGGGCACTCAAATAAAAAATAATCAAATTAATTACATGAGTACATCTGAATGATTACTCTAAATTATTCAAATATATAAATATTTGCTGTAGTATTTTAATAAATATTTCAATTTGAATGAAGATTAGCAGATGATTGATTCAATAAATAATTGACACACAGTTATAATTCATTCAAGTGCAGATCAACTGAAAGAAGATTATTACCCCAGGGCTGGACTTACAGTTATTAGAAACTGGGAAGGAAAATTTATTCACTTTGCAGTTCAGAAGAAAGATGGTCATTTTGGTTTATGTTCTAATATTTTCCATACTTTCTCTTTCACCTGAAATGTTAAACAAGCCAATATGATGCAGTAGTTTAAATTCATTTGCATTAGCTTTACCTTTCAGAACTGCTCTCTGGCTCTTTGTTGATGACCTTGACTGAGTTGTTCACACATAATTGCTTAAGTCATGTTTTGGTAAATGTGAACACGTAATCGCTTCTGCTCAATGTGTGTTACTCTCTCAGTTTCCACCCCTCCTTTCTTTTTCAGTTTCCCCCTGCCTGTGGCTTCTTGCTCTCTTTCACTCTCTTCCCAGTGTTACTGCACTTTTTGTGAGTGCTCCCCCACCCTCTTCCATTTCCTCTGGTGCAAGTTGAGGGTAGGAGAGCTCAGCCAAGGGTCAGTGGTGTACTCTTGCTAGCTCTGTCCCTGAACACATCTCCTACTCTCTTTATATCTTTCGCCACAATTATCCTCAAAGATCTAAGCAATTCCAAGATTTCAATCCTCAGCAACCATGCAAAAGACCAAATCACTGCAAAGGACACACACCTTTCTGCTTGAGTACCTCATCATAAAGGTGAAGCTGATCCAAGTTTAGCTTACAATGGTAAAAACACCTAGTCTTCTGAAGTTTTCACAGAGAGCTACATCAAACCTCTCAATTCACAAGCCAAATCAGTAACAGTGTTTGAACTCAAAGGCTAAAGTTAAGATTAGATGCTCAAGGGACACCACTTAAGATTAGAGCCCTAAAGACCCTGCCAATCTAGCAAGAGTATGTATTAAGACAACTGGAAATGTAAACTGTGCTGTTGTGATTCCTTAGTCCTGTTAATTCTTCTCATTCAGGTCCCTGATTTTATATTGAATCTCTAAGCTCAACCTTTATGTAAAATGGAGGCCATACATAATGTAATGACAATATGAGATGTAAGCAAAGTCAAAGCTTTCAGCTTTAATTCAAGGGGTTTGACAAAAGTACTGCATTAACCATTAGGAATACAGCTATTTTCTGTTTATGCTGTGTTCATGCCCACCTTCTTATCACCTATACCAGCCTGCCTGCTTTCTTGTAAACCTTGGACATTTCAGCTGTAACATTTGTGACAGAATTCAGGCCAAACTAACATGGGAAATCCCAAGAAAGGCAGCATCAGGTTTAAGTGAATTGATTACCTTTACTAAATTTAAATTGGTTCAGGATAAAAAAGAATGTTACTGAGACTTCAGTTAAATACAGTTTGGCACTGCAGATGTTGGTTTCCTTTAGCCCATGTTCTCAATAATCTCACACAATATCTCTATGCATAACTGAATGGTCTAAATTATAAATTATTACTGACAGTTTATTATTGACCGTTTTCTAAACTGCAGAAAAAAATTAAATAATCTTCTCAAACCATCCATTCAGACTTATAATTCAGAATTTTAAAGTGGTCTTAAATCCACAAGCTCTTCATACTTTGGAGATACTCTTGCCTCCATCAGTCTTTAGCTGCAGTAGGTGTTCCAGTGTGTGCGTTTGTATGGTTATATTGTATGGTTCATTGTGAGGACCTGCATCACTTTTTGACGTTTAAGCCAGTCCTCACAATGAGAAGGGTGTTTAAAGAGCATTTGGGGGTTAGGACTAGGTTTTAAGGTTAGGGTAAGGCAGTACAGGTGATAAATTAAAAATTGAAACAGAATAGATTAAAATGGCGACAGTAGGGGCCTAGGGAATGCTTTATGTCAATGACTGTCCTCACAATGACTGCCATACACAAATTGTGTGTGTGTGTGTGTGTGTGTGTGTGTGTGTGTGTGTGTGTGTGTGTGTGTGTGTGTGTGTTTGTGGGAGAGAGAGAGAGAGAGAGAGAGAGTGTGTGCTTTATGGCAATCAGTGTACTAGTTGTAGCATAATGGCTTGCATCTGTTTCAAGCTTGAACCCCTCAAACATCATCTACTAATATGAGCAACTGAAGCTTTACATACACAAACTTCGACAGACTGCCCTTAAGTTCAGTGCTTTAGTAAACATCTTTAGATTTATGCAGTTTTAACATAAAGGTTTTCACTTTTGATAATGTATTTCAATAAAATTTTTGAATAATTATGCATAGGACAATTTTGACAAAGGTTTTTGTGTGGCCACTAAACATCAGTAAAAAATATATAAAAAGCAAAAATACTCTGCTACATCTATAAATCCAGCAATCAAACTGTTACCTAAGTAATTCTACAAAATAACTAGCACTACAGCTGGGAGATAAATGTAATGTAGTAAAAGCAAAAAAAAAAAGCTAATATTTAGAGGTATTAAGGTACAAAGTATAATAAAATGTAAACCCTCAAACAATTGCCTCAAAATTTCAATTAAGAACAGTACGTACAGTACTTTGAAAATGTGAACTGTTTCACCACTGCCACTGTACCCTACTGCCATCTTCTGTTTTCTGTCCAAGGGGATACACTTGTCTCAACAGTGATTTCATACTAACTGGCAGGAAATCAAACAGTTTTGATAACGTCTGTAATTGTTGCTTTAACACTGAGATTAGGGTATTCTAATGTTGTTTTTGATAAGATTACGGTACGTGCGTTATCCTGCATCTCTTGCAGGGCTGGCAATTCTGAAAACAGGTTTTACAGATTACTCAAAACAACTCAGAGACAAACAGAGCCACATAATAAAAACAGCTATGAACACATGTAGTACAAACATATATACATTACAGTTTAACTATAAAGAGCTGTGAAAAAGATAATTGCACAAAACAAAAACAAAAAACAAAGTTTACATATTCATAAGTTTATTTGTGATTATGTATTATTGAGCACCTCGTATTACTAGTAGCTTCATGCTGTTTGCAAGCAACCCATTACAACCCATGAAAGATATTTATGCATGCACCAGTTAGATTTGAGCATCACCATCATCTGATGGAAGCAAATTGATGCTTCAGTCAGTAATTCACACCTCTACACATTCCAAAAGCACAGTCACACCACCCAAAAGCCATTAAACCAAACTAGGAACTTGGCAACAGCAACAGAGCTGTTAAACATTACACTTGCTTGAAGAAAACACTTTATGCCCTTGCATGGTGAAATATAGTCCAATCCAGTATAATGACATCTGAGGACATACTCCAGGTTTTAGTTGACACACTGTAAAAACTATAATGTTTAGCTGCAATGTTGTGTGTTTCAGCAGAAGTGTTTTAATCTGAAGGTGTGTAATCTGGAGTCAGTTCTGAATGGAAGCAGTTCATTATGGGCTGTTTTCTTTTGGGTGTTATACTGCCAGTCTACCCACAAATAGGAATAGCATCAATAGTTTGAGTTGATGGACAGAATGCAAAATGTTCTACGTTTTAAATGTTTCTTTTTAGTTTTTTCTTTTGTTTATGAGTTTCCTGCAGTAGGTTCATTCCAGGTTTCTTTGCGTGCAAAATTAATTAAAAAAAAAGTCTAATAGCCATATCCCACATTGGCTTCCATGCATAACACATCAACCCTTTGTCCATCAGTAATTCAGGAGGTGGGTGACAACAGCTGATTTGATGGTGGGAGGTTAATGCCTGAACAACAATGACCTGAAATGCACACTGACCCTTATCAAACACAAACAGACACAAACTCATCACATAAGAGCCCTCTCACGCGTCACTGTGACGGCATCCAACTATCTCATTTGTGAAAAGCACGTATGTTCTTTGGAGCAACACCTTTTCTGAGTCTTCTCTGAGTCTTCAGCCAATTCTTCTTAAATAGAAGTGTAGGAGGTTCCTCTGACACATTGTAATATTAGGTTTTATGCTAAGGTGGAGTCTGAATTTATCTCTGAGTTTTCTCCAAAAGATAAATGCTGCCTCGCAAAAGGTCTCTCTATCAATTATCTGCACTTTAGGCTGACACCTCACTAAAATAGTCACTACCTTCATGTAATGTAATGTCCTACAATTGTAAATACAATTGTGACAGCTGTCAATAGCACTGTCGCAGACAAGTATGATAGGGGATGAAGAACAAAAACAATCAAGATAAGTCTGATAAGATAGGTGGTTCCAAATATTTTCATTGTGTAGCACTTCATAACCTTGTTTCGAAAAGTGCAATGCAAATACAATTATTATTGTTATTGTTGTTGTTAGTCTCAACATACCAACAGAATATTTGTTTGATGTTGATGTTTTTTTTTTTTTTTTTATTGATGTCTTCTAATAATGGGAAACTCTCCATTGTATCATGCAGTGAGAAACAGTTGTGTCATAATGTATTTTATTAGTGTGAAAATATAATAGAAGAATGGTTAGTTGTTATAACTTGATAGTGACCTTTTGTTGTCACAGTGGCACACTGCTGTATTTTTCTTGCAAAAATGTTAAAATACAATATGTTCCACTAATGTCAAAGTGTGAGTTAGCAATCATTTTTATCCCGAACTCACCTAGCTCCTGTATGGTGCCCTTGCAGCCATTTACCTCAGCAGTCTCTAGGGAGGATCTCTGGATAGCAATGCTTGGGATTTATACTGGGGACTTGACTATTATTCATCTTTGCACATTCCAGATAGGCAGCCTTTTAAAGGTTAATTGCTCTGGCTAATTGCTCTCCCTCCCTTTTGCTAATGAGAGTGCACTCCTCTATGATGTCATTGAGTGGCTGAACCAAAATACTCCAATCACTTTGGTGATGGTGCCTCACTTCAGAAGGGCACCGCAATGTCTTATCTGTTTTACTATGAAAAAACAGACTGGCAATTAAAGACTCTACAACCCCAAAACAAATATTCTGCTACTCATTCAGTTTAATTGATTACCTTTAAAAAGGTCTCAATAACATTTAAAACAGCTAGTATCATAACTCACAATTAAAAAGGAAAGAAATCACATGCACGTCATCATCTCTTGTTCTGATGAGTTGCTGCTACTAGGAAACTAAAATATTATGACGGACAGGCCAAAAAATGGCAAAATGGCAAGGCAACGGAAAAACAAAACAAATGGTCATACACAGTTAAGTGAGACAGTCTAGTTGTATTTCGAAATTGATAACCTGGCAAGGCATCAGAGTCAGGTTGCGGGAAATAGCTTGAAAGCAAGATTGCATCTGGTGGCTAAAGAATGACAGCAAATATGAAGAAAGGACAAAACCAACTGTCTGAGACATGTATTATGACATCCCAACACTAGTTTGGACAGTCCAGTTGAGTGACGCAGCAACAAAACACTAGACAGCTGCTCATTAGGAAACTGAACCAAAACCATTTTCTGTGCCTTTACCCAAGAATTAGCTACATATATATATATAAAATTAAATAATTAAGTAAACAATGTAACAATAAATAGGTGCATAGTGCTGATAATGTAAATACGTGCTCATCATAAGAAGGAATCATCTGATAGCAGACTTGTACAGCACTACAAGACCTGTTATTCAGGTGCTTCAAGGGATATGAGTATGCAATATCCATTTATGATGGCTATAAAAAGGAGTGAACCCTGATGGGCTTTTTCACTTGTGGATGATGCTATCTCTCATTACTACTTACCACATTTATAGCTTAGATAGCTGTGCTTCTCCCATGTCAGGCAGCAGGGTGGCCTAGTGCCTATGAATTCACGCTTCTGCTCTCATAGAGTCAATGAGTGCAGTGAAGTGAAGTGTCCAAGTAAGTGACTAAACCACAACCATCTAATTTTATCAATTAGACTAACTTATCAATTGGAGTGTAAGATCATGTTGAGGATATAAATGGATGGAGATAAGTTTTAGGACTTCTGTCCACACTGCAACATATCATTTTGCAACATACAGTGGGTAAACAAAGTAATTAGAATAAAAGGGCACAGTTCATTACAGCGAGTTTCAGATTAATTATTGCCCATGCAACACAGCTGGTAATGATTAGCCATTATTACAAAAGATGTACTGAATATACTGTTGTAACTGTCTTGAACCGAGTCTGTGGCTTTGACTCGACTTAACCAGAATACAATAAAATGAAAATAAGAGACTACTTGGTCTTTTTCAGTCTAAGGCTGGGATGTATGCCCAGTTTGTTATACATTTTAGAGTTTATGATCTAGAAGGGTATTCTAGCTTAGCTAAGAGCTAGAAATATAATGTAAATAAGCAGTACTCAATGTGGTGAGGCGTTCATTGCCACTTTCAAATTGAAATGGAGAGTGTCTGCTTTAGGAAGGACCGACATGCTAATGAGGTTTGACAGTGGTGCATTATTGATGTATGAAATGTAAAACTTTAAACAGCTGTGTGGCTTTTACAGACAGTTACTGTTCACTGTCTTAGGGACGGTTTTGTTGTCAAGAATGAAATTTGAGTTTGATGTCTTAAACGAGTGGGAATGCGTAAGGCTGACTAATACTGCAGTAGACAAGTATAGTGTGCTAACTGTGCGTCACCATAATAAGTTCATCAAATCAAGGGGTCTGTTTCTTGTAACTGTATGTTCTTTCACATCACTTCAAAATAAATTCAGTCTCAAGATCATAACAATGAATTTATGCTGTATACTAGGTATAAAACTGATTATTTACAACTTGGGGCCAATCTGTTTTCTGTCTCAGGTACTTCAGTAATTACATTAAGTGTGGCTGCTTTTGCAAAGCTACTTCTCAGAAACTGTGTGAGTGTTCTGTCCAGAAACAACATACCCTTTTTTTGTATTTCAGTAGATCTTGATAATGACCAAGCACACTGAAAAATAAAGCTGTATTAAACAAAAGCTACACTGAAAAGTTAAATTCAAGTGTAAAGTTAGATGATTCAATTGTCAATTCCAAAAGCCATTTTGTAATCGCAGTGTGTTCAAACCTTTACTTAACTATTTGACATAGAGTATGACATTTTCATATATAAGCCCAGCTACAAATCAATGAAATCTTCCTAGTTCTTCATACACCAATTACAAATATGAGATTTAGGTCGCCAGTACACGCATTACAAATAGCTAAGAGCACTGCAGCTATAGAAAAAATAATGTACTTCACAGCTGTGAATGACACATTCAAGACATCTATTAAATGTGACAGTGGCAAAATTATTCTACAAGCATAGTCCATGTTTTACCAGCTGACCCTCCCTGTAAAACCAACATGATCAAACAGCAGACAGGGATAATATGGACATGTTCCAAAGTATAGTTACACACTGGCTTGCCACTGTTTCAAAGCTCTGAGATTAGATTGGGGGAGGTAACTCTACGCATACACATGATAAAGTTTAGGGGCCTTGAGGTTAGTTAAAGGTAAAGTTGCAGCTGAAAACCTAAAGTGACCAAAAGTTAAAACCTATGAGGCATTTTCCCAGGGACTGCACTGAGAGAACAGGATGGGAATGGCAGAGATGGCCTATTATTGCTATAAATCCCCAAAAACACAGAGTAGGAAATGATTTATGTGCATAAATCTGCCTATTGGGAAAAAAATGGCAGATCACATTACTGTTCCTGTGTTTGTGCATCTGGGGTTCACGGGTGGTGCGTAACAGATCCGAGTGTACACACCTAAGGTTTTGCGTGGGTTGGCAGAGACATCTCTCACATAATCAGATCATTTGTCTTGCATATACAGTGATTAGTGAAAGCACTCAGCACAAAGTTTGGAGGAAAAAGATTTTTTGATGTCATGTCATGTCTATTCAGTTGTAATGCAGTCAACAGGTGTTTAGAAAAGGGGCAGACAAAAAAGGGATTTGTTTGTTATACAGTGAGATATCAAATAGAATAAGGGATTTCCTGAGTCTGTAAAGGTTAAGTGGGAAACTGACTTAAGCAGTGAATCTTGCAAGTGCCATAAAAACAAGTATGGAGATGTTAACTCCTGTAAAGCTTTTCACTGGCTAATTATGCATGTTCCTTTTCACCAGTCCCCATTAGTGTGTGAATGTAACATTACTCTTACACCATTAAATCTAAAACCTGAAGTGAAGCTAATTCACATACAGTATACAGAGTTTTCTCTGTACCTTTCAATCTCCACCACATCCAGCACTTATTTCTTTTTCTTTTCATATTCTGTACAATTTTATCTTAGACCATGCCATTGCTTAACATAAGTATGCATTTCTGCATACTTTTGCATACAGGAGTCACATGATGGTAAATGATTTCCCTTTTGGCTTTATTTCCTCATCTACTACTTTTTCTGGAGTCATATCAGGGCCACAAGAAATGCTGCCTTTTATAAACACGTTGCTGCAAAATTCTGTGGTAGTCATCTGGTTTAGCGTGTCATCAATGTTTTCAAGTTGCCAACAGTGTCACAAGCAAAGCCCCAACACCATTACACTTCCTCTTCCTTGCTTCACAGTTGGAGACTCACACTCAGGAACTATTTATTCACCATCTCTACATGTAACAAAGACACAGGGTATGAACCACATTCTGGGTTGTTTGACATGTTTCGTTGGATACATAATTAAATTTTTACATTTACATTTTAGTGTATGTAATTTCAGTGTGATAGTGAATTAGGATTTTATTGCAGAGCTACATGCAACACACTGACTTTCTCAGCGGCTTTCCCTCTCTCTCACACACACATACAAACACACTACAGACTGTCGCTGACAATGCATTTAAAGGTGCCAAATCCTCAAAAGAATAGTTACCAAGCAAGTATCATTAGCTAAGTTATCTATGGCAGTGATCTATGTTGTTGTGAGGTCTGTCTACATTTAAGCTTCTTGTCCAATTTAAATTTAAATAATCCTTAACATTTTATGTAATAATTTAAGAAGAATTACATAACTTTACATAACTTTTGTTTGTTTATTTGTGGGGGCGGGGGTTCCTATAGGTCATCATGAATGAAATGCATGTCGCTTACATTACGCATGTGTGAGCTTTGCTAGTTACCTTAGTGACATGGAATTTTTAAAAATGCTTTATTTGTTATAGATAGCTGCTACATTGAAGGAGCTACTACTTGGAGGCCATTGCCAGAAGGAACCAGAAATCAAAATGGCAAACATCCCACCTCCTTAACCTTGCCTTTGCGTACAGCTTTTTACATCAAGGCAGTAGCACCATGTCAAGGTACGGCAGAAGTAGCTTATAGGAGGCTCTATTTTTTACAATGGCTTAAACTAAATGTATAAAAAAACATGAACATAGAGACTTGACAATCACTATCACAAACTAACAAGATGTCATCAGCATTTTAAGGACATTTTGCTAATCCTCTCCCAGTATGAGATATGATAATAAGTAAGGAAAAGAACCAGATGAGGTCATTATTCTTCATTTGAGAGAATCCTTTCATCCATCTTTCCTTTTCTCTTAATGGTGACACTAAATTTCCCATAGCTGTGGATGTGAGCTTGAATGATTGTCTGATCTGTGTGAATGTGAATGGTTGTCTGTCTGGCAGCCCTGTGATAGACTTGCAACCTGTCCAGAGTGTGAACAGTGACAGTTGGGATTAGCTTCAGCACCTCTGCGACCCTTAAAAGGAAAAGCAGTTGGGGAAATGGATGGATGAATGGACGTGTTAATTAAAAAACACATTTGCCTTATTTGCTATTTGAATTTTAGTCTGGTTGGGTTGCTACTCTATCACATTATCCAAAAGTAAATAACTCAGTTTGTTTATCAGTAAATAACTTTTAAACCAAAGGCTTAGGTCATCTGCAGTTTAATTCTAAAATGTATTATCAGTCACTTTGTAAGAACAAATGTGAAGTAAAATATACAGTATTACTATTCAACCTTGTAGTGATAATTACTCACAGTTTCCTTGCTTGAGATCATCACAGCAAAAATACAAACAGTACCCAACCAAGACAACAGTTTCTTACGGTTGCTAGCCAGATCCACAAAATAAAAGTTCTCTACTCTCCAAGCCCAAAGCATCTCTGTTTGTGTCACCACGCCAACCCCTGATTGAATGTCTTCTCAATGTGGTATCAAAGACAGTGATCACTGGTGGGGTCCTTTCAACACATTCTACATTGGAAATATCCAGAATTTATTTACAGAGAACAAGAATGAGCTCACAGGGAACTGGTGGAAAGAGTGAAATAAAATCAGTCCCTGGACAGAAAACAGTGACTCACTCCTTCAGTGTAGTAACACAGTATAAAGATGATCCATCAACACAAACAAATAGAACAGCTTAACTTGTTTAGAGAGAAGCCCTGGGGAAGCCATGGAGAGACATGACATGGCAAATCTGTAACAATGCCTGGAATGTATTTACTACACAAAATCAAATAATTGAATTCATCTGTAATAATATTAGGAAAAGGGAAAGGCACGTGTAGTCTGCTGTTCTTTAAAGCTTCTGGCAAGCTTTCTTCCAATTCAAAGACTTCATTTAAATGCACATATTTCTGCTTATAACAATGATATATGTTTAATGGATAAATCTGACCAAAATTTTAGATACATTTTCTACATTGTCAAATAGGAGTAAGAAGGACTGTCTACCTTGCACTTAGCTGCAATCCATCAAATATTGACAGGTCTTTTATCAGGTTATTATTATAAGTCTTTTTAGGTCAAACTGACATAAATATTTCTTAAACTACAAATTATCTGATGATGCCTCTTTACCAAAATAAAGTGGCCTAGCCTCAATATGGATTCCATTATTGTATTTGTTATTCATTAAAATACCTTTCTGACCTGGTTTAAAGGTTTAACACTCCTAAGACGCCAGCATGTTTTTAGTGGACTGCAACCTCCTGGGCCAGACTAGTATGTGCTCCAGATTTGAAAATAGTAATTTTCCTGTGAAAACTTTTATTAAGCTAAAATCAGGCCTGCTTCAACTGTTAAACTAAATTTAAAAAAAGATCATAGCCAGTATCACAGCCCGTAAATATTATGACACATACATCCTTTTTTGAGCTAACTGTCCATGGCCACCTTTAGCATATTCATACAAAGCTTTTTATGCATGTATGAATATATCTTTTTTTTTATTTAGGTAGAAAATATAGGTCAGAAAAATAAATACAAAAAAGCTCAGTCTCAGATATTGAACTTCACATATGATCTGAGAAACAATGAAAACCCTCCCTTTCCTGGCTGGAAAGGACATTGAGTCAGCAAGATGGACTCAGACTTCAAAGTTTCCTGACTGTGAGAGGAAGAGGAAATGAATTGAAATTTTTGGTGGCTACTCTTTCATCTCATATTACATGAGAGTGCAAGGAGACTGTAAATGCATTTTCTGCTACATTTAATGAAAACCATCCAATCTTGTTATAGAGTATGTTTAGGGTTTTGTATTAAACATTATGTTTTCATGGCTCATATTTAAAGGAATGTAATAATGAGTAAACAGGTAGTCACTTTCTCAATCAAAGGTAATGCCACAATGCATATGAAAAAATGTATCCTGTAACCCTTCTTTGAACTTGTGATTACTCTGTTGACAGTGGTACATTGTTGTAATAATCTGTTTCTATTTTGAATTTATGTGCTGAGAACCTTAATTCTACATACTCACCTGTAATCCCAGTATAAAATGTGTCTTAGTCTACTCCAATTTGGATTAGCTCAGAGCACAGGTGTTGAATTTCAACCATGAGGACTCTTTGCCATACCCACTAACTAAATTGAGAATGTTTGACCCAACACTGGCAGGAGCACTGTCCCAATGACTCCACACAACACCAAGTCACAGTTGTGGCTCAACCAAGGAGAATACAAGCTAAATACTGAGGGAGAGAAGAGAGAGAAAAATAACATTTAGTCTTTACACCAGGGCAGAGGGAAAAAAAAGTTCAACACTGTACAGACCCTGAGAGCCCTTCAGTGCCTTACTTTCCGCAGGACCACCTAATAAGCACCTCTATAAACCCAGAAAGCTCTGAGAAAACTCAAGGGTTTTCTTTAATGGACAACGCCCTCGCCATGTGCTCACTTGGTTCAGGTTCTCTCTGAGAGGAAAAGATTCAAGATGTTTAGATGTGTTAGATGTGGCCAAGTTCGGACCATACCAAGATACACACATAGTATTTAATTGTAGTTTCAGTAGATTGACTCTACCTGTATGAAGTGACTCTCACTGTAATGTGTGAATGGAAAGTTGAGTAATGCAGCTTGTGCTACATGTGACTAACAAGATAGCACTAACATAATTTTATCCCTACACTTCTTTTCTTAGCAGAAATGGTCTGTGTTTACACTGTGCAGATGGCTAATCTAACGCTGCTCTGCACTCTCACCAAGCTATGTCCAAGACTAACATTATGAAATGAGCGGCACAAATTACTATAAAAATAGAGGACTGCTTTAAAATAAACTCAGCTGATTTTACATTTACTGAAATATTAGTTCATCTGAGCCGGCCTCCACATTTTTAAACCACAATCTCTCTCTCTCTCCTTTCTTCACATTTTCAGTGAAAAATCAAATGCAAACAATTGCCAGAGAATGAAGTAATGTTTCCTTTTCTCAAAAGATCAAACAGCACTGTAAGTGCACTGCTTGTTGTTGGATAATGTGTACAACCTACAATGGTCCTGGCATATACTCGATGTACTGTAGTAACAACGCGATGCTCAATCATTACATTTTACATGCTAGTTATTTAGCTTGCAGCTCAGTTTTGGGAGCATATAGTGTTGCACATGCACAAATGTTACTATAGTTGTGGCTAGCAGCGATGACAGCTTTATACATTGTCCTTCCTGCCCAAAATATGTTAAAGACACACACTGATATTGAGGCAATCTAAATGTGTGCGTGAAATATTGTCCCAAAAAAAGACTTGATACACACATGAATATAAGGTGTTCAAGTAGCAGATAAATTTAGTTAATCACATTCTGTAAGTACCTCTGGCAGAATCGAATAGGGTTGACTCAATAAAAGAATTTGCAGTAAATTTCAGCCAAGAAATAGGACCATTTAATGTGAAAAGTGACTACTTTTTCAGATTCTGAAATATACACAGTGGCAGAATAACTGGAAAGTTATTTTGGGATACAGAAATGCTGAAAAATACAATAAATTGAAATACTTTCCATTTTTGCCCTGCTGCCATGGATCAGGAAAACCAGGAACCCACACCATGACTAAAGTGGTAGGGTATCATATAACCGATCCATCTGCTTTACAAATGAAGCTTTGTGTGTTTGCATGTTGCTCAGCTACAGAACAGCAGGGCTGGCGAGTCCTGTGCAAGGCAGTAGTGTATGGTCACATTTTTGTGCAAGCTAAAAGAAACATTATGCAAAGTGCAGACCCCCTTCATTTGGTGGAAAATGTGTAGCAACTGCCATAATCAAGTTCTAAAAATACAGTTATGTGAATCTCTGACATTATTGCTGCTGGACATCTTCTGGTTTTCTGATAAATGAAAGTGGTGGCGCCGAAAGAAATGAGGTAAGGTGGGAAGAGGGTTATACAATCTATGTCACTATTTTTTATGTAGTAACCTGGCTGTAACACTGATAAAAATACATTTTTGGTGTTTATCCGATGGCAAGGTTATTCCATTATATTAGAGTTTTTTTATTATGTAAAAGAGTAGAGTGCAATTGAAAATAAAATGTTGTGCAGTTTGATCAAAGCTCAGTGTTTGTCTGATTAAAAAAAACTGAAAATCCAAGCATCCAATGTTTATGCTTTAATACCTGTGTGAATTCTGTTCATGGGCAGCAAAGCGGATTGGTGCAAAAGTGATAGTGAAAAACAATAAATAATCACAATAAGTGAGCTGCTCTTTTTATTTACTATTTTCAGTGTTTTGTCAAATCATTTTTTTCTTGATGTGAGATACTGATGACATATCAAATAATTACATAACATTAAATCCATTAAAAAGAGACGAAATTGAACAGTGTTGTCAAAATAATTTCAAATCATAGAGACAAAGTATTAGGTTGGTCAGTTAGGTGGGATAAGATAACTTTTTAAAATATAATCAGTATAATTTAGTTTTAGCAATCATATACTGTATATAATATAATAATTCCTTCTCTGGTTAAACTGTAATCTTTAACTTTGAATTGACATACACATTGAATTACTAGTACACAACTTAAAACTCTTTTTCTTGTACATGGAGTATTAATTCATCCTGTTTCTCTTCCTGGCAGATCCATGTCTAAACATCTGAAGGTTGCTTGGATTGTTTCTCTTGCTCCTCTGTATTCTTCTATGTCACATCCTCTGTGTAACTATCTCACTTTCTCACTCTATCTATTGTGGTCTGCCTCTGTCTCTAAAGTAATTGCCAGCAGTATGGAATCAGACTCTGCTATGGTAACAGCCGGAACAAAGCCCAGTGTTAAAATCATTACGGCGCCATGCTGATGAGGCTCTCAGTGTTACTTCCACTTGCGAGGCATTCCAGGTGAACCGCGACTCCCTTGGAAATGTTTAATTATAGCTGCATCTAAATCTGTAGTGTTTGCTCCTACAGTAAGTTGCATTTCCCAGAACCTCCTAGATTCCACATTGTTGTTGTTGTTGTGCATCACACATATTTGGTGTGTGTAGCTGTTGTCCTCTCATATATTTATTATATATTATAGACTCTTTTCAAGGCTGACTCTTGTGCAGTGGGGATTGGGGACTGGGGATTGGAGGGGACTGTCTAGTGCAGAGTGACTGGGCATCTAGCTTAGGGCTATTTGCAAATTTATCTAGAATGAAAAACTGAAAATTTGTGAAAATAATGTAAAAACAAAGAAATTGTTGAATGTAATCACAAGTAAACTCTAAATATGGCTTCACCTTGCAGCATGCTTACACCTGTGATAGCATACGTCTACTATTAACTATTTTAGCTAATATCTGTGACTGTAGGGGGTGAAAGGGGTCTCCTCTACCTACAAAGGGAGAGTGGGCATTACATCAGCCTTGCTTAAGGTGCCAGTAAGTGTGTACACTGAGTCAGGCTGACATCATGCTGGACTTTCATCCACCTGGTTGCTGATGCTGCCCGCCTCTCATCAACCCCCCACATTCACATCCTCGTCTCTAACTCGCTTTTTTCTGGGACTCTAAGGCTTCCATCTGTCAGCAATCATCTGACCTTCAAATCCTAGACTGAGCCATTGTTTGCCAATTGGCCCCACCTGCCAGTAATCTTCCCCATAAGGCAGCGCCGCTGGTTTTAGATCAGGTCCACCATTTGTTTCCCCTCTGATGCTAATCACCTGTTTGTTGTGAAAGTCCCAGAACATGTCAGGAGACACTGTGCTGCTGTGTTTTAGGGTCAAACAGTGTAACGATCACGGCCCCGATGGAGGCTGCTTGTGCTGGACTGGCTCCAATTCAACCAGCTGACCACAAAGATAGCTTCTAAATGTAGACAATGTAGTGATCATAAAAATATGTTTTCCGTTGCTGCAACAGCTTGGTTCACCTTAACAGAAATATACCCCCCACCCCCCTCACACTTAAGCACCTGAAAAGTCCTATTCCCTCTCCTAACCATTTTAGGAGCTCTTTTAATGCTTTGGGATTCATTTTTATCTTTACTAGGATTTTGTCTTAACTATAAGGAGAAATCTTAGAAAATGTCATAATTCTAAGAATTTTCTTAGAATTTCATCACTAGGAGCTACTTTTTGGATCAGAAAGCTTTGTGAAGACAGTGTACACTCTAGCGAAAAGAAAAAAGCACGAGTGGCAGGCATGTGAAGTGGATATACAAGGTTGGTTTGCACAAGTGACTTGTCAGAACCGTCAGATGAAAAACCTTCTTAATCTTACAGAAAATGTGGATACTTCACTATCAAACGGGCTCTCTTCTCCTAAATATATTTAATGTAACTTATTTAATGTATTTGCATTTACTTTAATAAAGGTTTAACACAAAAAAGGGAAAAACATCACACAAAAAACTACACACAATTCAATTTCCCACAGTTCTTCTACACTAGGAATCTATTTTGAGCAGTGAAATTACCACAGTGTGTTTCATACAGTGCAAATGCATGCAAAGAAACGCTTCTTCTTTTACCCCAAACCCACAGGTATTGGGCTTGGATATCTTGGCTTAAGAGGAACCAGCACAACCATGGTCTAAAGGCTTATACCATTAAATGTGGCTTGTGGCTGTCTATACCATGGAAGTGTGCAGGTGGGATAAGCTGGAAATGAACATTTCTCATCTTTGGCCGTCAAATGTATTGACGTGTACATTTTAATACCCACATTAGGAAAGTATTGTTGGGGTATATTAGTGTGGTCAGGCCATGGCAAATGCTAAGAATTTAGCTTTATTTAAAATCAAATTATTTAAAGAATCGTGATAAAAACAAGCTAAACACAAGATTCCTAAAAAGATCCACAAAGCAGTGGAAGGACAAAGATGGAAGAAATCTGTTGCTACAGCATAGGGATAACTAATGTATAATTGTAGATACATATACAGCAAATCAAATAATTTGAGAATGTGTCAAATTAGTCAAGCAAGTCCACAACATTACTGTTGAAAAGTAAAAAAAAAATCATAGGTGAGAAGACCTACCACCCAAAATCTTCTATAGTCAGAGCAGCCATGTTCACCTCTAAACCTACACTGATATGACCAAAATAACTTACAAACATGTTAAACATAAAATGAAACAACACAATTAACAAAATAATGACCCTGATAAAGAAAGTAAAAAAACATTAGCACAGTCTAAACAAAGCTTGCAAAGCAAGCAAAAAAACAAAAACACAACCAGAACAAAGCAGCAGTGGGAATGTATTAGCTGCAAAACAAATAATAGACGTTATTAACAAACCACAAACCACCTTCTGTCTCATGGAATGTGCGACACTATTTGTCACCCCAGGCTCAGCACATAAAACCAGGCGTCGCTGTGAAGCACCACTGCTGACCACTGTTAGCAAACCACTGAAAAAACTACACATTAAATAGATAAACAACAGTAGCACTGGTGTTACTAAGAAATCAGCAGAAAAAAATTAATAAAAGGGCTTTAATATAAACTTAAAGGTAGAGGAAAAAGTAAATAGTTTGAGATGCTTCAGTCAAATTAACACTGTCATCTTGACAAAAGCTTGTCAAAGACTGTCAAGATAAAAAGATTTTTTAAGGAATAAACAAACTTATTTTACAAGTCTATTACAAATGCCAACAGGAGATACTGAAAAAGTCATATCCAAACACATAGTGCTCCTGATGTGCACCTGTTTTTTCTTAACTGATTTCACAAGTCTACCATGACACTAAAATTTTGAAGCACAGCCCATAGTTGAAGGTTTTGACTTTCCCACATTTTATAATAAAAGCATATTAATTTCTGTGCCTTAGTGAATGTGGCCAACATGATTCCAAATAAGTCAAGCCCCAAATAATGAGGAAAGTGTATTTGTAAAGCACTAAGCATCTGGGAGTGGTTATGTAGGACGATGCATCACCAAGGGGTCTTTGGCATGGCTCATGTATGTTGGAAACACGTTCTTTCCAATATCCAGAACAAAAACCAAACAAACAAAACAAGTGCTCCAGCAGTACTACAGGCTCACTGGGAAACACCACCATAAACAGTCACTTCATGTGATTCAAATGGAAAATTCCCTTGTTACTGCTTGAAAACCTGCCCAGGACTCCCTTTTTCATACGCAATATCACACCAACCAACTCACAGTTAAAACCATGACCAGAAAGGTCTCAAGGTTTTATAGGTAGAATTGTTTTGATTTAGAAAGTGGCAAATGCCACAGCAGGGAAAACATTTCTTGAGAGGAAATTAACCTTGATCACATTCAAATGTTTTGCTAAATTAGTTTTAGCAGCAGGCTTAAAGTATTTATAATGAAGTGGTGTCTGACTTTTATCAGTTTAATAATGGTCAGTTAAAATGCTCCCCATGAGGAATAAAATGGTTTGCATACTAGATGATTTTAAAGATTTAGTGGGTATTACTAGAGCTAGGGGATGTCTTTAAAGGCCCATTGGAAATGTTGTTGTAATTTGGAGAAATACCTAATATCATTTGGACAGCAAAAAACAACCTTATTTCTCCCATGTTTTGTGATAGAGGAAATCTAAAAAAATGTATGCTGCATTGTCGGTTGTCAGCCAGTTACAGTAATAGTTTGTTTGAGGTTGATGTAGTACAAATCCTGTTTTATCCCCTACTGTGAACTTTCTATTTACTATGTAAACACATAAGCTTTAAAGTTCCAAGTTGTTCTTTTTTCATGGACTTTTTTCATTGTGATATAATAAACATTGATAATAAACAGTAAAAATAATTGCTGTGTGCAGTGATTTTACAGCCCACCATTGGTGGAATTATAGATTCGAACCATTAACAAAACATTTCTAAAATGTAAAAAAGGAAAGAAAATGCTGCAAAATAAACATGGTTTCCCACAATTTAAATGTTTGTCATATTTTTAATTACAGTAAACGTTTTTAAAATAAAATTATAAAACTAATTTAATATACAATTAAATTAAAAAAAATAATAATTGTGGCATGTAAGGCAAGCAGTCAATTTATGTTGACTATGGTCCTAGTTTACCTGGGAGTTGATTACAGTGAAATATTATTAGAAAACTTGAAAATAAATGAAAAGTGAAAAATCTACACAATCTTCCTTGGGAAATAAAGTACAATTATGTAGTTGATATACAAAATGCATCTTATTATGCTGTATTGAGTGTAATTTTATTATTTGTTATTATTATTGTGGATATGTGGATTTATGGGATTACTGTGGATTTACAGCAAGTGTATGTGTCTTAAAACCATGATAGACTGTATTTTAGGTGGTTTAAAAAAAACACTGTATATTTAACACAAATGTAAAACAGTATATTCTCATGTTGTACAATTACACATTTGAACTTTATTTTACATAACATCCTTTTAAATATCCAGATTTACTATTGTATTGGTAAATCTCCAGAATAATGCTTATTATCTTGAAAATTTCATCAAGAAACAAATAGGGTTCAATTAATTAAATAAAATAGCACCTATGTGTGCCATCACAATTCATGCAAATTTTTGGTCTATACAGGATTTTAAGAAATACATTGGGGTGGAAAGCAACAAAAGACCCTATGAGTCTCAAGGAAGTGGCACAAGCAGATAACAACCATGTCACTATGAAATCTTTGTTCTCTCCTCCAGTGTGTTTACACCCAGGACCTTCTGACTTTGTGCTATGAATGGTCAGACAATGACCATGAGGGTGGACCAACTTATTCATTGCTCTTATCATGACCTGCCATGTTGCAAATCTAAAAGACACACACTTATCAAATGGTTGGAGAAACCAAACCCCTGTCTGTTAATCACTCTGTGAAAAAAGACTCCAAAATACCCAGGCATTACAAGTGATTGCGTATAATAAAAAGACATTGTGGAGGTGGATGCATTATGCATTACACAATGAAGATATTATAGTTAATGTGCTATTGCTCAGCAAACTCTACTAGTAATAATGACATACTTTATTAATCCCCTTGGGGAATTTGTTGTTTGGACAGCTGCAGTAGATGATGGTGCTACTGTGGGGTGTCGGTGTCTTTTCCAAGGAAACCTCGACACATAGCCAGGAGGAACCAGGAAAAAGGAATCGAACCAGTAACCCTGGGGTTTATAGATGACCAACTGAGCTAACTGCCGTCCCCAAAACTCTTTTATATTTTGCAATCTGCTGATACAATTGTTTTCTTACAATAAAAAATGTATTTGAAAATCAATATGATAATTTTATTGGTTTGCTAATTACTTATTGATTTTGTATAGTATTTATAGACGCTTAATTTGTTTTAGGAACTTCCTTGCCACACAGCCTCTTCCACCCTCTCAACAATCAGGTTTTTCCATGGGTTTTGCTCAAATTTTCAACACACTTTATGGTTACCCTTAATGACCTGATTATTTGTCTTACCATATCAAAAACAGATTTCTACCCAACACATTCTTTCCCTTGGAAGCCATAGGGTGATTCCATTAAGGCTGCTTCTAATCTCAGATGGGCTGTTTAGAAAGAAAGTGCTGGTATCAATTAAAAAGCACTACAGACTTCACACCAAGGGGAATGTGCTTTGATGTAGTTATTTATCATGGGGAACTTCTAACTCATGCCTAATCTTAACGTTGTTAAAATATCTCACACTTTAGAGTACGCTACTTTAGCCTGAAAGTGAACAAATCCTGTGCATTACCACAAAACAAACAGAATACAAATAGACAACAGAACCCACATAGACACTGACACACTTCAACGCACAGGCAACAGCAGGATACAACTATTTCCGTTTGTGCAACTATGAACCAATAAAGAAGCATGCATTTCTGTCCTCCATAAAAGACACCAATTAAAAGCATGATTCATTATTTCCTCAATGCCACTGCTGCCCATTAAAGACAGTGATGGAGACAAAGAGGCCAACACAGCTGGCTGGCAGAAAACTGATATAACCAAATTGCAAACCAAAGCCTTGTGTCTGAAAGTCACTGTAAAAAGCACTTCTAGTTAAGTTCTGCTGAAAGATAAATCGAAGTACGCTAAGTTCAATAACCATTACTTCTGTATTATTCAGTTCTGATAAGGAAATATGTAAAATCCTGTATTATCTCAACCATTGGCATTCAGACTTCATTTGTAAAGTTGAATGCATAGCAATACGAATGGCTGTGCAATTGCTGTGGTACATGGTACGCATCAGTCAGTTTGAAGAGCAAGTGCGATACAGATTTATATTATTATGAAAATCTTTATGTGGACATGTACATCATCCCCAAAAGGTCGGTGAGTTTGCCTAACACTAGATTTAGCATGTTCTGGCAACTAATAGAGGAAAACACTCAGTGGCTTCAATTCTGGACAATTTGATTTAAATGCAAATTCCAAATCTTTACATGCAAATCATAGGCAACCCCTTGCTGGACTGAATTTCAACAACTGTCGAATGTGCAAACACAGTTAAACAGAAACCATTTGCAGGGGAAAAAAGGAATCCCCTGTTAAATGACCTAAACTGCTGACTCTATAATAAACCAATGGCAGGTAAGAGCCAAACTTTGCACGAAAGTGTTGGAAAGAATGCTAACATTTAACAGCCTGGAGTGTGTGTGTCTCTTTTTTTACCCCAGCCTTATTGTATCTAAAGTAAGTGGTACGGGAACATGTAAACACTGAGCAGTGGAAGAGTCTCAAATGTCACCAAACCTGGAACTAAAGTCATTCATTCCTTCAAAGTATTCAAGGAGCTGCCAGGAGGGTTTGTTTTTTCCAGTAAAAGAAGTGGAAAATCCAACAAGGCAACAAGAGGCAAAGGAGCCACCCCTTGTCAAGCAATGAGCAGTTGTATATTTGGGGGAGGCTGCTGGGATTGAGTACTGAGCCAAAGAAATCCAGGGTTTTCAGAATGAGAATATTGTCCCAAGATGCTAACCCATGATGGCCTAATGAAAGACAGATATCCAGGCTTACAGTTAGAGATTATGGAGGGACATATAGACATTATAAATGAGAATGTGAATGGAATCCCCTTATACACAAAATATCAAATCTACCTAAGACACTGACATCTAAAATAGCTATATTATGAGTTTGACTAGATAACTGCCATGGCACAGACACAAAATAAAGGACCCATTTGTGACCAATGAAAGCAAATATAACCAGACTAACAAGCTTTGGGTCATCACCTGTTAATATCCATATCTAAAGTACAAATTTGGTGTATTTTATTTTCCTGTGTCATTGTTTCTGCTTCATTAGCTAGGTAATACTTTCTCATGATAAAGAGCTCAAATAGACATGTTATCTAAAAGTTAATGAAATACATATTGTGAAAAATATGAAAAAGTCCATATGTGAAGGATAGATTTCACATGTGTCATGTTAGTTTACTTTAATATATTTCATCTAAAAAAATCTACCTCAGGGCCCAAGAAAATATATGTAATAACCCTGGTCGCAATTTATTTTATTATACACAGAGTATAATTCCTGTACTTATCCAATTTCAGAATGATGGCTGATGAAGTTGCTAGCATCCAAAATTGGGAGTGGTTTCGGAAGACTCCAGGAATTGTAAAGTAAATTCATGTTCATTTATTTTTTTGCACTGACAGATTCACATGAAAATGTCCAGCTTTAATCATCAGTACAAAAAATGTGTTTAAATGAAAAACAATATAAATACATGCAGTCATCTTTACATGAAATGCGCCTGGCCAGCAATTACTACTAAACATCAAATCAAACAAATAAAAAATACAAAGAAACAAATGCTTAAACTTTTATTTGTGTAGTATTACACCCTGTAGAAACCTGATAATAAATTCAGCAGACTAGTTCACATTTAAATTCTGGCTTAAGTTCAAGATGATTTATGGAACTACAGGGGGGATTTTGAATCAAATTGCAAAAACAAAGCATTCATAATTAGCTAAACTCAGATTTATGCCTCTGACAATAATAACAGCTGCTAAGGCTCAAAAGAGACAAAATAATACTCCTCATAGACAGAGTTGGAAAAAGACATCGATAACACAATAATATAGTATTTAAGTGTAGATAAATTGTTTTAAAAATAAACAATAAAAAATATCTAAAATTGGAATTGGTAATTGGTAATGATATAAAAACTGCCTAAACCAGTCACTGCATTATTATTATATACAAAACAAAACAAGTAATTAGGTACAGAGGTTCCTGCATAAATACACATGCATAGCAGCTGGATAGTGTAGTGGTAAGATCACCGCCTTCCATGCGGTGCATTTATAAATATAGTGTACTGACAGAAATAAAAAAGCTTCATTCTATGTAATAAATCAAAATAATAATAATTTTCTTGTGCTTCTTGATTTACATTAACACACACACACACAACTATCAGCCCTTTTCAAAGCCTGTTTGCATTCAAGTGAATAGCAGCCACAGGGAGCACACTACCTGAGAATTAAGTGAAGGCAGATTGGAAGCCTGACGAGAAATTTCCTACTTTGAAGGTTGTATGGAACAAATTACTGCGTCCTGTAATGCCTTCAGATCCTGAAGATATTCTAAGACTCTTTGGCCTGATGAGGTTCTTGGATGTAGACAAGCATGACAGACTGACTGGTCTGCATGTTCTCTTTATACTTCTGGTAACTAAACACAAACATGGAACACACGCTGCCTAAGCAAAGAAACACACATATGGATTACACACAGAGGCAGTCACTCTCGAATGACTCATCACTGCACAAGTCCATTGGGAAATCTCAGTGAATCAGCACTAATTTTCCTATCAGCACTAATAATGTGCTCACCACTAAGAGTTCGCTCTTACTGAAGTTCCCCAGTGGTAAGTGGCTCAACATGCCTCCTACGTTTTGGTGTCTGAGGTCACATCCTTAAAGGAATTAAAGTCAGGCTCATACCCCCAACTCACACCAACATTTCGATGCATTGATCTCACTTAGCCAAAGGCAACTTTCAGGACAGAAAATGGCAAAGGTTATCAAAGGTGTTTTGGTTTATTGGTATTTCACAACAATAAAAATCTACTATTTGAAAGTCAAATAATTTTTCAGTCATATGAATATCTGACAATTCCTGTGGGTAATTATCAAGGTGGATGTTGTCTAAGAGGATGTTTTTATCAAACTTGACTAATTAAAAGCAATCTATAAGACAATTCTTCAAACAAAATTAACCACTTTGTTAATAACAATGACATACTGTATTGGTCCCTGTGGGATAATTGTGGTGCATATCAGTGACTACCTTGACAGGTAGCCAGGAGGAACTGGGAATCGAACTACTAACCGTGGGGTTTAAATGGTTTTACACACAAAAAAAATTGATTGACTATACACATACCCTCTGAATAGTGAAATGGTCACAATGCAATTTACTTGTGGGAAGAGAAACAAATGAGCCAACTCCCATATGGGAAAATCTGGGTGTGAAAAACAAGGAAATTAGGCACTCCCTTTCCTTAATCAGCAGCTAAAAACATGGACCACTCTCAGAAGAGATTACCTGTATGTGTAAAAGAGTGCTCATAAAGGATTTTGTAGCTAAGTGGCTGTGATGCATGACTTGCCCCAGGTAGAGTAAGGCTAGAAGAAACCTTTTGATGTCCCCTATTATCCGATGTAAGGTGTTTTCTTGAGCATTTATGTGGTTGGATTCTCACACGTCATCCCCTGCTTTCTCAAATTTCCTCTCCTCTCATGGCTGCATGCGCATTAGAAAGACAGTAATTTGTGTGAATTGCTCTGTAATTAGGCCTATTCCTTATAAAGCAACAGTTGCCAACAGCTGTGTCTCATTCCAAAGCTAGAGACTGGCATGTCCCTCTGAGACAATCGTTTTTCAAATCAGGTCATTAGAGCAATTAGCCACATTGTACCTAATTGCCTGCTGTCGTTTAGCCTAATGATATTACTTACACACACTCTTTAAGTAAGATAGAGCTACTTTCTGAGCCTCCACCTTCAGTGCTTAGGCCAGCAAACGAGAACATGCCAGCTGTTCAACAGACTTTGGTTTTAAAATACCTCTGCCATGCTTCTTGACTTATGATGCCATGAACAGTGGATTTATTCTAGGGTTTCAAATGCGGATGAGAGATATGTATTGGGAAAGCACAATTACTCATACATTAACATCCTAACATCCTTGTACCTGTCTGTTGCTGATTTCAACTAATGCACAGCCCCAATGAGTGAAGACAAAGACAAGCCAAGCAATGAGTGTTGGTATCTTGCTTATGAAATTTCCCATAAATAAACAGAAAAGGGAAAAAGGGACATGTGACTGCTGACAAAACAATGTTGGTGTTTAATTGCTTTCAATACCAAGAAGACATTGATAATCTAGGTACTCTACTGCTAAGCGTGTCAGGTCAGGTCATATTAAGAGTCAATATCATTAATGCAAATTCTGACAAAATATTTAAATTAACAACCGGTGAAAAAGAATATGAAACTGACATCACAACAGTAACTGAAATACAATCGCCATACAATTGTTACTGTGTGTGGCTGAAATATATTTTCAAATAAAAATATAAAACTTTTACAAAATCTGACTAAATTATCTTCCTCCACCTACCCGCATACCTGAATATATTTCCCAGTGACTACCACCAGTAAAGCATCCATAAACGAGCCATCAGCAGTGTCCAGATAGCCGGGCATTTTAGGGCACACCACAGAGAGACTGAATTGAACTGTTTAAACTGTTACTGTAAAATGTACATAACTTTTAAAGCCACATTAAGTCAAGCACTAAAAACAGTGGTCTAATGTTTATTGTCTTTAAAATACTAACATAAACTGGACATTGCTACATTGCTGATGAGAGATTTGCCTCACTGAAAATTATGAAGTCCAGCCAAGTAAACTGGCTAACCTTTTGCTTTAGACTAATTTGTTTATTATGGGGTGATAAACATGCTATTCGTGCTAAATTTGATAGACAGGCCTTTCTGAAAACAGCAAAATTTGTCTATTTGTGACATCTGCTGGTTATTAAAATCCACAGGATATTATTCAGAAGATTGGTTTGATGCTTTCATATAGTCTGTTGGGCAGTAGCCAGCTGTCTAAGACTTAGCTTGTGCTTTTTGCAAAAAGGTCCTAATATTTTCTTTTTTAATATATTTAAATCATATAACCTATTCTAAACACTTGCCATGTGAGTATAACACAGACTAGAATACTATTTCAAAAGCCAGAGTAAAACTAAACAGGTCTGACCTAGTTCATCATTGTAAGCATAGGATTTTATGCCTAATACTAAAAAAACTAAAAGCTGAAACAAAACACTATTCATCCTTGTTTGTCTGCCATCTTTCAATGATAAAGGGAATTGTTTTCAGTCTAATGTAACAGATATGACGAGGTATGTTAAAGTTGGGTACAGAGTAAACTCTACCTGCTAAAGTGACTCTAATTATTAGGAGTGTGCAGGACACTCCTCAAACTGTTTTACAACTCTGTGGTGCCATCAGCCACCCTCAACATGAAGGTAAATTGATAAGGAAGTCCAGTCCTTCGATGCCCCATGCATTACCTAGAGGAGGTGGGATAGAAGAAAATTATGGCTAAACTGTTGGCCATTATGGAGAACGCTTCCGTCCCCTACAGGACACCCCGAGTTCCCTGAGTAGCACTTTTGCTGAGAGGCTGCCCCTCAGGTGGTGAGTGAAGCAACACTAACTCAGGTCCTTTGTCCCTGCTGGTCCACGGCCAATATCGGTACTTCCATTAAACTCAAATAACTCTACTGATTTACCTAATTGCAGAGCTTGGTACTGGCACTGGTGACTTTAATGTCATCATCATTGTTGCATCTCTGCCTTCATAGTTTGAACCTAACCTTTGCAAAAAGGACACAGACTTTACATAACATAGTCTTGTTCTTGTCTGTATTGTGCTATACTCTAGCTTTATATCTATCTTATTTTGAAAATATTTATTTATTTATTTTAATGTAACTTTTGCTAAGTTCTTGTAACACCTGAATTCTGCACCTAGGGATCATTAAAATAAAGTGTTGTCTTTTACTTCATTCTTAGATACATTCAACTGTAAACTGAATAGTAATCACCAAATAATGTGTGTGTTACACAGTAAAAAGATAAGCTAAGTCATGCTCTTAGAAAATTTGGTACATGGGGTCTGATACTCTGTTAAGTTGCTGTTACAACCAATTTCTATCAATAATCTATTTCTATCTAATAAGTTTCCCATTCACGATGGCAAGCTGTTTAGGCCCTGAGTCTCCAAAGCAGCCTCATATCACAATGCTGTCTGTTGCTACTTCATCATTGGTATGATGTCAGTATGGAGTTCCATTTTTATTTTATATGGGGAGCTGCATGTACTTTCCAAAAAACCTTACCTTAGTTTTATCAGTCCACAAAACATTCTCCCAGTAGAGCTGTGGAGTCTCAAGGTGCCCTTTGGCAAACTGAAGGTAAGCTGCAGTATGCTTGTTTGTTTGTTTTGTTTTGTGTAATTGCTTCCTCTGTGGTGTCCTGCCTTGAACACTATGCCTGTTCAATGTTTTGTGTATGGTAAACACATGAACAAAGATGTTAACCACTTTCAATGATTACTTTAAGCACTTAGCTGTTATTCTTTCTTTTTGGCAGTCATTTTGGCAGGGCAAGCAGTTTGACAGAGAGCAGCCACAGTCCTAAATCTTCTCCATTTATAGACAATTTGGCTAAATGTGTACTGATGGACATCTAAACTCTTTAAGGCTGCTTTGTAACCCTAATCCAGATTTATGCAAATCAACAACTCTTTTTAAAACTCTTGTATAGTGATTCTAATTGTTTGTTTTTAGCTTTGTGTCAGCAAGACTTTTGCCAGCATGAGGATGCAAGGCACATGGAGCAGTGTCCATAAATAAAGATTGACATTTATGGTGGGGTTTTATAAATACTCCCTGGTGACACTACACTACATTAAAATTAGTTTTAAACACACAATTTTGACCTTTTCGGCTTCTGTTAAGCACACTGTGTTTTCATATACTTGTGACTTAGATGAAGATCAGATCACATTTTATAATAGGAATTACCATAAGATTTGCATCATTTTTTGCCACTGTATCTAAAACAAAAGGAAAAAAATTAGCTAATCAAAATATTGTTTCCTTTGATTAGGTTTTGCTCATTGCTTTAAAACTCAAATATTCAGAGTATAAATTAACATGTCTAACAATTTTCCATACAGCATACGTTTCAGCAAAAACAGGTTTCAGTAAACTTCACTTATAGTGTTCGCTTTCCCTAGTAAGCAGCCTTATGTAGTCTCTATACATTGTTGATGAAGTGATAACTCTCTGCACTCTTTTATGTTAAACACTAATCACTAAACTAGACTGAGATGTCTAAGTGAAAAAATCAGTGTCAGTGTTGAATAAGCCAGAAGACGTGTCTCCATTTGAAAAAATATAACTGCAAACAAGTGAAAACAATACTAGTCATAATGCCAAGTCAAGATGGGTCTAATTATCTAATCATTATGAGAGTGCAGTTTTGCTCATAATCATCCTTCAATCAAATGGGCTTGCTAGTATTCAACCAGGAGGTCTTGTTACCTTAATCTAGTGAGAAAAGATCCTTGCCAAACTTTCCTTCTTTTTATCAGGCCTGTAATTTACTCTGAACTCTTAGTACTTAGGAACACTGGTCACTACACTCTAAAACAATGAAGGTGAACTCAAGGAAACTGGGATTGCGGTTCTACAATCTGCCATTATAACAGTCTGTAGAGTAATGTTTGGAGAGTCTTTCTGAAAGAAAATTAATGTTTTCAAATATCTCTATACTGTAAATTTTTATATACATTTCAGAGGTGCCTATTGGTTCTCTTTAAATATGTGAATCTAAATGGCTAATTTTTAGAGTGTAGGTTCCCTGCTGACAAAGCTATGAACAAGGTAGGGTATGGAAGTAATTATTGAGACCTTTTTTTAAAGTACCACATCACACTATCACAAGACTTTATCATTAAGAGGTCAGGGGGTTTAAGGTTGTTGTTGCACTTGTGTTTTACTCAGTTCTCTTATTATTAGGCTTATTTATCAGCAGATGCCTGGTCGGGCACCATCATACTTCAACTTCACCCATTCACATGTATAGGATTAAAACAAATTGATTATCAATATCAAGAATTGAGTTTGGTTTGTTTACTCATCATCATGCATACTTATGGTCTTCATGCATACCAATGGATAAGCTGTGGAAAAAAGGGGTCCTCAACCACATAGTCACATACATATACACAATATTCTAAGCTGTGCCAAGGAAAGATGTGGCCCTTTAGCTCCAAGGCCACTCACGCTCAAGGTAAAAATAGCACTTTAACCACACTTCCAGTTTTGAGTGGAAGGAAACGGGCAGTGTTCACCTAATGGCAGGCACAGAGACTGTCGTCATGGGAGTATGAACAGAGAATTTGTGTCACCATTCCCTTCCTGTTGGCTATGACCTTAAACCCAAAGATAAGGACTCTAAGCAGCACCAGCTCAACTTCATTGCTGCAGAATAATGCAAAAACCAAATCCTGTTGAACTGAATCCTTCATAAGCTGGAACTTTGCTTGCTTGTGGTACATGGGCAGCTGGCCCATTTCTCCTCTACCCATCCTATCAACAAGTGGCAGGAACGGAAGCTTCAGGGGGAATTCCTGGAAGGGTTGTCAAGGAGAGAGGCTTAGTCTGTTTTACATTACAGACTTCTGCCATGTTTTGGAAGTTGACAACAGCCAAGGAAAGAGAAATAGCAATTTGTGATTATAAAACAAAGTGTGTCTATCCAAAGCCACACCTCCATTGATTCCATGGTGAGCTGGAGGTTTATCTCATAGGTTTACATTTGCTGCAGAAGTACACAACATCAGGATCAACACTGGTGAGTCATTAGTTACTCACCAAGTAGATTGCAGAAATGGTGATCATAAACAGGGGAATGCTGTTTAGCCTTTTGAAAGTCTCAATAACCAGAGAGAAGTACCTGTTTTCCAAAAAAAATCTAATCAGACCTTCAATTTTAATTTTTTTTTTTTTTATTATTATTTAATTTAATTGCTCGTGCCTAGAAAACTATGGTACATGACTACACATACGTATATTTAAAACATTTACATATTTAAAAGTGGATGGATAGGAGAACACAGTCTATTGTATTACTATGAATTATTTGTCAGATCCCTGCTTTTGGCTCATGGCAAGAAGCCGGGCATCATTCAGAGACCAGGGCTAATTCCAATTAACTTAAAAAAAACTTTGGATTTGGAAGTGTAATTAACCCTAATCCTTGGCAACACAACTCTAACTCAAAGGGAGCAATATTATTGTAACAGGTGCAACATCGATACTGTAGGTTGAACAGCAGCAACAAAAACTAGAATAAATAAATCATGTAAGATGATAAAACAAAATGAAGAGAAAAACACAAAAGGTAACTCTCCAAGGGAACAGCTTTAGAAGAAGCTTTAAGTGCGGTTTCGCACTAACACTACCAGTTGACTGATGTGAGATATTGCCTAATACAATCGGAAGATGGAAAAGTACAAATGCAATGAGTCCAAGTATACTTAATTGGCTGGTAACTGTTGCCCAGCATGGTGTGCCGCATTTGTTTTAATATGAAGCTCTGAGGTCAAGAACAGCACACCTGGGACACAGCACACACACCACTAGAGGAAGTAGTTCTCTGCCAAATAAAGCAACTGAAATTTCTAGCAAATCCATCAGTCTTTTGAGACCCCCCCTTAAAACCTCATTTTAAAATGTTTCCTTTCTCAAGGATGAAAACAATGACCCCAATCTGACATTTTAAGACTGTTAAATAATTTCTGCTCTACATGTTCAACTGGTTTGGACCATACAACAGATGAGCGACAGCATGTCCATTTTCACCACAACCTCCTCTTTGGCCTTTCTCTCATCCTCCTGTCTGGTAGCTCTATCCTTAGCATTCAAATAAAATGTTTCAGGTCAATTTTAAAGAATAAGACAATTACATTTTTCCAATCCAGTTTTGGACTTTTGTTCCATGTCTGCTGACCTGCTCCTCTAAATATAAGTTGTCAAATAAGTATTCCATAATGTAAACCACCTATGATTGTGGTTGAAGTTTGGATCACATGCAATTTATTGCCTACATTTGATATCCAAAATTAGAAGCATCCTAATTATCATTTTAAGAGCACAGATTTTGTCATGAAGTATACAGCACACCAGTTGTTGCAGTAATTGCTAATAATATAAAATATAATTTTTAAAGGCAGAAAAGCTTTGTGGCATCTGCAACTTAGATCAAGCAAAGACCATTATGATGTGATTTGCAAACCCTCTATTTCATCGCTTTTCCAATATTCAGTGTCAAGCCGCAAAAGTAGAATGGCCTCCAAGTGAATATTGGCTATTATTCTGCATTTATAGGAGGGGAGGAAAAATATTATGTGTCTTTGGCTTATCTCATGAAGTAAAATATAACCACAGGCAGGTTAGTTAGAGCTGCACCCCTCCCTCTGATTCCATTAAAATATCTCATCTCTTCTACATATTGTATCTTCAATATTCCAGTTTGTTATTCCAATGCCTACACCATTTCCACATGTAGCAACCGGACAAGTACTTGGATCATCTATTGCAACTGCAGGCCATTGCTGTTAATGTTTGTTTTTATGATTTGATTGCATTTTGAAGCTATAGAACATTTGTCCTCTCATAGTTTTACTTTATTCCCCCAAGATTTAGCCAGTTTAACACTGTTGAGCTCATTTCTCTATATATAATTTTGTAATGGTGTAAATATTGATATGGACTTTATTACTTCTCAAATGCAGTTTGTGTACATGACAAGCTGTATAATTATATTAGTGGTTTGGCATGTAAACACGCAGAAAAGCACAACAACAACATGTATACTTAGGTGGTGGTTGGTTTGAGACAATTAAACCCTCATTTGGAACAACTGAAATACTCCTACCTACAATGCTACAGGTGCTGTATAGCCAGAAAGAGCACTTTCCAGAGTTTATTTTGATAGGATTAAATTGCCTCTGAATGCAGACCCTACCTGACAAGCCACTAGGGAAAATGTGAAGCAGAGCTTGTCATTGATACAAATTCTTATGGTTCCCATTATAAATTGCAACTTGAGCCTCATGTAAATTGGTTTCTGGTGTAGTCTTTTTTGCTTGATTGTTTTTATTTAGTTTAAAAAAATTATGAACTTTTGGAATTGATAACATTTAAAATATTTAAAAAATCTTTTTTACACAACACAAATATGAAAATTGTTTGTGCCACTGAGCAAAACAAGAAATTGTTCTCTTGTGCAGGAGAGTAAAGATAGTGAAAATATAGTGTCACTGCAAATAATCTAATAAGAGGAGTTTATCTAAGGTGGTGGAAGGCAAGAAAAACAAGGTGGGCCAGGATGAGGAAAAGGGCTATTCCTTTGGGTGGGTGTTATCAAAGGGGTTCAGGGTTCTCCACCTCCTCAACATTGTTAAGGTTGCTAATGTGTAAGGATTTGGTGGGGTCTTTCCTGTCCTCTATCTTTTAAAAGATTTCCTCTTACCCAAGCATTACTCATCACTACTTACTTGGAATTCAAAATCTAAAGCTAACTGGAAATTATATTTAACGTAATGTATGAGACCTTAATCGATAAGAAACTAAGAACATAATTTTCATTTGAGTACAATCAAATATTTGTAGCAAACCCTGAAGAGTTTACTATACAAAACACTGATTCACGTGCTTGTATTTCCCTCAACTCATTTAAGACTCATGGAAGACTATTGTTTCTGCAATCCAATATGTGCACTCCCAATGAGAAAGCACAGACTTATTTATCTCAACATCTGGGATTTAGGATTTAATGTCCCTACAACCTAATAACATGTGATTATATCTTTATAACTTTTTCCTTTTTTTTTTTTTTTTTGCAGAATTTAGGACCTCAAAGTGAATTGTTACAGGAAACATATTGTGACTACTAGTACACTGCTCCTCCCACTTAACCACCCATCCATCCAGAGTACTCCCTGGAAGGTTGCCAGTCTATCACAGAGCTGACATATACAGACAAACAACCCTTTAAACCCACATTCACACCTAAGGGCAATTTAGTCAGCATTTAATCTAACTGTATGTCTTTGGACTTATAAGTTGCTTTGGATGAAAGTGTCTGCCAAAAGACTAAATATACAATGCCAGAGTACCTGGAGAGAACCCACGCAGACACTGGAAGAACATGCAAACTCCACCAAGAAAGGCACCCCGCCAACCTGTGGATTCTTCTAGTTATGAGGCAACGATTACACCACTGTGTTGCCCTTCATAAGTGTTTATTCATTTTCAGTGTACATTCATTCATTAATATGTCTATTTCTAACTGCCTTTACCCACTACTGTACATCATTGCTACTGTTGACACTGTATGTGTGGATCAATCTCTGTTTTTTTTAAAATGGGGGTTGAGCACGAACATAATTGGAACTGAGTACAGTTCTCTAAAGAACATTACTACAGAGCCCACACTGTACCAGTTCCCACAGAGGGCAACACCGCTGCGCAAAAACAGATACATGGAAAACAAGGCTGATATAAAACAGAAACGCCTGAACAGAATAACAAGGAGAGGTGGCAGGTGGGAGGGGGGTCTCAAAATGGCCCCACAAAATCTAGCAGAAAGAAAACCTAGTATGCTATATTCAATTTTTGTGCTGCCCTATGCAGAGATTATTACAGCATAAATAATAAAACAAATGATCCCTCATAGATTTTTAGACAGTTTTGATGAGATATGCAAAATGATGACAGACTAATCCTTTAGTTTTCTGTGCCTGAAGGGTGTGTGAAATGTCGCCATGTAAATCAGCCTTGCTTGACTTTCATTTGATGTTAACTGTTACTAGTCATTAACGATGAATCTTCTATGACAAATAACACAACTCTAAGCCAGTTCAGCGTTGTTCTGCCCATCTAAATCATCAGATGCATCTCAGTTTTTTAAGTGTTTCAAATATAATGAAGTCTATTTTCCTGGCCAAAAATATACATCACATACTGGTAGCATTGTTTTCTGAATAAACAATAAATTAAAAGTCCTACATTCTACAGACCTAAAGCCACCTACAGAGGCCACATTCGCTTCAACAGATAGTACATGTAAAAACATAACTGCACAAGCTTTTGTTTGATTGACAAGTGAATTCTGGTAAGCCACACCACAGCAATGAACACTTCACACCAAAGATGCTGCCAGAATGACAAAATAAACATTTTGTGGATTACCACTTGAACTTTTAACCAGATGAGCACAAACAGACACAAAAATCAAATGAAGTGCATTTCTTTCAGCATGTTAAATTATCATCACTGCCATAACCATATTCTCATGAAACCAGAGTCAAGCTACATGTTTTGTGATTACACACATATGGTAGCGATTAAGCTCATGCCAGTCGGGCTAGCCTCTTGCGGCTAGACCTTCTGGTATTCACACCAGTTTCACTGAACTCATAGTGCCAAGTATGGTTAGTGTCACAGCAGATGATTTCAACCTGACACAGCCATGTCTTTGCAGAATTAGTGTCAAAACAGTCTGCTGTATGTGTATGTGCTGAATCATGGTGAAGTCAGATTAGTCTAATATCACTGTCTGAGTAACAGTTTCCAAAGATGTTAAGAGCAGTTTAGTGATGCGTTTCCTGCCGTCCATTTCCCTGCCTGAAGGCTGTGGTTCACCAAGGAGGGCGGGACAAGAGAGTCTGACTTCTTTGCGACAGGCACTGAGTCAAGTGAAGGTGATGCAGGCTGGCATATTCATCCAAGAGTGTTCAGACTGGATATATATATTGAGCTCCTCTCCTCTCTCCTTTCTCCTGTATCAATGCAAATGCCACCATTGCATGTCATTAACTTTGTGTCTTCTCTCTCTTTTAGTTGTGTTTCCTCCTCTCTGTCTCCCTCTCTCTGTACTTTTCTGCAGGTATCCTCGGCCTGGAGCTGTACATCTCCAGAATCCAGTTCATCTGCCCAATGTTCTTGATGCTTGTTGTTGTCTTTATTGCCTGCTGTTCTTTTCTCTCTTCTCTTTCCACTCACCCCAACCGGTCGAGGCAGATGGCCGCCCACTATGAGCCTGGTTCTGCTGGAGGTTTCTTCCTCTAAAGGGAGTTTTTCCTCTCCACTGTTGCCTAAAGCTTGCTCAAATGGGATTGTTGGGTTTTCTCTATAATTTTTTGTATAAATATTTTCTGTAAGGTCTTAAACCTTACACTGTAAAGTGCCTTGAGATAACTTCTGTTGTAAATTGGCGCTATACAAATAAAATTGAATTGAATTGAATTGAATATATTCTGATTTACAGAGACATGATAAGATAGACTTACTTGAATTAGAAATGTACTTAAAGGAACATTATTTACATAATTTGTTAATTAAATTAAACCAAAATATACATTTGCTCATGTCACCTCATTAAAACACAGTAGTTTGTACAACCACCTCATGCACAGATCAAGACCCATCTGAACTATTCCTCATAACTATTGAATTTTCTCATAATACCGTTAGATCAGTGGCTCACGGGCTGGGATGGGAGGACCAAATTAGTTGCTGGACAAATCTAAAAGGTTGAGAAATCTGCTTTTCGATGTTTCTATAACTTTTTGTGTTTTACTATAAAATACTAAACAGTTTTGCTTAGCTTCTAAACAACATTAAACTGAAACAAGTAAAGATTTTCCACTTTGGTAAAACTATAGAAACAAGCAAACTGCAAGTGGAGGTCATTACATACATTCATACATTACTTGCATAAACTGCAGAAAAAAAAACAGTAATACCATATCTGTACAGGACAGAACTGCTGGATGACTAGATTTTGGCTCTCAGTGGGCCACAATCATAATTGCGCAATAATAATAATTAACTATGAGCAGGTGGAATCAGAGTGGGAGTGGGAGTTATGGCCAAACACATCCTCTCATCCCTTTTAAACGTAGAAAGTGAGGGAAAGAGTGGGGCAGTCCAAAAAGTCAGCAATATTTTGAAGATTCTGACCAGAGGGAAAACAATACTTTATCCACTGAAATTATTTAAATGTTTCTGCCTCTGCTGTCTCATTGTGTCTTTTTGCATCCTAACAGTAGGTTGTGCCCAGTGCTTTATCCTTCACTGCCCAGCAGCAGCTCTGAGACTGTATTTAATTATGAGTCATCTGTTGTAGTAACGGATTTAGTCAGTCCAAGATTGATTTAGAGATAATTGTAGGTAATAGGTGGGTTCATGCCTGTCCACGCAGGGACAACATCAACTGAAAGTATTTTTAAACATGACTTGACTGTGAGAGTCACATTAAAGTCCCAATCTTCCAAATCTTTTTGGCGTGGCAACTGCATTATTTCTTGGAACTTTAGGTCTTAAACCTGGAATCTGTGAGTGAAAACTTTCCTGACTCATGTTTAGAGAACCAGTTGACAACATGAGCATAAGCATGTATTACTGGACAGCTATGGCGATGTTATAATTGTATGCTACTATTTGAATTTGGAGAAGAGTGCTTCCTTCAAAAGAGCCTTGTTAAAGACAGCCAGATTTACATGTGCATCAAGTGTTTATAGTGCTTTACTTTTTCCATATTTTAGGCTACAGCCTTATTCAAAAAATGATTTATTTATTATTTTCCTCAAAATTCCACAAAATATGCCCTATAAGTCATGAGTCAGCCTAACTGAGTGATCAAGAGAAAGGGCCTTATTCAGGGAGGTGACCAAGAACCAGTCACTCTGAAAGCACTCCAGCGTTTCTGTGGATAGAAGATTCCTGAAGAACAACCATCTCTGCAGCACTCCACCAATCAGGCCTGTATGGTAGAGTGGCCAGACGGAAACCACTCCTCAGCAAAAGTTCACCAAAATGCACCAGAACAACTCTCAGACCATGAGAAACAAGATTCTCTAGCAAGACGAAACAAAGATTGAATTTTTTGGCCTGAATGCCAAGCATCATGTCCGGAGGAAACCAGGCTCCGCTCAGCACATGGCCAATACCAATGATGGTGGCAGCATCATGCTGTGAGGATGTTTTTCAGTGGCAGGAACTGGGAGACTAGTCAGGATTGAGGGAAAGATGAATGCAGCAATCTACGGTGACATCCTTAATGAAAACCTGTTCCAAAGTGCTCTGGACCTCAGACTGGGGTTGTGCTTTATCTTTCAACAGGACAACGAGCCCAATTGAACAATTTATGGAGAGATCTAAAAATGTCTGTGTACCAACACTCCCAATACAACCTGATGGAGCTGGAGAGCTGCTGCAAAGAAGAATAGAAGAAACTGCACTAAACAGCCAAGCATGCCAAGTTTATAGTATCTCAAAAAGACTTACAAGGCTGTAATTGGGAATAAAGGTGTTTCAACAAAGTATTGAGCAAAGACTGTAATGGTAAATGGTCTGCACTTATAAAGTTCTTTTTCACCTAACTGGTACTCATTCGTCCATTTCCACACACAAGCACACACTCTTACACCAGTGCCAGAGCTGTCATGCAGCTGACCTGACTCACTGGGGGGAACTTGGGGTTCAGTGTCTTGCCCAAGGACACTTTGACATGTGACAGGAGAAGCTGGGATTCAAACCACAAATCCCATAATTGGTAGACGACTGCTCTGCCTCCTGAGCCACAGCCGCCCCGCCCTGTAAATACTTATGTACATGTGATTTTTATCGTTTTTTTTTTTATTTTTTTTATAAATTTTCAAAGATTTTAAACAGATTTCATTCACTTTGACATTATGGGGTATTTTTTGTAAAATTGTGTTGAAAATAACGAATTTAATCCATTTTGTAATACGACTGTAATAAATGTAAAAAATGGAATGTCTCTAACTATGGCAGCAATCATTTCCTATTTAACAATGCCTTTCAGATAAATGTTTAAGCAGACCAGTCCAGAAATACTTTATCTAAACTAACAGGCTTGCTTTTAATGACACCAAGCCTTTTATTCTGAGCCAAGCTGCACCAGTCAGACGCCTTTCGAATGTGTCTTTCTACTCAAGGCCACTATTGGGTTCCTAGCCATTTATTTAGTTCAAATCAACATCCCCACCCAGAAAAAATAGTCTACCTCCGATGACTCTCAAAACAGATCACACAGGATGAGCCGAGGTCTCCAACCGTGTTTCCTATAACCTTTGATAGCCCTCAGAGGAGCCTCTCCTCATCAAGTGTTTAGCACATCAAAGGTGGATCAAATGTTTTCATGTTTTTCTTTGCTTTGTCTTTCCTGTCCAGTCAGTTGAACAAATGACTCAGACTCAAAATAAGTGAAAATGGTAAATGAAATGTAAGTTCTGTGGTGGGTATAATAATAGCGGATATTAAATGAGTACATTGCCCTCGACCTTCAAATTATTCTTCACACTAATAGTAATTAAAGTAGCTTTGTCTCTTAGCTCATATTTATTAATCATATATATAACTCATGAATGTGTTCAGTTACAGATTAAACTTACTTTTAAGGGACTATGACAGGTTAAATAAACATTTCACTTAAGCACAACTGGAGCCAGAGAGAGCTTAAATCTAACTGGTTGTGTTAAACCTCAGAACCACAGCAGAGAACCACAATCTACTAGTGAAATGACTATATGAATGAAAATGACTTTAAAAAGACATATGTGTTAGAAAGTAACATCCAGCTTTATTTTCGCAACCTCTTTACTCGTTCGATAGTAGTCTGACACTACTAGTGAGGAAAAAGTTCCCACTGATTCTTGATTAAGTCTATGGGATTGCTTTAAAATCGCTGTATTATAAAGCTTCAACTTATATCTGAACAATGGTGATTGTGCAGAAATGTGCAACCCAAAGGTCTATCAGTCAGAGGCAAAGCAAGTGAAGGGGGAAAGGGAAGGATGCAGGAAAGTCTCCCTCAGGAAGGATACAGCAGAGCATGAGACAACATGGCAAAGGCTGCAAGAACATGGCAGACTGCCAAGAGTAGTTGGCGGACCTCAGCTGACACAGCACTTCACTGCAGCAGACACACAAGCTCTCTTTGGCTAAGGCTTACAGGGCTTTGCACTTTCAGGGCTTTGTGTATGTAAACAGTACACACATCAAGATCAGATAGAGTTAGGTATGTTAATACTATAAGCATGATACAAAACCAATATGTGACGTTTGAGAGGTCTATATTTACTTTATAAGTGCCATGTAAATACAAGCAATGCTGTCAAATGAACTAAATAACTACATCCATACTAGAAAGGTTTTTAACAGACAACACAAAAACACAGTTCACACCCAAAAGATTTTGTCTATATATTAAGAGCTACATTCATTCTCCAATTTCTAAACCTTTCCTAGTCTCTAATAAGCCTAATCCCAACCTGTATCTTAACCCTAATCTTAAAAAAAGATGTGCTGCTAAACATGATACAGGTTAAGCAAAAGCTGACATGTTCACCACAACATAATGACCTCCTGACAGCAAGAGGAATAGCTCCTTTGTTTGCTAAATTTATCATAACGACACAAAAAGTAAAAAAAAGTTTTAAAAAAATCAAACCGTGTGTGCAGCTGCAAGGATACAGAATATGTCACATATATACCATGCACATAGGTCTTCTAGTGCATGCACTGTCACAGGTACACTTGTGCTGTGGGCATTCACTTAAGGCACCTGTACAGTGAGTCAGATGCCCTCGCAGACTTACATCAAACTGACCTCACTTTGCTGTTTGGGTACAGAAACCATAAAATGACCTTAAGCAAGTACAATATAAAACTATTGTTTTACACTTGCTTCTCATTTACTCGTAGTGGGGCTGCCACACAACAATGGCAGTGAGCTACCATGCAATCAAACTGGACATTGTGATTAGTGGGAAACCCGGTCTACCCTGTCAACTACAGCTCTCTCTTAATATGATGAATGGGTTTAGAAATCTGAAATCTGTGAGATTTCATGTCAAAAGGCAAATCCTTTTGGATGCAGTGTGTTAAGTGACAGTATTTGAGCATTTGTAGGTATACAATTTTACTAGCCTTTATGTTTGTATTTGTGTTTAGGATTTTTCTAAACTGGAAAATGGGGAAATGCATGAGTATAAGCCAAATTACTAAATATCATCTGAGATGTCTCCAAATATGTTTTCCTTGGCCATTGGGATAGAGTAATATTTTAATCACTTGCCTTTTCACATCATATTTGCAATCTTCTGCAGAGAAGAAGCCACAAATTCCCTAAAGAATTTTTAAAAGTCTGAGTTTTTCACCAGTTACTAGGAATTATTCACAATCAAACAATAAGTGAGGACACATATGGCTTTAACGGACACAGCAGTGAGTGAGCAGGATATGGGAATAGGATAACTTTACAGGACACAGTCCATGGTGGCCACTGATGAGCTTTATGCTAACATGAACAGAGTAAAAAGTGACACGGTTAGTTTGCCAGTGAGGTAAAGTAAGCTAATATTAGCCCACAGTGACAAAGGAGCAATGCCGTCACCAAACTGCTTCATGGCTAATTACATGACCACTCCAGTGCTTGACACCACCATCCGGTGTTTTAGGAAACAAATGTCCACTTCCTATGCTCACTGCCAGCTCCTAGTGCAGCAACAAATGATGGCAATAATTTAAGGAAAAGCACCTCCCTGATGTGAGAGCAGCTTCAGGTCTTATAAATTGAATAAGTCTTGCTTTTACAACCACTCAATGTCTGCCAAAAGGTTTCCCTTCCGTTCCACAAGTCTATTACTTATTTGGAGAACCTAATAATGATTATTCAGGGTGGCAGAGTGGCCTAGTGGTTACAGCGAGCATCCCATCATGTAGAGGACAAGGGTTCAATTGCAGTAACAGCTGTATATACTGGCCAAAAGCCCTTCAGGAAAACGCTGGAACCACTCACTTGGTCACTAAAAGGCACTCTGGATATGACTATAAGCTACAGTGGTGAAAAATAAAATATAAATATAAAAATACCGTAAAATGTAAAATAACATACATCTAACAGAAGCGGCAATAGGACCACTGTAAAGTATTTTCATTAACTTAATTTTGATACTATATTAAATTCCAAAGTCATTCAGTGTGAGCCACTGTAAGTCAGATAGGAGAATGGTTCAAAAAATGTATGGTTCAATCTCAGTTTTGGGGTTACGGTTTTCGTTTAATTTTGGTAAAGCAAGGAGAGGACATTGAAGTGTACGACTTAAAATTCTAGCTAAGAACTTAGAAAATGTTCATTAAACGTAAATGTTTAACATGAACAGTGTCAAAAATATTGAAATACATATTACATACTTATAGTGCATAAAAATGTGTGCAGACACAATGCAGACTGCACAGACATCAAAAATCATCCACCTTTCAAAAATTGCTTGGGATTTTTCTAAAAAAAAAATTCCATGTCAACATTTTGTTAGCTGGTACGTCCAAAAGTTACCATTTCCTTGTGTATGAAAAGTCTGATGTCCTTGAAGGACCTTGAAGAAAGATTGTCTGACTGCAACATAAGTTTTTGAATACTGCTGCTGCTGTAATGTAAATTGCATGTAAACTAGGCAAGCAGAACAGAGATACTGACTCAGCTTCTGCAAAATAAACAATGATTATATCTAATTTTATCTTCCGGAGAATTCTGCAAGTCAGAATATGTAAGAACCTAAACTAGATTGACAGTTGTTGAGCAACAGTGTAATCATTACAGTGCAATCCTACACATCAAAAGCCAAGCAGAAAAGTGTGGAATACTATTTTAGAAATGCAAGATTGATATCTACTTGTTATTACTGCGCCAACAAAAAGCCACAATATAATTTCAAAGCCTACGGGGCCTGCAGAGAAAAAAACATAAAGTAATAATAACAAGAGCGCTTTCAACATTTCATGAGTAGATGTCTGGACATATTCCAAATTTGGTTGCTGAATCTTTTTAATAATTGATATTTAAAGGAAACAATAATTTACTGTTGACATGCCCAGGAAAGAGGGTATGCAAGGATAAAACCAACCAAACAACAACTAAAGACAACATTTAGTAGTTAGTTATCACATGACGGCTTCTGTTTGCATATTTACATAGTTAAAAATGCTCCTACACGATGATACAAATCATCTGAAGTTGTTAAATGTAGTGGGATTCCTGTCTCATGAAAACTCTTGAAAAGACAAGCATGATCTATGAGTTATCCGACTGTGAACATGCAATTGATTTGTGAAACACCACTCTATCCAATCAATTTGTGCTTTTATGTGTTTGTTGTTTTAGTTACAAATCCCCCAGATTAGTGAGTAATGAAAAAAAGCTGACAATCCCACTCACAAGCTGGGACCAAAGGAAATGTGGATAGGAAATGTGAGATGGGCCGTGGCCCTCGTACAATACCTCAGACATGGACTTTATGACCTTTACCAGTCCCTAATTTAATTCCATTGAACAATTCGGAACAATCAGGAGCAGGCTTGTCTTTAAGGACGACTGGTAAAACAGCCAACGGAAAAGTCAGTCTGCATAGCAACATGGAGACAATGAAAAAACAAATGTGCCCAGACCCCTCATTGGTCAACTGAAGCATCAAGAGGAAAAAAACTGACATACTCATACACCTGTAGCTACTAGAATGGAAAAAGGAAAAAAATGTAATTTACTATTTGCCACCTAAACACCACTACATCACAATTAAAAGGTCTATCTTAAGGAAGAGAAGTCTATATGGCAGCGCAATATGTGAATATCATATGTGAAATTCGTTGTAGCTAGTTAGAGCATGATGGAAAACTTGTTCCTCATTCTCACTATCATGGCCTGTTTAACAGCTTTTCCATAGGAGTGCTCCTATACCAGCTGCCCGACGAGAGGCAAAAGATCCAGGGTTTGAATATGAGCTGGGGCGAGCCTCTATTAAAATGGTGATCCCTGCATGGTGGTAAACCTCTGTGTGCTTCACTCCTTCCTACAGTAAAAGCCTGGTTAAGGCGCCTGGCTAGCCAGAGGAACTTATCCTCCCTAAGTACAGTGCCTCTAACCTGATACTGAAGTTGTGGAATGTGATATACTTTCATATATAAAATAAAACCAAGTTTCATGTTTCATATACATGATACATCATATATATAAAAAACACTAATTGGTTTCTAAACTGTGCTAACATTGCAACAGTACTCTTAACTGTACAATAAACTTTCTCAATAAGAAAAAAGGATACACATTTATTTTGATAGCAAGGTAAAAAAAGTAGTGCTTACCTTTCATCTGCTGCCAACATCTAACTCAGGGTGCTACAGCTCAACCATGTTTCACTCATACAGCGGTGTCAAAGCCATCATTATGAAAAATGTTATGAACAACTTACAACCTATTTTCCACCTGCAAGGTACATCTTCAAAGTGACAACAATCCATTTACAACATTTCCAGTTTTCCTCTGACATCAGTATTTAGATGGATTTGTTATTCTATCTTTTCGCAGCTTGGACAGAGAAGAAAAACACAAAGTAGGACTGGATATTCACTAGCTAATATTAACTTTTTAATATATATTAAATTTACAATCTAAGAGGTGCAGTTTACTTATATTAAATAAAAGGTGTCACAATGATTAATTTTTACATTAATGTTATAACTTTTTCTAGTATTGAGTAATGAGACATCTAATTATATTATTATTGTGGACAGTAATGGGGTGTATAGTGTAACTCATATGTTGAGTTACAGGACCATGTGTGCACACGTCTTTTATACTGATAACTTTGATGACAACATTTATAAATTCTAAAAATAAAAAAAGTTATGATAAAGATATACTGCATATCAAATTGTTTATTTGTTAGCTTTTTCTTTTTGTTTACTTTGTTGTCTATTGTATCACTTATTTCAGCTTGACTTGACTTAACTGGACAGTCAGGGACGTTAGCTACCTAAGCTAAATATCGGCTTTGTTAGCCAAAAAGATTTTAAACAGAATAAAAAACTAAACGCAAAACTGACAAACAACGAGTGACCTTGAGTTACCAAAGTGATAAAAATAAATAAATAAATAGGATTAACACTACTCTATGGTGCAGGCCAAAATAAAACGTGTGAAAATGTGTTAACGTTAGCTAAAAAGCTAGGTTAGCCAGAAACAAAGCATAAAAGTACAAAACTTTTTTTGTGTGTGTGCATAAATTATTATATTTTAATTAATTTTAGAGAGTTTTCCTTACCTGAAAAGGAGAGAGAGGGAGAAGTCAACACGGACGTCTCGGACAAGTCTTAATTGGAAAATAACTAATATTAATAACATTAATTACAGCTGTGTTCCAATGGTCCACTTGAACAACGACAGCAGTATGTAGAAATGATTTCTTTTATTTTTCAAATACAGAAACAGTCAATCAAACAGCTTCTTCATTATCTATTAGGCAAAGAAAGATGAAAACATGTCTTTCTTTTAATAATTAAAATAAAAACGATACATTTTAAAAAATAGTGACATTCTTTGCTTCCACACAATGGGATGACAAAAGAAATCAGCTGAAATCAATAATCAGCTATTAAAATATCAACACTGACAACACTCGCCAGCTCCCTTTTATTCAAGACGTATTACTGATCAATCGTCAAATCGGATATTGCTTAGTTTGTACACTTTTTTTTACCACATTTCTGTGTGTTTGCCATGTATTTTGCAGGAATAAAAAAAGCACATATCTTCTCTGATTAGGACTGTTTTGCTGGTTGCATTGGAGAGTGGAGCCTTGTTTGCCTTGTTTATTATAGCAAACCCTTTACTGTGAACTGTACTTCACTAGTTGTTCACTGATCACTGATTCACACTCATCAGAACATCATGCCTGTTTTCCACACTGGCCACAGTCTTCAACTGTAATCCTAGATGACCTCACTTGCTGACCCATGACACGTTTGTGGTTATTAGTCTATACGATGATTGCAATTAATTTGGGTGGGGAAGATTTGTGATTCAGTTAGTTCCAGTCAGATAAGGCCACAAAATAGCTGTGGAAAAACACTGACCACTCTGTCTTCCACTTTCTTTGACCTCTGAATGATAATACAGATGAGGAGATCACTTAGAGGTTATTATGTGGTTTGTTCCCAGCCAGTCTATAGTATGGACAGGAGTTTATGAGAGCAGTGCTTAACGCTGCTTGACGCGTCCCGAGTTCGCCTTTAATGTGGCAAGTCAGACGCCCTTTCACAGCACTTGGGTTACTGTCTCCCATCCTCTCCCATTTAAGCTCAGTCGTCGAGGCACACTGAGTGAAAAAAGATCTTTATTGAATTAGCTCCTGACTGTAAGGTTAACTGCCATCGAGCAAGCAACTTTTTCTCAGGTCTCAGGCCAGTAGGTTTCTCTTCATCTGCAGGGATACCAGATCTCAGACCCTCGTCCTTGTGTAGCGCTTTTATGTGCAGTCACACAAAGGTAAATGAAGCATTCACTTATGTAAATCATACAATTAAGTCAAATACACAACATTAAACAACATTACGTCTGTAACATCGTACAAGATTAAACCCATGCATATAAAATGAAACCTGAGACAAAATAAGTTTATGAGCCAAACTGAGACTGCTAAACACTTCAAATGTGTTGCATTCACCAACACAAACACTCGCTCCACAAAAGAACACAAAAGCTACAGAATATGCAAATCACACACATGCTGTAAATATAAAGAGTCTGTATTTTGCTCTGCTCTGATTTGCTCATTATAGACCTGTGTGGCCTTTGCGCAGGTCTACCTAACTTGACGTCAGAGATCACCCACTAAATAGGAGGCACATGGGAGTTAGGAGCGAGGCTTATTGTGTAAACCCCATCGCCTGGCTTGGTTAGTCTGATTTGGGTTAGACCTCACATGGTCACGCCACTTGTCAAACGCTTCATCTGGTTTGAAATTGCTCTGCTATGCAAGTGCCTATATCACAGCTCCAAGTGGCAACTAGAATCCTAAGTGCAGGCTTCAGTAAAAGGCAAAGCCACAATGGCACCTCATTTCCAGTCAGCCAGAAGTATGTCCTGCTGAGTTTTCTCACCGAGAGAATCTGATCATCTGGCACATGGCAATGTAGGTTATCGTAACATGAAGATAAAATCTTTCAAAGGATTAAAAATCAATTTTGGCTGATTATAATAGGTACCTTTTAACATGACTGTACAGTGAACCTATTCTCAAAATTGGATACATAGAAGGAACATTTTGTGCACAGTGAGGTGGCAGAAATGCTCTCTACTTTCTGCTATGAGCAAAGACAAGCTTCGCTCATGAGTACCTCACCTATGCCTTATCTACTTGAGGAAACTGTTTTCCACTTATTTCATTTTATCTATCCAGGTCATATAACAATAAATCACTGAGGCACATTCCAGCATTTTTTCTGATTCAAACAAACAGAACGAATGCATACAGGACTTTCCATATGTAGCTTTTGAGGAGCAGGTACAAAGCTCTATTGCTTAAGGATCCTCAACCTGCAGCTGAGCTTCAGTGACCAGGTGAAATGTTAAAACTCCATATTTAACTTGCAACTAGACCCGGTGTAGACTTTCAGTCTTTAAGGTACTTTTGCATGTGGTTGAGATATTTGTTTTAGGCTGTGCTCAGACAGGCAACAAAACATAAAATGATCACTGTGATAACTTTTGAATCAAAATTCTTCCTCATATTATTAAACCACTGAGCAATGTTTTGGCATCTGATAAGCCTTCAAACTATAATTCTATCAATAAGTAAAATCAACTTCTCTGAAGTGTATTATATTGTCTTGCCAGTAACACACCAACCTCGCCCTGTGCTTTTTTTTTTACCCAGTGCTGTTTTCAGTTTGAACACATGACTCAATTATTATTTAAGGTCATGAGAGCAACTTTTAATACCTGTTTTTTTCACTGTACTATAAAAACACTTGCACACTTGCTCTGTCTATGAATCTTTGCTTGTTGACTCAATTTAAGCAGTTCTTGGTCTAGAATGTTAGCTAGATGCCCTAAAACCCTTTACCAAGCCTTTGAATTTCCTTTGTGGTTGTCTTGACACACATTCCTCGTTGTTTTTCAAGTGAGGTAAAGTAGTGACCTCACGTGAAGCGTCTGCAGCAATGGGTTTTCAGTCCAGCTGATGTTAGGTTACATCACTCCCTACATGCAGTTTGTCCTCAGACATTACGACAGGAATGCTTTATAAATCATTTGTCACATGATGAAAGAAGTTATTTTCTAAGCGGGACGTCAAGTAACTGTATAACACCTCTGTGTCTCAGAAGGCTCTGTTTTTGGCTCTGTGTTGAATGGGAATGTTTGACATTTTAGTGGTGGTTGTTTGTGTTCCACAAAATATGGGGTCCTCTTATAGATGTCTTTTTAAACATCAGTTAAATATTAATGTGCATGAACAATTTAATAGAACAGTCTGTAGCAGTTGGTGTACTTGTATGTATCTTGCATCACACCACTAATTCAAAGATATGTTACAGTGGAATAGTGTCTGGTTGAGTCCAACAGCAGCAGATCAATTTCACTGAGAGAAAACAAATGGCTGGCAATTCTTGAAAAACCATGAATGACATACTTTACATCCCTGTAATTCACTACACTGAGTTTGGAAAGCAATTACTCGTTGGTTCAATATTAGTGACTCTCAAATAAAAAACCGGGAAACAAAATGTTATAGTGTTTTTGTGCAGTGACACTTTGTATTTAGCAAAAATGATGCTTAATTTACCGTCAAAGTGAATTATTTGGAACCCTGATCTAAGATTATATATCTGCAATGAAATGTCCTGTTTCCATGTGGTTTTGTCACAGCTTGTGCCACCCAAACCCCAAACACGCATTTTTCCACATGGTTAGAAAAACACAAGTGACACACCAGTGTGTGAGCGGCTTAGAAAAGAACTTCTGCCACCAAGTACGTGTGGAAATGCTTTGTGCACTGTAATAAATGCTCTTAAAGCAGTCAGTATATTATTCACTTTTATGATTATAATAGCAATGATAACCTCAACAGTGATCAACAATAATTGGGGTGATTTTAAAATCTAAGTAATTATTTTGATGCCATTAGGAGAAACATACTGATATCATTATGACTCAGTATTTGGCAATGTTAGCGATTTGTGCGTGTGCAATTACATTTCAACTTCTAAACACAACCCCAATAAAATAGGAGCCAGACAGCATCTCTTGTGTCCCAAAAAAACAAAATATGTACAAGAATAGCATTTGACCTAACAGTGTCTTTCATATGTCCTTAACCTTTTTAGATGTTTTTTTTTTTTTTTTTTCTGCCAAGCTTTGAATTTGACCATGGTTTTCACTTGCATTCCTTTAAATCTCACAGACAATTTGAGCTGTTTGTAGATGACTGAACTTTTTCCACTTTTAGTCATTCCAGTGTCTGCTCAAAAATCATCAGTATATTCTGGTTATGGAATTACAATAAAGAAATTATATAAGTGCATGTGTTGGATAGGGCAATAAAAGCTATTGTTCATGTGACTGTATTCCACTTGTGGCTTCTTCATCCTTTGTATCTGGCTTCATGCATGACCAGCACTGAACAATGTTCCTCCACTGTTGTTGGTGTGAGGAAAAGTCATCTGTTAGCCTGTTACATTTGCATTGCTGTCTGTGACACTAAAGACCAGGAAAAAATTTGTACCCCACACAAACCATCAACTTAGCATCAGATTGAGCTGGGATGTTTTGTGTATCAGATCCTAAATTTAAAAAAAAAAACAGAAGGGAATACAGTGCATCATGTATTCCTTTGTATTCAATAATAATAGTATTCAATGAAACAACAAAAAATAACCCATAATGACAACGTGAAAGAAGTAGTGGCCGACGGTCACTCTGAAAGAGTTCCAACGTTTCTGTGTCTGGAGAACGTTCCTCAACAACCATCGCTGCAGCACTCCACCAATCAGGCCTGTATAGTCGAGTGGCCAGACAGAATCCACTCCTTTTGCCAAAATGCCAAGCGTCATGTCTGGAGGAAACCAGGCACCGCTCAGCACATGGCCAATACCATCCCTACAGTGGACCATGGTGGTGGCAGCATCTTGCTGTGGGGATGTTTTTTTCCTGACTGGGAGAGTAGTCAGGATAGAAAAGATGAATGCAGCAATGTACAGAGACAACCTTAATGAACCCTGTTCTAAAGTGCCCTGGATCTCAGACTGGGGTTCAGACTTGAACCCGATTGAACATCTCTGGAGAGATGTGAACATGGCTGTGCATTGTACCCCATCCAACCTGATGGATCTGGACAGATGCTGTAATGAAGAATGAGAGAAACTACCGGTGTGTGTGTGTATGTATGTGTGTGTGCACTCAAATGTTTTATGTCACTGACTGGCTATTGGAGTTTTTTTATCCCTTCCCAAAGGAAAGTTAAGCAATAAAGATTTGTGAGTAATTGCATGTGTGAGGATTTGTACCTACCCAATAAAAGCTAAAGCAAAGTTCAGTGACTCACAACTCAGATCTTAAGTTATTAAGTTAAGTATTACAGCTATGTCCGTTCCTCAATCCAACCATTAACAGGTAGCCAAAATAACACCGGGCTGACATGTAGAGACAGATAACCATTTACACCTTTGCGTAACTTAAAGTCAACCATCAACCCTAACTGGAAGTTTTTGGACAGTGGGAGGAAGTACAGACAGAGGGGAGCATGTGCCAATTCACACAGAAAACCAACTTTTCGACCTTGCCTGGGCAAGAAGAGCCTGGGTTCGACCTTTGGGTTCAAACCCAGGCTCTTCTTGCTGTGAGACAACAGTGCTAACTGCTACAGCACCTTGTAGGATATATGTCCATTTAAGAATACATTTTATCTTACCTTTCCAAAGAAAGATTGCAACACCGCATCAGGATGTGGCTTTAATATTGACATATTGACACACTGGAATCGTTATACAATACGCACAAAGTCAAGTCATGTCTCAAGTTTCGTTCTTCTTGAGTTTCCTCTAAAAGAAAATACTTAGTTCACAAAACCTTCATTCACATTGGAAAATCTCGTGAAAATGGCGTAGATAATATATTGTTTCATTTTGTAACATATGTCATATGATTAAAACTATTATAAATAAATAAACACATAAAATATCAAATTAAAGGGGGCAAAAGGTTCTTCTCACCCCATGTATGTATATACAGTACATGAGTTTTATGTGTCCATTCCTTGCCACTGAAGGCAAGTCTGTTGTTAGCACATGTGAAAGCCTTCAGAGCACTTGTGTAAAAGGCATTAAAATTCCCCATGCAATAAAACTGTTATTTATAGGACTGTAACAGCCTTGTAGTTTGTCTTACACAAACCCCAGAGGACACTCAATCCTGACATAGACAGTCATTGCAAAGGCTACTGCTACACATGTCTCCTCCACTTACTTGTATAGTTTCCTGAAGCAAACCAGTGAAGTTGCTTAACTTTTTTTTTTTCAGCTACATGAAAGTTTAAAAAAGTTTATTGAAAATTAAGTGAATAAGAACTTGCAGCAAGAGCAGGAACAAGAAATAAGGGGAACGAAAGGACAGCATAAAATAGGTGCTCTCAGTAATCCATGTGACGTAATCGGCAAAAGTGTGTAACATTGTTAAACTATACAAAAAGAGACAAACTTGTGACATAGCGCTTGCGGCATGAAGGGAAGAATGTGTCACTCACTTGTTAAAATTCAAAATAAAGGAATTGGCAATCACAGAAAAATGTGCAAAAACAGAGAAGTTGTCAAGGACACAAGGTCAGCAGAGTTCAGCAGCCATTGTTGTTGATGTGAAAGCGAAGGTGATGGTGAAAGAACATGAAGCGACTCTTCCATGAGACCCAGCATCCTCAACTTTGTTCCACTACAGGTAGCTTGGAGTGTGAGTGGGATTTTCCAGTTTCAGTTGCAGAAAGGGGCAAACCCTCAATTAGTTCACAGAGAGAGCTTGATGAGACTTCCTTTCGTCTTAAGTATGGGAAACAAAAGCATTTCTCCTGACGATAGCTGGCATTGCGGCACCCCACTGCCACAAAAAGCTGCAAAAGAGCATAGAGTCTGTCATTTTTGGACAAGATCTTGATGACAGGGCAGGCCCAGGTCTGGAAACTTGCACTTGAACATATCAAAAATTTTTCATGGGTATTTTTCATCCAACTTTCCCAGCTCACCATGCCACATGAGCGTCAGTAAGTACATTGAATGTATACATGGGTATAATGTAGTGACACACATACAGGGCTTTTTGGCAACATATTCATGTTCCAATGATCAACAAGCTTCTGTATGCAGGTGATAATATAATAACAATGCACTTTTTTTACATTATTATAATTTCAGAACAGAGTGCTATTTTGGAAACTACCATGTGATTAGTGATGAGTTCATTGTTCCTATGGAAGACACTGCACTTCACTCTATTCATGGATGCCAATTAAAGAAAAGCATCATATCCTCTACGTTCCAATATGCGCATGCATTGTGCAATAATTATGTGTATGTGTCTCTGCAACAGCCGGTGAGTCAGTGAAGTAAAATGATGTGCCACTGTGGTGTTACGAGAAAGTGTGTCACACAAGTAAGGTTATGTGACTCATGTTAAACTGCTACATGTTGTTGGGGATTGAGGAAACAGTTGTCTTTTAATAACTTTCTGTGTGTTTTTGTTTATTTATTTATTTATTTTCAGAAAGTGAAGCACCGCCTGTGGATCTGTGGATGTGTGCCTCATCCACACATCCAAACCAACACAAAATGAAGTCATAAGAAAGTCTTTATTCATTTGTCATGTTCTTTGTTTCACTGCCTCTTACTATCTTCACTCCGGGCTTGCTAATCATTAGGTGTGTAATAGATTACCGCATTTCAGGCTGTCCGCTCAGATTTCACTTTTCTCCACCTGTCAAAGTGTCTTGCTTAATACACATTCTCTGGATGAATAATTTCTCTGGTAATCTGCAGGTTGATGTGAACCCTTTGACCTTACAAGCCCAGTTAGTGAATCAACACATGGTTTGTGCAGTTACGTTACATTTTTCATCACTCAATTTATAGTAAAATTCAGTAGAAAACCGCTTTACTGCATAGTGTCGCTTGGTGAAGTAACACGTAGTATTTCCCAGTTCATATGAACTTGTGCTGTTTTGCATTTGTTGTTGTAGTGTCTGGTTGCTCTTTCCTGGGAAAATTCTGCCTTGCAATTCTTCAGTTTATTCATGGGCATATAGCAATGAATAGAAGAGCTGGGTTGTTGGCGTAAGTAATGGTAATCACCATGGCTCAGCAGAAGCAGCGGAAATGAGCGACAATCACAAAAACTCCCAATTAGTAAAAGAATTACAAGGAAGACATCACACTGTTTTATTCAGAAATGATGTGTTAGAGGTTCAGTGCAGAAACAAGAACTGTTAAAAACCAATGATGTTGTAAGATCAAAAATTCAAAAAGAAGTAAACGGCGCATATGACGGTAATAGAGACAAAAATACGATTTCATCCACAGCAAGAAAAACACTCCTATAGATAAATGTCTTCCCCATTGAGGGAGATTTAAGACAGACAGCCAGGACGAGTGTCAAAATCAGAATCTTCTTAGATGGACAAAAATGTGTTACATTATCTTACAAACAACGGAGTAATTGAATTCTGCACCATGCAACTGGGAACAGTTCTTACAATACCAGAGGCCAATGGATGGGATGCATCTTTTGTTTTGAGTGTCTGCTTGTGTGTGTGTGTGTCACGATAAGAGCAATACGTTTACTTGGTGACATGCTAGCGATACGTTTGCCCCTTTACAGTAAACGTCAGAGGTTGGCCAGCCCTGTTGTTCATAGGTGTCGTGCACTGAGTGAAAAAAATTAAACCAAAGTGGCGCTGCACTGCACTCCCATCAAAGAGCTTCTCCATCTTTGCAAGTGCAATAGATTTGTTTCTTTACATTAATAACCAGTTTGTACTATTGAGCACATATCCCTGCAGTTATGAGCACGTTAGCTCCTCATAACACTTGGTGCAGCAACATTTTAAGGCTGGCAGAACTCTGGTAGTAAGACAAATATAATCACATAGAAAACCAAAGGATTACTGATTTTCTTACATCACATTGCAAATACATTATAGACAGTGAATACATACTATCCACTCTTCATACCCTTCTTGGTATTTTCATATGATCAAGTTATAAATGCTAAAGTTCTGCAGCATGGTATTGATCCAGTAAACATGCTTCACTTTTCAGCACAGCAAATACTGCCACTCTGTGTTCCAAATCAGATGGTGCTGCCTGACGATGTAACTCTGCTGTGCAGGACTGCTCCAGGATCAATCCACACTGAAAGAAAAATATATAAACAGTTTAAAAATTGAGTTAAAAGTGTCACAGTGTGATGAGATGGTCTCACTTCAGGTTTCTCCAATAAGTCAATCTCTTTGCATCGTTGAGTGTCAATCAGAACGTTTTGTATTTGTGCACATTTCTAGAACGTTCCTGCTGTAGGTGAAACTTTAAACACTGTAAATGCAATTATGAAATGTAAAATATTACTACATTAGATCTTTGTATGTCTCACAGTGATCAAATGCATCAAACTTAGGGTCAATGCTGCTTTAAAATATAGACCTATATGCTTGGACTTTCTTGCTTCTACTCGCTTATTTAATGCCTGTAGCACAACAAAAGGCCTTTTTTTCTGAAAAGCTTTCTTATACCTGAATCGAGGAGCTTTGGCATGAAGCCTGAAAGTTATTTCTGGTGCTTAAAAAGGTTGGTTAAGATTCTTCAGCAACACACTAAAGCTGGAAGTAATGAGCCCCTTGCAACTTACGCATCTTCCTAACAGAGTTTATGTGGCACTAAAGAAATCCAGAGAGATTTTTACAACTCCAGATTTATAAAGATGCTGCTCTGGGATCTTATAGAGCAAAAACTCCACTCAGATAAAGGAACAGTAAAGAAATAAATAATTATAAGACGAAAACATGCATCCAAGACGACCTCAGTTAAAGCTTGCATGATTGTGAGGCACATGCAGAGCAGCCTCAGCATGTGTCTGTTTTGTTCTGTTGTTCCACAATAAATTCCTTGTGTGATGTGACATGTCTCACTGCAGTAAAGTACAAACTGCAACATATCAAAACCAGATGAATGAAGTAGAAAATCAGTTATGATGACACAACATTATATTACAAACATAATCATTATATCATTATTGATATGGGTCCCTTGCTTAATGCCAATCATTTGAAACCATCAGATGCTTTGTTCTTTGAACTGGACCATTGTGCTAGAAAGACTGTTCCAGCAGCCTGTTTATGCAGATGCTGAAATCTTTTTCTTTAAAATCTATAAATGATGGATCTACAGTCAGGCAGAGACACACACATTTATTATTAGAGCAATTTGTGTGTTTAAGACGCCTTTAAGTCAAAAAAAAGACACTTATCACAGATAAGCCAGTCTGTGATAAGTTCAATCGTTTAATTCCAGGGGCAGCACCTGAAGATGTGTCATTCTCACTTTCACAGAAGAATATACGACTTGTTGCGATGTTTCAAAGGGCAGGCGGCTGGCATCTTACAAGTAATCCCCCTGCCAAAGTCGCTCTTCAGCTCTAAACACGCAGTCTTTGAAAGCACCTTCGGTTTCAGTTGCTGCATCCGAGCCAGAGGTCTAAAAGTTAAAAAATGGCACATTTTGATAGATCACAGCGTATCGTATTTCCTCCAAAGCCCCGATGACCGGAGCTTGTATCATTTAATTAATCCCTGGCATGACGTGCTCAGAGGCAGGTACAGGAACAGGGAGTTGGCGAGTTGAAGGAGGTCCATTACGCAGGTTGTCATGACATCACCATGGGCTGGCTATAAAGCGGTGAGGGCTAATACAGAGAGTGAGAGGAGCACTCCAGGAGCTTTGGAGTAAAAGACGGACTGAAGCCTCTTATGCTTGACAACTGATTGGCTGCTGCTACCGCCCCTCTTTCTGAACTTCAGCACAGAGGAAGAATAGAACACTTGCCAAAATGAACTTGTCCTACTTGGTAGCCTGTGGACTTATGGTCGCCCTGCTTTCAGTACGCATGGGAGCAAAGCCTTTATCTCCGGCGCAGCAGAAGGTAAGAATAAGGTACCTATATTCTTATTAGTGCTAATTAAGGAGTTTGTTTGCTTTAGGCTATGAGATGTTGGGAGCTGGATGCTGTTTCGGGAGCGAACAGCTGTTCTGTGGTTCTGGTGCCCAAAATTTTTTGTTTTACGCATCATAACCTATTTTATACTTTCAGTAACAGTTTACAATATTTTCCACACTGTGAATCTAAAACCTCCAAGCAAATGTTCTGACCGCTCTAGTTTTTATTTAGAAAGAGACATTATATTCAATTATGTCTAAGCTTTTTTTTTTTTATATAATTTTAGCATTTAAGCGCACATTGGAGACATCTGACAAAACAATCAGCGCCTTTAGGTAGAAACGTTTTTAAATGAAAAGTGTTGTTAATCAATACAGCGTGATAAATTACTTTTACATGATGGAGATCTGTTCAACTCACAGGTTTAACTTACTTAAATTAATTACATTAAAGTGAATGTTTTTGTTTTTAGTTTGTCTTTTTTTGTTTTTTTGTTTTTTTGCGTAAACGTGCCACGGCGGAGAGAAGTATCAGTAGAATCGAACCAATAACAATGAGATTTTAGAAGTAGGCCAATTATTTTGAAAAATAAAAAAGTTTACGCGCAGTGTGCGTTCAGACCAGAGGAGCGAGCGAGGCACCTGTCTATGACCCCTCACATGGGAAATTAACCGATTGAGGTTCTAACTAAATAAATAGACCTTGTTGCTCTTTTCAAAAGCTGATTTTTGCAACATGTAACCAGACAATCATACAACGCTGTGCGTAAAACCTTACCGTACAAACCATCACATTTTCTCTCCCGGCCAATGCACTTTGTGTTTGTGTGCACCAAGCTGTGGTTTTACCTCAGTAATAAATCAAACATGATGCAAACGGTTGCTCTGCTCAAACAAGCAGCAAGTATGTATTTTAGTTTTATCAAAGCCATATCTCTTTGCACAATGCATTTGCCCGAGGGTGGCATCGTTTATTTATTCTCCCGATCTTTGTTCCAGTCTCTTAGAAGTTTGCTGGGCGAGGAGCTGGCGGAGTTTTTGGAGTCGGAGGAGAGGGAGAGGCGACTAGAAGATGTGCGCTCTCGGATACGGTTACTTCGAGATATACGCATGGACACCCGGGCCAGAGGGATGTGGGCTCGTCTCCTTAACGACCAACCTGCACCGAGGAAACACAAATCGGGAAACAAGAAAGGGGGCGCCACGTCACGGAGTGGCTGCTTCGGTCACAAGATGGACAGGATAGGAACCATCAGCGGGATGGGTTGCTAGGCTTGGAGCTGTGATGGTGAGTCTTCACCCTCAGACTGAGTAACATGATACTTTTGGCAAAGCAAAGGGTAGGCTCTATAGTGCAAAGGGATGGAAGGACAGGAGAAAAAGAAGGTAGAGAAACTCCTCAAATTTACCTTTTTACATTGTAAGAATGATAAAGAACAGACAAAGAGAGAAGATGCTGCAGAAAGTGGATCAAGAGAAAAAGGCAGAAATAGAGTTAACAAAACAAATATATTAAAGTTTGGTTATTTCTTTTTTTTCTTCTGTCGAGACACTGCTTTAAACCACACTCAGTGGCTAAAGTAAAAACCAGGTCTTAGTGCCATCAATATATCGTACAGTAAGTGTAGAGTGACGATGGTGCAGGTCTGTATTCTGCCAAAGTGATTAATTCACAGTCCAGGTCAAAGGTCATCTTGAGAAAAGAAATCACAATAAACCCAACCTGAATATTAACCCCAGCAGTCAGCCTGAGTCCTGTTGTTACATGAAATGATGATAAGCTGCAAGGGAAAGCTTAGTCAAACTAGTGATGTCATCAACCCTCAGCCTATTATCTAGCCGTGTTCCTTCCTTGTTCGGGAACCCCCTTAAGACAGCAGGAAAGCCTACTTAAACTGATGTAAACTTGTGTATGGGAAACAATCCACTGGGTATTTAGAAAGTCGTCTCTTGTACTTACACACGTCCTCGTGAATGATTCCATCTGCCTCATCAAGAAAAGGATATATCAAGTTTAAGAAAAAAGAGGACAGGGAGAGATGGAGGAGGGAAGTGGGGATGGAGACAGGCTAACCCACACACACAGACTTGAAAGCACAGCACCCTGTGGCGGCTGGGGTCTTTCTGGGAAACCCATTCTCTTTCCCCAAGTGATTTGAACAAAAACAACAAAGGGGATGTGGTGGTGAATAAAGTAACAAGGAAGCTATAGGTGACGCACAACGGGTCCTGAGGCTTTGGGTCTTTTTGTGGTTGTAGCAAACTGTGAAAATCATGATGGGGGAGTGTGATTTCGTGACTAACATTAGTGAGTGTGTGTGTGTGTGTGTGTGTGTGTGTGTGTGTTTTTCATCAGTTGACACCCGTCATTCCTCCAACTGGCTGCAATGTATCATAAAAGTGAAAGTCTGCGTTGGACGTGTGCTGGTCTGGGTTGAAATAGTTGGGTGAAGAGTCAGGGACAAGAGTTGAACCGAGCGTGAACGTGTAAATTCAGAGTCTGCCAGAATGACAAAAGTCATTAGATCAAAACTGCTAAATCGCAGATGTTAATGAAGTTTTTTGTGGGAACGTTTCAGGCTAACCTCACTTCTCTCTCGTCTCTTTTTTTTCCTCCAGATCTCTGGACGATGTGTTTGGTCAACTAAAGGTTCACTTCGCTCTCACCTGTGGGAGGAAAAAGGAAAAACTCACCAAGTGACAGATTTTTGGTACGAATCTCACCACGACCAGCATAAACAAAGACTGAGATGACAATGCTACAAAACCCTCATCTAGATATATATATATATATATAAATATATATTTAACAAATATGCAGGTATATATACATATATACATATACGTATGTATACCATACAACATGATCAGCAGATACAAACACAGATGTATACTACAAGATGATGGACAATGTAAAACTACAAACTGCAAAGCTGTATATTGTTGCTGCTGCTGTACATCCATGTACTTCATCTTCCCCTGCATAAATGTATTTATGTTTAAAAACTATTTATATGTTTATAAAAAAAAGAGATATTTATAAATATGAGTTTTATTTATGTACCATTTAAAAAAATTGATGAAAGCTGCAGGTCAATTTTGTTTGTAACTTTTTTCTTTTGTCTCAAATAGTTGTAAATGTTTTCAAAAATGATAAAAAGAACATTCCATGTGCACTTACATGCATCTTCTCAGGTTTTATGTTTCAGTGAAAATCAGATTTCAAGCAACCGAACAATTTCTGTCTGCCAGGTGAAAAAGTGGTATCTTGGAGTGCTTGCAAGGTGCTAGGAAAAAATGTTTCATTAGCAGAACGTGCAGCAGAAATTCTGCACTAATAAGGGCATATGTGATTTTAATTCAAGCAGACATAAGGTGATTAAGATTTAGGGCGCAAAGGAGGCTCTCTAGGCTGTAAGTTTTGTTGCCGTAACTCTTGGGAATTGGCTCTAAGTCAAGTCTTTACTTTCACAGCATTATGTTTTATGGCAATGATAATAATAATACCACTTTTTATTCATATGGCCCTTCCAGTGAGTTTACAAAGTGAAAAGCATAAAAGAAACCAGTAAAGTGTGTGAAAAGGACGTGAATGTGCGAGCTATTCAAAGGAATGAACGAGGCACCTGAGAATATAAGATGGAAACATATAAAGGCAACTATATAAAAGAGTGTATATGAGGAAAATGCGCTAATGAATTAGCTGTGCGTAACTTAGACAAGTCGTTCCACCGTCTCATGGTGCAGGGTGTTGTGTGGGCTCTTTGAACGAATCAGAACTTGGCAATGAATGTGTTTTATGCAGTTGATAGACGGCCCCTCAGGACAAATATAACTTACTCTTGTCACCTGTAGAGCTAAAAATTTCAAGGAGAAAACACAAACCTGAACTGAATGAATTAATGTTGATTGCAAGCACTGATATACTCTCACGCTAGAGGGCAGCGTAGAGCTGAGAGGAAAAAGAGAAAACACCTGTCTCCTATAATTTAGCAGCCTATAAAAAAGTATCACATTTGTAAAGGTTAAGTGACTCAACCAATGACCAACGCAACTTTTTAAGACTGGCATGTTGTTTTCTTGTTAAGATGTCACAGACATACACAAAACCTGTTTTACTGAGGCTCAAGTGCAAAGGCAAGCAAACATACCCACTCAGATGAACTCATTTGATGTGGTGCTAAGTGAAACAAACACAAATAATGCTGTACGTCTTATTGGATTGGGTAGTTAAGTAAAGGTGACCCTGCTAGGTCCAAATAACAGCAACACTGGCCACCATAAAAAGAGAAAATAAAGCAAACAAGTGGTGAATCATGTTAAAACCTGTCAAACATGGATAAATGCTTCTTACAAACGGAAGCCCACTAAGAGAGAAGCACACAGTCTTAACAGGATAGTTGAAGGTAGTTATAGTGCTTTTTATTAAATGTTTGCAGGAAAGGTGAGCACAAAAGAAAAAGAACAGTGTGTGTGTGTGTGTGTGTGTGTGTAAAAATTTGGCAGTTCCTCTAATTGGCTGCTTAACAGAAGAAAGGATTAGTTTCTACCTATAGCTCACACACATTCTCCTCATAACGTTTCCATATTTATTCCACAGTCAGACGTGAACACCAGAGTAGAACTGGATGCCTATATAGAACCCTAACCCTGACAACAAAACTTCTTTGCTGAGGTTTTTATGACTCATCTTGCAATAATCGAGCATTTTAATGAATTGTAATATTACAAATCATTTTTTAAACAGTTTATTAACAGGGACAGAGAAAAGTCAGCATGGTCCATTTCAAAGTCACATATACAGGCAGTAATGAAGCACTGTCAAGGTTAACAAGGCACCTCAACTTAAAAAAGGTTTAGGATCAGTTTGCAAAGTTGTGTTGAGTTAAATCAGCTTTAACATTTGAAGTTGCAGTGTAGCTGACACGTTGTGAGTCACGCTATCCCAACTCTTCCATTAGCAGGTACCTATTTATTTTAAGACAACAACATCATACCTGTTGGAAAAACCAAAACTGCTAAAATAATAAATTACTGTTGATAGTTTTTATTCCTCAAAAGGTTAACTGTCCTCACCTTTATTCTAGTTATATGGTATGCATGAGAACACGAGTAACAGTTACACTCAAAGATGAAAAACACTTTACTTGCAGATGATGCCGGTTTGTTCATTCTAGCCAGCAAACGATTGTAGATCCGTAAAGTTGGCTCAGCTTGATTCTAATTATCTATTATATCTTACAGGACTGAAGAACACAGTAAAACATGCTGTGTCAGCTAGTTCATTTAGAAATAGTTGGCTCAGTTTGAACCTATTAGATCATTCAGTGTATGTCTTTTGAGAACATGTTGTCTCAACTATTTTACTCATCAAAGGTTAGGCTAACAATGCAATATTCATTTATTCAACTTTAATCCCGTTGGTGCTTTTACAGTGAGCAAAAGAAAAGACAATGACAAGAAAATGAAGGACTAAAGTGTTGTGGAGATTCTGCAAAAGAACACATATGTTCTCATATCCAGTAGCGTGTTAGTGTTGAGAGGCATCTTTGACAGACGGATGAACAGACAGCAATTAAATTTGACATTGAACATAGATGGCTCCAATCCATGTAAGAATCCCAACACACTACATTAAAATCACAGCTCAGAAAGTGACAGTGTTTTATGGTATTATTTAAACATGTGCTTCTCATTTTATTACAGGTAGAATTTTCTGTTAAAGAGATGTTCATATGTAAAATTTCAATGATCGAAAGAGAACGTTCTTTGGATCTATTGACACTAAACAAACATTACCATATTCTATGCAGTTTAATTAAAATAAAATGTATATAGGCTACCTATTCTGTTTGAGAAGCACTCCCATCACATTAGTTCACAACTTCATTGGGGATATTGTTCACCCACTGCTCTGGGAAATAACAGAGGGATGTAAAATGCAATGCTGCCTCTGTGTGGTGTTGACGGTTAATTACTGCTGATCATGTTCCCTGGCAATCAACTTCCTCACACATTTACACTCACTGAAAAACGAAGAGTCCTTAAAATGTTAACCAAAACACAACAACCTGGTAAAATTGACTTGTTGAAGATTGTGTGAGACATTTAAACTGCTGCTAAATAGTAAAGCTTGTTTTGTCAGCTGTTTTAATGGTGGTGGTGGTGGTCTGGCCAACATTTGTTTTCTTGATGTAGTTTCTCTTTATCTGTGATCAAAGAAGATATTTAGCTGATGTAAACATATAGATAGGGAGCAACAAAAGTACAAATAACTATTATGAACAAAGACATTGTTAATGGCATTTTTATATAGAATATTAGTCAATTTCCTCCAGGTACATTCAAAAGCTGTATGGGCTTTAAGAGGAACCATTTAATACAGTCGAGTAACCAAACTATATTATATACCACAATTTAATGATATTATTCTGCAAAGTAAGTGGCAATTTTATTTCATTTTTTAGAGTGAAGTAAAAAACAAAAACAATAATCCAGTCCTGTTCAGGCTACTGCTGGTAGCGCATGGTGGGGATCAGCCTACACGTGGATGGTGGTTGATGGCAACTGTGCCAAACCACGTGGTTCACATGAACAGCTGCTGTGATATAAAGTAGGAGTAAAACAACGTGTGGAGCCACTGTATGCACACATGTAAATGTAATATCTATCGAATTATTTCATTTCTCCAAACATTTAGCAACTGAATTTAAACGATCCCAGTGTTGAAATGACTTTATAGATAAATCCAGCGTGTTATCTATAATTCTATTCATACAATTGTATGTACACGATCAATTAGGCCTATTTATTCACCCTATTTGTTAATAATGGTTTGTTCGTGATTAGTAATGTCTTCCATGTCTATGTAGGCGAGGCGCGGGCACGATGCAAAGCGTATCAACTTGTGATTGGTGGACAGAGTCATGTGGGCGGGTCGCCGGGAGCGCGCAGAGCAGGAGAGTAAGGAGCGCGTCGTGGACTCGTCTGTCTTTCCACGGTGTCGTCTGAGCCACGTGCATGTGCAGGCGATTTCTTTACTTTTCTCCAAACATCCAGTTCCTTGTGTTTCAGTGAAACACGCACAACAGCACCATGGTGAAATTAGCGAAGGTAAGACTCGGTTTATGGTTCAAGTGGGCGCGTTTTTGGGTCAAAACGAGGCTGCGTTTTTAACGCGTGCGGCCTTTAAGCGATGGCGTGTGTGCGTAAAAGAGGGGAAACAGACGCCACAGTAAAAAAAAAAAAAATGTAATCATGCGACGTAGCTGCTGCTTTCTGCCCGTGACTGTGCGCCGTTTTTGGGGGGGGAGTGTGCTCGGAGGGAGCGGTGTGTGGCGAAGCCGCATTCGCACCGTGCGGGTCGAGATCAGCCATGTTTGTGGCGTCCTGCTGGCTCCTGGCCTGCTAACTGCTAACTGCTAACGGAGCTCTCAAGATGGCATTCGTGCGCGCTCTCGACTCACGCATACAGAAGAAATTACATCTCAAACACGCTGTGAAACTAATCCGAGGGTTATTTGGAGGCGAACTTCACGCGTGTTAGCTTAACAAACGTGTAACATGTTGGTAAATGTTTAAACGCGGTATGTTAGTTGAGACAGGTAGAAGAAGAGTGGAGTTATTTTAATTAAACAAATGTAGGTCAGCGTTTGCTCGGCCGAATTTGACACTTCTGTTTCGTCAGTATCGCGTTCGCCATGTGTTGAATCAACAGGTTTTCAGGTGCGAACGAAGCACGAATCCAAACTGTAAAGTTAGCCAACGTGCTAACATGCTAACTGTCCGACCTCCTGGGCTCCACGTGGGTTGTGCGCATGCTTTACGCTTCACACGAGGTGAAAACCAAAACCGGGAAATCACCGAGATCAAAGTTCAGACAGAAAACTCCTTAAAGTCGACTCGTTTCTGTGAGGAAACCATCGCTCGATTTATTGATGTGCTTTATTTAATGGAGGACTTATTGTGTTTTTATCTGCCACATGGTGCCAACTTCCCATGTCCGCAAACATGCTGAAGCAGCATGTGTGGAGGAGCCTAACTCCTGATTATTCTGCAACTAAACTTTTTCATTGACTAGTGTGAGCTTAGTTACATAATGTATTTATTATATGCATTGTATTCCTCTTTACAGGCAGCGACTAAGCAAGCAGCTCAGAAAAAAAAGGCCCCACCACCTCCTAAAGAAGTGGAGGAGGAATCTAGTGAAGAGGACAGCAGTGATGAGGAAGAACAGGTACAGTACATTTGACTGTAACTTTATTTTTGCAAATACTAAAAATATATGCATGTCCAAATCACCTATAACAAAGTATTTATGTATCTTTTTTTTTTATTTGTAGGCTCCACCTAAAGTGGTGAAGAAAGCCACACCAGCTAAAGCCACCCTTGTTAAAAATGGCGCTGCAAAAAAAGCAGAAAGTGAAGATGACGACGACTCTGGTAAGCAATCAAATTTAACACACTTAAATCTAACTCATTCAGTTGTTTGAATAGTTCGTGTATATACCACACTCACCTCTTATGGACATTGAATTTTATTTTAACAAGGCAACTACGCCAGTGAGCTCCTTTCATGTGTCTTGACATGATTAACATAAATGTTATCGAATGTGTGCTTTAACGATAGTATTGGTTATTTTAAATTGATTATAAAAGCATGTTATTAAGTCTGGACTTTGTCCACCTACAGAGGAGTCATCTGAAGAGGAGGCACCCCCACCAAAGAAGACCCCAGCAAAAGCTACACCGGCTAAAGCCGCCAAGACGGCCGCTGCAAAGGCTGAAGAGTCAGATGACGATGAGGACGATGATGGTAAGATTAGCAGTAATGCACTTGTGGTTGCAGTGATTTTATGGGTTTACTTCATTTGTGCACCTTTACTCTGAATATAGCAGAGTGCTACAGCAAGTCATAGTGGGCAGTGGAAGTACTTTAAATGTTTCCAGCTTAGCTCAGATTTCTTTATTATCTTAAGTGATAGTTACACACCCTCCATTTCTTGGCATGCATGTGGTTGTTAAGTACTCATGTGTGTAATGTACGGAGGAAAAGTGAATGCAGCGCTATGTCTTCGGTACCGGTGTGTGTTATCGTCTGCCGGTTCTATCCTCAATCGCTGTGACATTTTTACCTTCAATGGCTATAGATAGCATTTAAAAAGGTGTTGTGTCTGCAGTTTTTACGTTGCACGTTTTGTTTTAAGTTCCCGAATCTTGTATGTATCAACTCTAGACGATGAGTCAGAAGAAGAGACCCCACCACCCAAGAAAGCAGCCAAGCCTGCTGCAAAACCTGCCGCTAAGCCAGCCGCCAAGGCCCCGGCAAAGGCCAAACCCGCAAAGGAGTCCTCTGAAGATGATGATGACGAGTCAGAGGAAGAGGCCCCACCTCCGAAGAAGGCTACTCCAGCTAAACCAGCTGCCAAACAACCTGCAAAGGCAAAGCCTGCTAAAGAAGAGTCATCTGATGATGATGAAGACGACGATGAAGATGGTTAATCCTTTTATTAATGTGCATCTCTTATGCATTTGACTGTTTGCTTAGAAACTGTGGTTCTAGCTGTGTGATGATCAACAAGGGACTTAATACTGATCATGTATGATGTCACCTTATATTCTATCTGATGCAGGTTGAAGCAGTTTGTCGGGTTTGAATTTGGTCATGATGAACATTTGTTAATCTTGCTTGTTTGTGTTGTCTTTTCAGACTCTGAAGAGGAAATGGACACAACTCCTGCTCCAGCAGCCACCAAGGCCAAGAAAGCTGGCATGGTTAAGGCCAAGGAAGAGTCAGAGGAGGACGACGAAGATGATGACGATGAAGATGATGATGACGACGAAGAGGAAGAAGATGGTAAGTTTTGGCAGTCTGTGCTGTAAATATGCCATTGTCTTCCCTGCTCTGTAAACTGGCTCTTGAAAACCGATTTTGGTCTGTCAACGTATAAGAAAACAAATGTTAAATACATGTGTCTCGTGTTGTCTCAACAGACGCCCCAGTGACCCCTGGAAAGAGGAAGGCTGATAGCAAAAAGGACACACCTCCTGCCAAAAAGGCGAAGTCAGAAGGTGAAGGTAAGAATTAAATCGGTATCCCATTAATCAGACTTCACCATGATTACTCTAATGATGAATAAACAAGGGACTTAATACTGATGTGTGATGTTGCCTTTATTTTCTGAATCTGTATTAATATAGTTAGTAGGATTTTGCACAAAACAAACGAGTGTAAATCTACTCTCCCTTTTCCCAGGGTTCTGTCTGTTTGTTGGAAACCTG